>NC_133936.1:16112428-16424928 GCF_031877795.1 Strix aluco | reverse complement strand
AAGTGTAACTGATTATATGCACCATGTAGCATGAATAAACATTCTGTGTTAATTAACACTCTGTATCAATATTCCATCATTTGAAATTTCACCTGTCATCATCTTCTGTTGTTTTCTTTTGTTAAGTCAAAAAATAATTATCAGATATCCTCTGAAATGTTCTGCTGTGTTGAACTGACCCTAACTGGATGTCAGGTGCCCACCAAGTCCTCTCTATCACTCCCCTCCTCAGCTGGACAAGGGAGAGAAATATATCAAAAGGCTCATTGGTTGGGATAAGGACAGAGAGAGATCATTCACCAGTTACCATCATGGGCAAAACAGACTTGACTTGGGAAAAAAAATCAGAATAGGATAATGAGAAAATAAAAACTAAATCTTAAAACATTTTACCCCCACCCCTCCCTTTTTCTCAGGCTTAACTTTACTCCCAATTTTCTCTGTCTCCTCCACCCCAGCAGTGCAGGGGGACAGGAAATGGGGGTTGCAGTCAGTTCATCACATGTTGTTTCTGCTGCTGCTTCCTCCTCAGGGATAGGACTCTTCACACTCTTCCCCTGCTCCAGTGTGGGGTCCCTCCCACAGGAGACAGTCCTCCACAAACTTCTCCAACATGGGTCCTTCCCACAGGCTGCTGTTCTTCACGAACTGCTCCAGCGCGGGTCCCCCACAGGGTCACAAGTGCTGCCAGCAAACCTGTTCCAGCGTGGGCTCCTCTCTCCATGGGTCCACAGGTCCTGCCAGGAGCCTGCTCCAGCGTGGGCTTCTCATGGGGTCACAGCCCCTTTGGGAATCACCTGCTCTGGTGTGGGGTCCTCCACGGGCTGCAGGTGGAGATCTGCTCTGCCATGGACATCCATGGGTGCAGGGCACAGCCTGGCTCACCATGGTCTGCACCACGGGCTGTAGGGGAATGTCTGACCTTTCTCTGAAAACAATTACTGGTTTGTAGTCACTGTAGTCCTTGTTAATATTCACATTAGTGAGAATGGTTGGTCTCAGCTTTAATGCATTCAAAAATTTACGCAGTAACATTGTATTAGTACTGTGTTAGTAGATATTTAGAATACAACTGTAGATATGGGTTTTGATAGTGAGATGGAGATATACAAGTTCTAATAAAAGAGTAGATTTTTTTTTCAAATGAAGCAGTTTTAGTTAACTTCTACTACAGAAAAGTAATTGCAAATACTTAATAAGCTATCCCTCTGTTTATCATATATCAGCTTTAAGACCATCTTCTTTCAAGTTTAGAACTGGGAATAACCCCTAGAAAACTGAATTTCACTAGCTACTATTAAATAATGCTTTTTTTCTGTACTACCTTCAAATTTTTAGGATTTTGCTGTACATAATAGCCTAACTTAATTAATCTTTGGGCTGTAAGATCACACGTTTGATATCTGTACAAATATTGCTATGTACTTTTCATAGGTGCAGAAATAAAGGAGAGAAAGAGGAGCTTAAATATATCTAGGCAATTTGGACCCAATTCCCATATAAATGATGTAGCTTAGAGTATCTCAGATAAAATATAAAATGAAAAATAAAATAGTAGTGTCTTGCTGGTATCTGATCTCACTGAATAGAGTACCCAGATATTGTCTACGTATAAAGCCATTGTGGTTCACAGTGATTATGATGATGTTTTGTCCTCCTAAGATATTTAAACTGTGAAATTCACCTGAAAAACATCAGAAATACCTACACCAAATAACATTGTTGGATTTTTCTTGTGTTATATACTTCTTTTGCTGCTATCCTAACCTGTTAATCTTCCCATCTAACTTCTCTTAAATCACTGATGATCCAGGAAAACCACCCTGCTGTCAGTTCAGCCCAGACATGGAATGTGTTAACAGCTGCATGCAGTTAGCTGTACCTCATAACAAATTAGCTGTGTATGTATATGAGCAACCTACTGTTGTTATCATATCAGTTAATATTTTTATGTTGTCCACTAAAGGCAGCACTGACTTAGTAGTCAATGCAATGACAAATTCAATGGCCATGGGCAATACTCCAGACATTAATTCCACACATGCTAAAAAAAAAGAAAAAATATTTATGCTTATGGTCAGCTTTTTAATAATGTTAGGTCAGTGTCTTTCAAGTTTTGGAAGGTACGTGGGGAGATTCAGTAATTCTATTCATGGGTTTATCCTAATAGCAGAAGGACGACTGAATATTTCTAGCAATTCTCCATACTCTGCTAGTGAGCTGATATTGCAAAATTGATTCCTTAGAGGAACAGAAGATCACCAACAATGTACTGACAGAAAAGTTTGGAAATATTGAGTTTTTTGATCACTGGGAAAAAAATGATTTAAAAACATCCTTCACTGCAAATATTATCTAGAAAGAGAAACACACCTATAATATTGAGTTATGACTGGCTTTTCTCCATTTAGAAGTCCCATTAGTTTAACATAAATCAGGTAAAAATCTTACATCATTTACATTCTGAAAGTAAAAATGTGGACAAAGCTGTCAGACTAAAAATTACATCAACATAGTCTCTCCTTGTAAAATGTACACAAGCACACTGAGAGGTCACTGCATATCCACTGTACTCTTAACTGATGTCTTTGCCACAGATAGACGTTGATAACTCTTGTCTTTTTTTTACCTCTTGGCTCTGCTGAGAAGTTAACTTCCACTGGGATCATGGAACAGCACTGTAGTTAGAGCTCATTGTGGACAAGTGAGACCACTGATTTCATGCTCCCAAGGTGAAAAGCTCCTAGGAGCACTCTAGGCGTCTGAGTAGGTGCTCTGATCACTAGTGATTTAGGTTTTTCCTTGCATTTTCATTATCAAGTGCCTGTTTTGAATAGTGTGTTTGTCACGGTGAATGCAGAATGTTTGCTATACAAGACTTATTTGGGTTCACATTCAGACTTCCCCTGTTTCCCACCACTTCTATGATGTGAGATCCATGTGGGAACCCACTCAGTGTGAGAGGGTCTGACCACTCCATGGAGAAATGGAAGTTACATGTTGAAGCAGAGGAGGATGCATACCTCTCTTAGCCATGCTAACGTGTCTTTTTGTGTCATTTAATTTTCCTCCATTGACTGTACAGCGACTTTTGACACCTTACCTAGGCTGTCTGAATTCCCTAGGAAGGCCATTTGAATGCTTGAAACTAAATATGTCCTTTTACTTCTAAAACAATCTCATCAGCTGCAGATCTTTGTAAAAAGTCTGAGATGAACAACCAATGGTTGACCTCACCTCTTCTGGAATCTGTGGTGGCTTGAGCTAACTTCTATGGTCTTATCAACATTTTGGAAAACAAGAAGCATCATCATGAAGGAGCTTTTTCTTTTCCCTTTTGAAAGCATGAAAGATAGATATCTTTAAGCATATTGGGTTTATGATTCATACAAGGCCAAGGCCTTGCTGCAGAAATACATCTATTTAGCTTATCAGAAAGAAAATCAAGAGGTAATATGATTATTGCTCGCAGGTATCTCCATGGGAAGGAAAAATCAGGTACTAAAAAGGTTTTTGAATCTAGTGGAGCAAAGTTTAATGAGAGTTAACAATTGTGCATTTACTCTGTAACAATGCAAATGAGAAAAAAAGGCACAATTTTTTAACAAGATTTGGAACAAAATACTGAGAAAAAGTATGAATTTTTCTATTTCTTGAAATCTTACAGACACCTTGCTGGAAGATTTATGAGTCAGACAGAACTTATTAGTTCAATATCATTCTGTGGCCTGAGTGGCCTTGAAGATATTAATCTGTGAATCAGCCAATGAAAATCTATGGCCTGTAAAGGGCAGAGTATCCGATGACAGCATCGTGATGTCCCTACAGGCCACAGGCCGATGAAACCATCAGTATTAGTTCACTCCAGAGTTCGCTGTTGTAGCACTGCTCAAGAAATTCACTGTAAACCACCACCTTAGTTCTGTCTTTATGTGTATATAAGTAGACTTGAGACCTACAAATTAAGTCATGAGCACAGAGGGTGGGGAATGTCACCAAGCGAGCTATCAGTGTGACATTTTAAAGCTGCTGGCTGACTGCAGAGTGATATGGAAGCATATACATGAAGCATATGGGGAGGCAGGAGACATATATCAGAGGCAGCAGCTGGCATATCAGGTCTGGGACAGCTTCTACCGGGAAAAGAAAATAGATTGCAATTCCAGGCAGAGTGTCTTAACTCTTCTCTCCTTGCCTATGGAGATTTTTATTTCTTGTATTTGTACAATCCCAATAATTTATTTCCAAGATTAGTCCTTTTACTGTATGTTACTTCTGGTCTTAATGTCCTGAAGCACAGCTTATTTTCTGTTATCTCACTGTAAAAGTGGGATAAACCTACTGGATTTGTGCTTAGTACTTCGAACTCAAAAGAGTAGAGTAACTTCAGATTTATCACTATGTAACTGAGAGTGATATTAGGTGTTAAATTTAATATAACCCTTCCCTGTGCAGAAGAGAGAGGGCCAAATTCTCTGATGATGTAAAACGATAGAGCTCAGTTGGAAATAAAAGAGATTCTGACCTGCGGTTCAGAATACTTAAAAACTACCCGGAGAGAACAATTGAGTAGGAGGATATATTGTTTTCTACTTTATTTCATGACTTCAGCACAACTACTTTTCTCAGCATGAGCCCAAGTCATCAAAGTTTCTCACTGTAGAGTCATTCACTACAGGCTCTCTTTGCTATCCTGCTGTGGACGTTAGTGCGATGCCACGAGCTCTCTCGCACCTGCAGTTACGACTTCTAAACAGATTCGTGTCCCCTGGAAATCATGAAACATTTGTCCTTGCGATGTAACCTCTTCTTCCCTGGTGTGACAAAATGTGCTCTACGAAAAATAATCTGCTTGTTGTTACTTTCCCAAAATGGTCTCAAAAGGATGTGGCGTTACCAAAAAATGTTATGCTGACAAAACATATGGGAAACAAAGGGGTCAAGGATGGTTTGGTGTATGAAAGTGAGAAGTAGCAGGTAATCATACGACTTAGTAAAAGGTAACAAGATAAAAAGTAATAGTAGTTGAAGTATTGTGGTATGTAGTATTGTAGTAAGCAATGAGAAATTTTGTAATGTTGCAGAACAAAGATGAAGTGCAGAGGAGCTCAGGAAAAGAGGTGGGAAAGAAATTCTCCTTTCTTTTAGAAACAGACAAAGGATGATCAGAGAGAGATGGTGGCTACTCAGTCCAGAGTAAGGGGGTAATAAAGTAAGCCAAACTACCTCTGAATGAAATGGTCTGTCTGTCACTGTGGTTCAGGGTGTCAGGAAGCAGGGTAGGTGTGCCAATACTGTGTGGAGCTCTTCTAGAAAGCAAAGCAGCCCTTGCAAAGCTCTGTACTTCCACAGCTGTATTGGTTCTATACATAGCACTACTAAATAAACTAGCTTTTCACTGCACACCTTCCTCACACAAAGTAGGCTTTTTCTATGTCCCCTGTAAAAGATCACCCATGAGATTCAAACTGGTCACCTGAGCATGGTTCAAGAGTGTGAAGCAGAAAGGCAGCCATCCTCTTGTTTAACGTAATCAGAAAGCCAGTTTTGTCTTGGAGACAAACTTTATGCATAATCTTGAGCTGAGCCAGCTCCCTACTATCTTAAATACTTCTCAGCAGTGAGAACTGGGGTCCTTCTCTGGTCTGACTCCAAGGAATGCAAAATATACTTTTTTTCCCCCCCCTCCTCCTTTCTGTTTACAACTCGTGCAATTCATACTCTGTGTCTGGTCTGTCTTGCAAATTGTTGTCACCTCAAGTTTCAATGCTGTCAGAAATGTTTATCTCATTAGAAGACCTGGAAAAGTGGTGCAATAAAGTAAAATTAAATTACTACAGTAGCTTGGGTATTAATGACAATGTAGGAAAATGATAGCAACAAGAATGGCTGAGGAAGTTTTACAGCTCCCCAATGCCTAAGACTGTAACAACTATTCAAAACAACTGTTATTTCTTTTTGACGTTTGCTTTTAATATCTGCTCCTTTTTTGGCAACAGATTCCTCCAAACCATGTATTAATGTTGCTTTCTTTTATGCTTTGTGAAGTCCTCAGGAGTCCTCAGGTTTTCTAATGTCTGGATGCTATTTATGAAGCATCTGTTTCAAAGCTGAGGGCACCTGTTACTAAATTCACTCAGTTTGAATTATATGATGTGCAATTCTACTGAAGTTTCTGGAAGGAGATTGTATGAAAGTGGTGCCATGTGCCCCAGGACGGGGCTGCAGACTCTGGTACCAAATGCCGCCCACTTGGAAAACTCTTTGTAGTATAGTGCAGGTGATGATAGGCCAGTAGGCTTCAGAGATGTGTTGTATATACGAATTTCACCAGAAGGGGAATATATCCTTGGGAGACAATGAAGGAAAAGGTTGAAACCAATGCAGATGAGCTGTCACTGAGAGTATTTTGACAGAAAGGAGGCTTCCAAACCAGCAATATCTATGATGAATCTTGGTATTACTTCTCCAGACTGCTGATGGTGGATGCCTTCACTAGAAAAAGTTTGCTTTGCTGAAGTCAGGGCAGATATCTTATTCTTTTATGTAGAGGAACCTGTTACAGTTTTTCATATATAATTATGCCATTGTTTATCTAAATATACCAATAAAAACTGTCTTGGCAAAAACCTTGAATCATAATTTGCCTTTTGAAATGTCTTTGATTCCTTCTTTTCCTATGATAAATATTTTTTATGTTTTTAAAACTCCCGGGTCTTGATAATTCTATACCAAACAGCTAGAAATTCCTGTAATTCCTGTCAGTGCAGAAATATGTGAAGACAAAAGAAATAAATAACAAGACCCCAAATCACTGAAAACTTTGAGAGTAAGATTATGTCTCTAAATATGGCAAAAATTCATCATCTTGTCTGTGAGTTTTGCTGGTACAATAGTCAATTAGGATATAACATGCAAATGAAGTGAATGTAATTACACACTTTGTGCATGCAAAAGAATAGTTGCATATGTACATCAGCCACTCATCTATTTTTCCTACTTTTCTGCATATGTAGGTCCAACATGTCATAGTCACAGTGGAACCAAATTCCAGTTTTGGGAGACACATTCTTTCTTATGGTATCATAATGTTGAGGCCGGAAGAGCAGCCAGCATCTCTTAGCATTTATTATACAGTTCAACCCTCTCAGTGCTGAAGACTGACATGTGATTTGCCCACTCATATCTCACCTGACTGGCTGCAAATCGGTCATGTCTGTAGTCATACATTTACACTGTGGTAGTTTAGCACCATGCTAATACTCATCAAAATTTACAAAAGCTGGACTCTTCTTAGGCCCTTTAATACAGTAGACTATGCAGCCACTTGATATGGAACAATGTTAAATATCTGGTCGGAAAGATACACAAAGGAAATATCCCAAAACAAAAGGTGTGCTGAAGTTTTTTTAATGTTTCTTCTGGATTCTCTAATGCGTTGTCCATTTTGTGAAGTAAGCTGAGTGCTTGCTGCCTGCTTTCAGGATGTCCTTGGAAATGAGAGACAATCTCATTGTTTTTTCCTGTTCAAGTAGACAAACTAAAACCAACAGATCTTTGCTTCCTGTATTTTTCTGGAGATGATCCATGAAAGGAAGAACCAATATTTAAGTGGATTCCCAGAGACAAACCAGCTGGGTCACTCTAAAGAGCTGCACTTTCTCTTAAGGTATCTGAAATGGTAGTGAAATAATTTAGCAGTTTCTTTCCTAAATTTAACATATTTATTCTCCTGAGCTTTTTGGAGCCTTTCCCCCTTTCAGACCGTAAGCCTGTTCTTCCTCTATCCATTCATCTATCATTATCTGTTAGTTATTGAGTCCTGGCTCTTTGTTGGATGCTGTTAATGGTACTTAAATGTAACAAAAAAATATTGAGTAGTATATAGTTACCATATTGCTTGTCCAGAGCCTCACCAGTTCCTTTAAAAGAAACTGAGGGGTTTTGCTTAATTGAGGGCTTGTTAGCCTTTCTTCTGATGTATTGCTGTAAGCTTTCTGAAACCCTAGAAATCTTTCACTTCATCAGCTTGTTGTTCCCCAGCTGACGAGTACCATTTGCAATTATCTGATATTTTAATTGTTTCAACTAGTACACTTAAGGTTTGGCTTCTCCAAACTGAATCTCTGATCCTGCATATCCTGAAAAAATCTTGTTTTTTCCAAAGAGCTGCCATTAATTGTACTGATCCAGAATCAAGCCTAAGAAAAGCATGGGTAAATAACAACAGTCCCCTCGCTTTTTTTAGATGCTTATGCTGTGTTTACCAGCAATGATTTCTGTGTACTTGCAATGTTTAAATGTTACATCTTTAGACTTCTGCATACTAAGCCCCTGGTCCTTTTCCCTGTCTTCACTGATCTTGTTTGCCACCTGCCTATGTATAGTGATGCATTAAAGATCCTGCTGAAATCTGTGTAAGTACAACTAGTCCCCTGCATTTCCAAGAATGTTGTATTATGCTTTCAAAGCCATGTATTAAGTTATTTTCAAGTGATGTACTCTTAAAGATCCTTGCCTGATAAATGCCTCCACTTTTCTGGTAACACATCACTTCAACATACGTTAGCAACTCAGAAGGTTGCTTCTTAGAGAAAAGTTAGTCATATGAACTTATAATTAACGTTTTGTCCTCTGTGACCCAGTTTTAAAGTTGGAATAGTAGCGTTATCCAGCTGGGTGTCACCCCTCTGCTCACATTTAGTGCAAAGGGAAGGGGCTTGAGTCCTTAATACATCCTTCAGGTCCCAGGGAATGGTGGCACTTCCAGGGTCCATGTTTATTCCCATCAGATCAGCAAAGAAAAGTAGGATATGACATGACAATAACCTGGACACAATTTTTGGTTTTGTTTGGATTGTCTAGGTTATGTCAGCTTCAAGCTTTCTGCTGAGATTCTTTTTTTGCAAGTTTGAATATGTGCAATATTGATTGATATACCGATCCTTTTGATTCCTTTTATGAGTAAGGGAAAGCAATAGGCGTTTCCAGGCCATGATTCATCTAATCCTTTTTAAACATGTAATTTAGGCTGTGACAAATTGCAACTGAGAAATTCCTATTTCTGTCCACTCTCCATAAAGGGAGTCTAGACTACCTACTTTAGATATGGATGCTAACACTGAAGACTTTACAAGTTAGGTGACATGCATCTCTTCTGTGACGTGACTCTCACCATCTGTGTCTATATTGCTCATTGCTTTTTGGCAATAGATATAATAACATAGACTAAATCTACATTAGATACTGCAGTAGGTGGTCTGAATGTGGTCTGGAAATATTAGCTAGGATTCACAAGTATGTATATGCAAATATATTAAGCATAATAAAACCACAGTGATTGGCACATTACAATAAAAAAAAAAGATTTTACTGGCTTAATTGTCTTTCAATAGTCTAGACTTCGATTCTTTATTCTGCTCAGTTTTAATAATATATCTGGACTAGATCTTTGTTGATTCCCCCCCCTCCCCCCAAATAACACGTCCCCATAAACTGTGAATAACAAGACAGGAGGAATCTGACATGGCTGGATGAGCATTTTTGTACATCCAGGAAGAAGGAAATGACTGGGTTCATCATTGGTGGGACAATACTAGGAAGCTGTTTATGTTCTTTAATAGGAAGATGTATTTTCCCAGGCACCAAGAAGAATGAGGCGATGCTTTGTGCACTTTGTATCAGCCTAGCAGCAAAATGAAGAAGCAGGAAAAAATGGGTCTGGCAGACTTGTGGGCAGATGTTGAGGAACACTAAACAGTCAAACCTCATGGAGCATTTTCCTGTTCCTGTCTTCTGTTGTCAGTTGTGAAAAAAACATGATAATAAGTAAGGGATACACAGGGACTCAGTGAGACAGCAAAAGAAAATTGAGGGAGGGAGGCTGCTATGATAAAACTGTGATTCAGTGGGTATCAACTGAGAGAACAAGTAGTGATTCAGTGATTCCATCTTCAAACAGAATAATATTCTGCATGTAATTCTGCAGGCCTATAGCCCAAATCTTTTAGTTTTTTCATTAATAACCTGCCTGATGCAATAGAAATCATGTTTATTAAAACTATATAGTGTAACCTGGGAGGGACTTGCAAAACCACTGGAGAAGAAGATAAGAGTTCAAACAAACTCTGGTATCTTGGCATTATAGTTGGGAAAAATCTGGAATGACATAATATAAAAATAGAATGTATGAGACACCAGAGACAGGAAGAATAATGTGCACAAACAGAAGATGGGGAATAGGTAGCAGTTATTCAGACAATTGAAGAGTTGTAACAGTTGAACAAGTCATGTCGTGTTCATGATGTCATGGGAAAAGCAAACATATAATCAGGAGTATTACCTGTAAAATATTGAAAGTTATCTGAGCATTGACAAGGCTTTAGATGAACTCCTATGTGTAGCATTCTACACTACGTTGCAGAAAAGCTATGAAGCAATTGAAGAGAGTTTCAGGGGAGACTGAGCGAATTATCATTGCTCTAGTAAACATGACCTGTGATAAAATGTGGGTAGCAAAAATGGTGGTGTAGTCCCTTGGCCTAAAGAAAAGATGCCTGAGTGGTGAAATGATCACAAATATACAAATATATATAAAGCCACTGCTTTCCATCATTGCAGAGCAAAGACAAGAAGTAACAGGACCAAAAGGCAATTACAGTCTAAAGGGCTATGTAGTCACTTGACGATGACAGTACTATGTGATGTGAGAGCCCATATTACACAGCCAGTGTTAATGGAGAAGAAAAGGGTTCCTTAGTCTGCTACTAATTCGATACCTAAATTCTGTTCTAATAGTTTTATTGCCTTGTCTTAATCTGGGCCTGAAATAATGTTTATACTCTACCCCAACATCTAGAATGGTAGAGAGAGAAAAAGATAATAATAGAAAAAATCACAATATGAGGAGGAAACCTAAATAATCTTAGATCAAGACAGAAAAAGTACTCTTCAGCATGAACATTTTTTCATTTGCATATTTGTTTAAAAGAAATAATTTCTCCCAGCTGCCGGTTTGAAGGTTTAAAAAACCTCAAACACTCAGTTCTCAAACTGGGTAGTATCAAAGGAATTAATTAATTCCACTTGGTTAATTAATTTGGTTTGATGGACTTCAACATTTCAAGGCAGGGTGGCATATTAGATTAGATTCCCTGGCTATGTTTTAAGCTATAATAATGACAATAACACAAATCTTGTGGTTTTTTTAAGTACTTGTAGAGGGTATTTTAAAGCCTAATTTAGAAGTGGGCATTTCTTTTTCCAGATTGTGGCTTGCATGTGTTTGTTCTGGGGTTTAGAGGGTGAAACTGGGAACTATCACAAACTGTGTTCAAAATGAGAGCCTGTCTCTGGGAGGTGAGGTAGATATTAACATTTATTTTGAAGAATGTCTCCATGTCAGCAGGAGCTCTGGGTTTTGTATTTGCATTGAGAAGAAAACACAATGCAACCAAAGTAGAAAGATAACAAAAATCCCTTGGAAAAAAAATTATCATCTTAGGCCTTGGTATTTAAAAGCACATCAGAGTATTTTCCTGCCCTTTTTTTTCATCTCCTGCTGTCTTATCTCTGGCTCATTCTGCACCATATAACATCTTCCAAATTATTATTATTATTATTATTATTATTATTACTATTACTATTACTATTACTATTACTATTTGCTCCTTCTCTTTCTTTTGTACTTGAACTGGAAGCCCTAATTTTTATCATGGTGTGGCCCAAATACAAAGAGACTGAAGCTAAAACTGAGTAAGAACAGCGGCTGGAGTCATCTTCATGGGAAAGGAAAGGAAGGGGTCAGGATGATGTCCTGAGATCCCTAACACTTCCACTGGCTTCTTCCTCTCCTCTTATACTCCACTGAGAGGAGCTTTGCAATCACCGGGGCAGGAAGGAGAGTTTGACAGACACTGCTTGGCTCCTGATTTCCAGGAAGAGACAGAGGAAGGAGACAGCAGTGCCTGGATAACCAGCAAGACAGACAGTCAAAAATGTCCTGACTATTTTATCATTTGACTTTCTTCCCTGCACAGCTCTGGGACCCCAACCAATATCAGGGCCAAAACACCAGAGTGAGCAGATGGGCAGTCATCCCATCTTCCTAGGAATGCACTGGGCTTCCTGCACAGCCCTGCCCACAAAGGACAGCAGCCATTACCAATGCAGCCCCATACAGCCTTACACTGGAAGACATCTTGAAGGGGATATCACAGTGCCTTTGTTTTTTGTTTGCTTTTTAGATATTTTCCTGCAGAAAGATATAATGGCATGCAGAATTTAAATCTGTGCTTTCTCTCTGGAAAACGATTTTATTTTCCTTTTCTCCACTCCTAGCTCTGGCCTTATTTCATTAGCTCTCTCCATTGTCCATCATACCTGTTTATTCTTTTCATTTTCACCCAGTTACACTTCTTTCTGTTCCTGTTTACTTATTCTCAAGAAAAAAGTGACAACTCTTTACATTCTCTCAAGCCTCCTTATTTCTTGTTTAAAGTCTCTCAGCCCCTCTCAGAGTCTGGATTTTCCTTCACAGGAGAAAACAAAAGGCCTAGTATCCTTCCCCTATCTCTGAGCTAAGGCATCCTGAAAGAGACAGGCTCAGATAAACATGTATTCATCTCTAGCACTCCCAGATGCATCTCAGTCTCCTTTATGGGAGCAAGATAAGACAATTCTGCGCAAGAGATGAATATCTCTATCAGCCTTAAGAACAAGAGCTCTGGTCACCAGCAGAGGAAAAAAGATTGCTTAAGCCCTCAGCTTCTGTCGCAAAGACTGTCCTCTTATGAAGCAGAAGTGTGCTGGGAGAAGTATGTCCCTCTGACACTGTATTGTAGCATAAGATATCCTTCAAAAGCCAGAAGGCCAGAAGCAGAAAGATAAACTCACCTCTGTATTACATGGGAGGCTTTCAGGTAGCCCACGGTGCACATCTAAGTGCTAAGTAGGTGGATGACTCACCACAAAGCCTTGCAGGGGGAGATTTTAGTTTTGATGTCCACGGGGCTGAGTAAGCCCTGCATAAACACAGTAGAGGAAGAGGATGCCACATATTGCACACCCACAAGCCCTGGTCTCATGGAATTGTGTTACATGAAGGAAAATACATTCCAGCAAAGGCCTGATCCTGGCACCCTCTCCTGCTCTTTCCCTTGCTTGGGAGCATTTTCTGTCACAACTAATTGAGGCCACAGCACTCTGCTCTTACTAACCCTGACTCGGAAGAAGGGATATCTCTAGCCCCAGTGGCTGATGCTAGTGCTGTTTCAGCAGAAACGCTGAAAATCCATCTTTGTGACAGAAAGTGGTGGCTGTGGCTAAAATGAGCCTGCAGAGGTACAGGAAAAGGAAGTCCAGGGAGGAATGTGAGCAGGAATGTGAGCATAAATGTCCCGAGGGGGGAGAACTAAAGGATAGGTCCTGGAGTCCAAATGCCACTCAGCTGGTTTGTGTTTTCTTTTCTTTCTTTCGGGGGGGGGGGGGGGGGAAGGAAAAAAGAAAAAAGAAGAAGGAAAAAAAAAAGGGAAAAAGGAAAAAAAGTGAGCCTTGTGGAGGAATCCTTGCAAAATCACGAGGGCACCTGGGAAGGATGAGGAGAATGTTTTTCTGAGAGAAGAGAGAGGTACATAAACTAAGTTTTGTGGTATGACCTTAACAGTGAAATTTCAGCACTGAATTCCCTTTTCAGAAGGTTCAGGCTGTTTACTTTCATGTAAGGCTGCCTCTCCTCTCATGATATCACTGTCAGAGGTCAAATCCTGAGCAGTTAAAAAAAATGTGTTATTTTAAAGCTATTTATATTTCTGGGAAGGATTGTAAGGCAGGACTGGCTAGCCCACAGAAGAGTCAGTGAAGTGCAAACTCTTTCATATCTAGGAAATGAGTTGGGTCAGATAGGAATCAAGCATTGTTAGTGCCTGGCAGCTGATGGCCAGTCTATGTGCAATGACTTCCTTGCTCTGACTGCTCTCTGGTGTGAATTAATGTTGGCAGTTTCAGCTAGCAGAAGGAACAAATAAGTCAAGTTGGCTGAGTTGTGTTGTCCATGACTCTGGATCTCTGACACTTACCTGAGGGACTGGCCCCTGGCCCCAGTATGTTTGTGCTGTTGTTCCCCTGGTTCAAAAAAGACAACCCAGGTATCATAATAAGAGCAGACAGTGGCCACTGCCAGCAAGCATCTTAGCCTCCTTTTTGCTAGACTAAACAAGCACATATTCTTTAATTCCTCTCTGCATGGTGTGTGATGTAGATCACTGTTCTGGTAGCCATGAGTGGTTTGGTTTTAGCTTCGACTTCATAAAATATAAGAATCACTTTTGATAGGTGATCGATAGTAAAATGCTTAGATTTTGAACCTAAACCTCAGCCATGGAAGGCACTGTAGAAAGTTATCACATAATTTCAGCCCCCTGGGCTCAGCTGGAGTATTAGCTGAGGATGGATTGACTTTACAGTGAGTCAATCTGCAAATTCTCTAAGCAAACAAAGATGCTGCAGCACTTATAATGTATATGTGTTCTACAAGATATTTAGGGCTTTCAGGTACAAGGAAGAAAGAACTGAACCTAACGTTTGTCCTTTAAACTGTGAAGGTCCTGTTGTTTACAATTAATTTTTATGTCATTTAAAGGCAATTTATTTCAACAGCTCACTTGTGAAAGCATTTATCCAGGACAAAACCATAACACAAAGCACTGAGGACAAGGCAACAGAAATGATCCTCCCACTCTCTCCCTATTAACAAGGATATTGGCTTCTGATCCACATTATAAGCTTGGATACCTTGCAGACAGTGTTAGCATTCTGGCTTTTGTGGTGCAGAATTGATTTTTTAAAAAAACTTTTATTAAATTTCTTTGAATTTTTCTGTTTAAAAGCAAGATGAATCAGACTACTCCACAATGTTATTTTGCATGTTTTTTTAAATGGTGAATCTTAGATTCCTGTCTGAATGCACGAGTCATGATTTGTTTGACTTTTTAAACAAATATACTCCTTTCTTCATTATTTTCTTCTTTTCCAAATTAACTGCCAAGTCATCCTATAAACTTGTTACTTGACCATGTGTTTGTTCATTTAGAGATGAGGGAAGTGGGAGAAGGGAAAACAATCTTCCCTGCTAACATCCAGTCTCAAATATTTATCTTTCTATAAAGTAAATCAAGCATGAAAAGAACATATTGTTTAAAATTAATACCAAAAAAGTCAAAAGTTTTTAAAATATATTTTAAAACCAGATACTTTCAATTGGAAACTGCAAAACCGGAAAAGTATCCAGCAGTGTGCCACAGTCTAGAACAGTGGTGGCATCCATGAAACAAAAACAAAGCAAATCCTTCATCAACAACAGACCAGACTGCAGAAAATTCCCTCTTCACATGCTTATGTTAGTCTTTCTTTTGGTACTATGGATAACCTGAGAGAAATTATTCAATGAATTAATATTTGAGGAAGCGAGAAAAAAGGCAAGAGAGAGTAAAACAAGCAAATAATCTGCATGAGCAAATAAAAAAGTACCCTAATGGGAAAGCAAATTTTATTCAGCAGCTCTGGGCTCCTGCTGACTTCACAACTCAAATGTCACCGTGTGTCATGGGAAGCAGCAGCTCTGCCTCTGGTGATGCCTTGGAACTCTCCAGGATCTTATGACTCTCCCAGAGGCGCACGTCCAGCCAACTTGCAGTGCAGGGTCTTGACTCTTCACAGAAGTGCTGCTGTCAGGCGAAGTCAAGCAAAACAAAAATAAAATCTACAATTTTGGGAGATATGATCCCTTTCAGGGTCATACATCACCTTCTATCTTCTCATTTTGAGCACTCTTTTAGTGAAGATCTGCTTCATGTTCATGTTAATGCTGCATCTGATCAGAGCCCTTCTGTAACACAGGGGACTGCTGGCAGCACGGCAATAGTTAACAGGTGGAGGCGTTCAGGAAATAAGAAAAGAAGGGGTTTGAATCCTGCTTTCAGGAATAGCCTGCACTTCCAGCTAAGGCAAATATGCTTGCTCGTGATGATAACACTTTTCTGACCAGGTCTCTCTCGTGGTTGTAGAGGAGGGGAAAGACAAACACATAGGGAGTCACCACTTCTTGAAAAAAGAATCACTTCAGGAATTAAGCTCACAAATGAAGGAGAGTTGTTCAGACAGAGGCCTGTTCAGAACATGTGCTCTAATGCCTGACAAGATCCAAGGAGGAACAGGGTTGCTATGAGCCATAAGAAGGGGTAAAAAATAATAATGACCAAAAAAACCCAACATGAAGACCCATTTTCATAGACTCCCAGTGGAAATACTCTGATAGATTTTGATGGAACTGCGTTGTTAATATTTATGAAATCAGGCAAGACCTCCAGATGGAAGCTGCTATATAAGTGCAAAGCTTTGCTATTAATATTTATTACCCTGAAAGTGCTTATTTAGTTTTTAGGCAATTTTTGTTCCATCCCTTTCCCAAGCAAACTGACATTAAGTCTGTGGGATCTGTGAATTCTCAAATTCCCACTGCTGCCTATGATGTAAATTGTGCTTCAAAGAAAAATGAAGGGAAATACGGAAGAAAGTTCAGAAAGTCACAATGTGAGGGCTCAAGAGCTGTTTGCAGAGAGCATTCCTGGCAAGTCCTGAACATTTGGACTCCACATTGAGCAACACAAACAAAGCTTTTAGACCTGATCCTATGGCCTCTATGAAGTGCTAAGTCACAGGGAGAAGATTGTGCCCATAGGAACTTCCTCCCAAGGTCATGGATGTTTTGGTCATGTTTATACTGACAGGTGTTACTAGATGGTGTTTCAGGATGGCGAGGATGCATGCCACCTTCTTGCCCGAGACATGTGGCAATGTTTCAGTGGTGCTAGGACTCAGATAATGTAAGTGAGAGGGCCATTATGTGGGCACCATGGCTATGTCTACACTGCAGCTTGGGTAGTCCTGGTCCCATGATCATCCAGACTAGCCCAACCAGGTTGCCTCTGTGCCCATGTTTGGATGTGCTTCCAGAGGAATCCAGGGAATGAAACACATCAGATTTTGTCATTGTGTGCAGCTGGGAGATGGCCAAGCTGTGCATCCAGCTGCCAGGGTTGCACAACTGTCACAGCAGGACATAGTGCGGCTCAGTTGACCATATTCAAGGCCTAAGTTGTGTTACTGAGTTACAAAAACTGATGAAAACCTTTTTTGTGTGAATGAACAGAACCAAATGTTCCTGCAAAGCATATGCAGGCAAGTAAAAGTTTCAACTGCACTCATCAGGCCTAAACCTAATGACTAGAAGGAATCGATGAAATTTGCTGCCCATAATCTCACTAATTTGAAAGAAATCACCCTTAAGTGCAATTTAGAGAAGGCTCATTTTTTTAATCAAGTTTAACAAAAGGAAACAGAAACTCTACTCTCATAAAAAATTGTTCTCTAAATGGCCAACCTCATTTTAGCCAATGGGTTCACATCAATTTTTTATTCCTTTTGGAGAAAAAGAAGCACAGAACATTGTTAGTTCTTTTTTGGTCTGTCAGTTATATATCTTTTAGTAAAATGTTGGGTCTGGAAAAAATAATTACATGATTATAGTGAAAAGTAAGCTGATGGCTTATTTCCCCCTTGACATGAATATGCTTCTTATTATATGCAAACATTTTGAATAATTGTCCTTGCTTTTTCAAGAACGAAGATTCTGGCTTTTTGCTAATACAATTAAAATCTTATTCTCCCACAAAAAAAAAGCAAATCTTTTTTTCCCCTCTAATGAAACATAAACATTAAAATAAATAAATTTCAAAGCAAAACAGAGTAAGGGAAACTCCTCCCCAACCACTGAGTCTCCGTGTTAGCATGTTATTATTAGAGACATGAAAAAGCCACTAGCAATCTTCATCTCCTAACACAGTTTACCTTTTGTTTAAATGATCTAATATAGGGTGAAGTGAACTTTTCTCAGACTTGGTGGGACATGAGATGGCTCCAATTCCCTGTCAGAATTTGGCAGGACAAGATTGAACTTAGTACAGCAAACCACAGAGCAAAATTGCTCCTTGGGCTTGGCAGTGCAATAGTACAGCTAGAGGCTGTTGATTGACTCAAAAGGTCATTTGTGAGATTTCTAGTTCAGTCAGATCAGAACTTCAGCCTATGCCTCATCTTTTTACTGTTTCTAAGTCTTCCTGCATTGGGAAAAAATGAAAGAAGAAAAACCAAATGGAGTTTTCTGATTTCAGAGAACACTGTAGCCGCTCCTGTCTCCTAAGATCAGACTTCCACAAGTTTTATAAAATTCCAGAGTCAGCACTGACCTGAACTCTTTTATGGCAGGAACAAGCAGAGCTGTGGGTGCTTCAGCCCAGTCCTCCAACAGGTACCCTGCGCTCAACTCCTCCCAGGGCAGCAGAGAGACTGTGATCCTGTGCTGTGCAGATGTTTGCATGGGAAGTGCTTGTGTCGTAGGACTTGCTGTGCCTGTGGTTAAGCCTGTGTTTCTCCCAGGACAGATGGTACTTCAGGTGACCATGTCCTGCTCCAGTCTGAATGGTGCTTAAACACAGAGCTGCCAGGTGCTCTCCTTTCCCTATTGCACATCAATACTTTCTTCTAAATAGGTCATCCTGGGTCATCCTTGGGTCATCCTTGACTCCTCTGGGGTGCCCAGTTCTGAATGGCATAAATGGTGCCATCCTTCCCTTCCCACTGTGTTTTGATTTTACTTCTTAAAGATGTCTGTATGAGTAAACCTCAAAGGTTTCCTCATTTTGAGAATACATATCTGCTGTTGGTAGCAGCAGTGCACCTGCAAATGTAATCCCGTGCTCCCGTTCTTATTGGAAAAGTAGAAATGAGTGGAACTTGACATTGTGTGGTTATTTGTCTACTCTGTATTATGCCAGGTTGTTATCGTTGTCTTCCTCTCATCTTCTCATTCTTTCCTTGTATTTTTATAGATGTGGTTTCTCAGATGTGCATCTTTATATCTAAAATAACATGAATGTGTAACAGCACAGGAGGAAGAGAATCTCCCTCTGCTGAAATGTTGGTCATGCCTCTGCAGTCCTCGGAACTCCTTAGTGACCTCTGCTCTCTCAGGGTGAAACTGTTCTCAGTGTAAGCTTTGCCAAACTTGGAAAGAGGTAGCCTGAGTATAACACAGTTTGGCTTTTGAGATGTTTCCTGTCCCTTCTTTCATGTTAGACATCGTCCTTCTCATCGTGTGCATTCCTTGTGAGCTGCAGACAAATACCCTCACATGCATGCACACAGCAACACAGTTCAGTTATCATCGCACTGTCTCTCAGATGTGTTACAACCTGCTGGTTAAAAGGAAAAGTAGATTGTCCCCACACTACATCCAAGGTTTAATTTCAGGGGAACTATTGGATCCTTCCAGCATGACATTGTCTGCAGATGTCATACATATTGTCTTCTTTCTATCCTATAAGTTCTTAATAACTCAGGCTGTGAGACTCCTGGGGAACCTTACACTGATGAAAACATTGATGCTTGCTTTATGGTATAGTTTTGTCACATTTCAATTGATTTCAAAGTAAAATATTTCTAAAATTTTAGTGAGAATTTATTAAAAGAGTTACTAACATGAAGTTGCAACAGACATGCTACTTCTCTCCTATCTGACATACTACTTCTCTCCTGCTTGTCTTGCATGGACAGCCCCAGTATACGTATTTTCTTAATAAGTTATTGAACCCAGTCTTACCATTTGAGTAATTAATGTTGGAGTTCAGTAAATCCCTTACTAAACGGCAAAATTTTCTGTTCCCTCAACAATATTGTGTACTTGCTGCCACATTTAGCAGCCTTTGAAATTATGATGGCCTACAATGAACAAAATGGTTTTCAGATTATGAATTTCCAAACTTCGGGTATCCAGGGAGCTAGAGGAATAATGACTCTTTTCTACTACTTTGTTGATCACCTCTTGTTCTTAGATCTTTCTTTTCTTACCAGTTGCTTTGTCCCCTCCTCCAAGTGTCTCTCCCCATGGGTGGATGCTCTCTTAGGAGAAAACAAAATTGATATTGTTTTGAGTCCTTAAAATGACTCCTCTGTCAAGGGCAGATAAGTTCTAGTTTAAGATGAAAAGGCATCTCTCATCTTTACCCTAGAATAATCTATATCCCCCATAACAAAGATCACTTCAGATCCCGTCTATCTCTTTAATCTCCACTTATATCTTCCCCAGGCATGTTTCTTCTAGCTATGATTTTCTCCTGAGCAAGTTGCATGCTTTACATTCAATTTTTTATGAGGCATCTCCCAATGCACATGATACTCTTCCAGAGAGTCTGGGCCTGAGGCTTCTCTGTCCTCCCTGCATGTGCCTTGGCCCTTGTTATCTGAACTTTTCAACACGGGAACTGGTCATTCTGATTTCCTGGAAATGCAGTACATTGTCCTGATAATACTGTTTGGGGAAGAATATAAAATTAATTTAGTGATGGTGGACATATTTATTCCATCATACTCCTTAGATGTTGGGAATAGAGACCTTGGGATCACCAAAAGGAGATCTTCCATCTCTAATATAATTATGGCTAAGGTTTTAGCTTGTTCTGAAATAGTTTGGTTTTCTACTTATTTAAAGACATTCAATAGCAAAGGCACCCAAGAAAGCAAAAGTAACCCCCAACTGCTTTCAGTTTATGTTCAACTGGTGGAACCCACCTGGTAGCATAAAACATTTATATTCAGGTAGCAAATCAGTGAAGTCGGAAAATGCATCTTCATTCATTATTCTTCACGTGTGCAAACACATACATATTCAGTCACTGCAAAAAACCTTTTCAGCATGGCTGGATATTTGGTGTACCAAACACATCGATGGGATGCAAACTTCAGCTCATGCTGTTTCTGCAGAGAATTCCTTTCCTTAGGGTGGTCTCTCTCCTTTTATATTAATAGGAAAACAGCTGGTCACTGAAGCTGTGGCACTGAGAGAAGTGGGCAACTCAGGAAGGCAGGTCACATTACATATAGGTGGTTGTATTTTTAAATATTTTTATTTTCTTTAAGATAAGTCCTCTTCTGTTCCACCCTTCACACACACACATACACATAGTTTATTTCCTTCCTTCTGTGCTTGATTTCAGAGTCCTGCTGCTTAGATATGTTCTTGTGCTGCTCTAATGATTTTGGAAGGTACTGGCTCAATTAAACAAAACTAGAAGACAGTGGAGGGATGAAAAGAGCTGTGCAGTTACTGGTGTGGAACGCAGAGAGCTTCCGCAGGCTGGTTCCTGCGGATAACGAAGGGGCAGCTGTGTGACCTTCTGGAATGAGACATCTGTGTCTCACAGAGAAAATCGTTCAGGCCCTGGCCATAAGGATTTTTTTTTCCCCCTAAGAAAATGCAAAGGGGAGGTGTCAAACTTTCTGTCTGAAGTGTGTCTAAGAAGTACTGTTCAACAGAACATACAGTTTTGCTTGTGAATTTTTAGATATATTTTTCCCTACTGCATTTATTGTGCAGTGTGTGCTGGACAGTGTTTGACTGCTTCCAGCCTCCCCAAACATATCTCATACCTACACTGTGTAGGTGCAAATCTCTGTTCAGACACAGGCATAAGAATATCTTAGGGCAAGCCAGCACTGACCTAAGGATGTGAACAAGGAAATAAAACCTCTGTTTTCTTTTTGCTGTATGTCTACCACCATGTAGCTCATTTGCTTTTGCAATGTGAGAACACTGCCAATGTAAAGCAGTTCAGTCAGCTCTGGGGTACTTCTGAGACAGAACTTCATAAAACATGCCATAAGAGCAAATGAGGGAGTATAAGACACCTGGAGTTCAAATTTCTTTTCACACAGACAGGATACACTGCCTTCTATCTCATATGCAGAGCTGGTTCAAAGATTACATAATGCTGTCTTTTTGGCCTGTCACCCAAAGCATGATGTGTGCCTGGCTACTGATTTTGCTGGCTGGCAGTGATAAATCAGTTTGCAAAGTGTGAATACTCTTTCCAGTACAGGTTTCCCTCTCCCATGTGCTCAGGGTGTTCAGCTCAGGAGTTAGGGTTCAGGTCTCCCTCTCATTTAACTGAGATATACTGGAAGCTCCTCTGCATCTGAAGGGAAATGAGGATTGTTGTCGCCGCTGCCCAAACACCCAGTCCTGCAGCTGTCGTATTTGGTCCACCTTGCTGAAGAAAGGACACACACTGCCATGCATGTTACATGATTCTCTTTGCAAAGTTCTTGAAACTTTCATGACCTTATACATGTGCTACACAATATCACAGGCAAGTTTATTGTTAGCTTTTACTGAAGTTATAAATGTGAATACAAATCTACCCATTCCAGGAGATAAATGTTAATATCTTTACCATTCTGAAAGAAACCCTTTCTCAGGCATAAACCTATGCACAGAGGGACAGATGCTCTTTCCTCTTCCCTTACACCCATTTATTTTATCTAGAAGCAGAGAAACATTTGGCTGAAAAGAAGCTGGTTTCAATTATTGCTGCTTTTATAACAATGGATCTTTAACATCTGCTAAGCCAGGTCAGTCCCACTGAACAACACCCTGTTCTGTTTTAAAAAAAAGAGTCCCTGTGTTCTCAGTAAATATGCAAGGGCTGCATCTGAAAAAGCCACAGGCATGTAGAAGAGACCATTGTGTAGTATGACCTCTGCTATAATATGGGTTGTTGAAATGTCTGGGATTAAGTCCTGTTTAGATGAACAACATCCCTTGATTTTAGAAAGGCAAGTTACTGCATCTGTCCTAGTCATTGGTGGGGTGTTGCAAGGGTCAGTTACTCTCAAGAAGACCTCCACTTTACCAGATAAAGTACATTGTGTTTCTCTGAGCCTATTCCCTTTCCTGTTACTAAAATACATATCACAGTGTCCTGGACAGGTATCAGTGTCTATCTGACCATAATTTATGAATTCGAACATTAGACTGTTTGGCTTCTGAAGGGCTGGAGCATTATTTCAATATAAGAGATATCTCTGATGGAACAATTCTGGAAATTGTCATATTTTGAGATAGTTCTTCAAAGTCTTGGACAGATATTATAACTGATGCTGTTTTGGTCTGTTTTACTTTTCTTTCTAATCTTATGCTTAATTGGCAATTCATTTCCTCCAATACTCTTGCTAAGGAGTGCTGCAGGTGCAAAAATTTTGTGTGAGTTCAAGAATGAATAAGAGTTTGGAAGGGATAGCCTTTGGGGAAATAGGCATACACCATAGACTCAGCAAATCCCCTGAGCTAAAATAAGTGGAGGTTGAGGGGAGTATTAGGGAGCAAGTATCATATATCCTTGCCTTGCTCTTATTGTCTCCTAGGAGCTCACTTGAGTTCAGTGCTGGATTCTGGCTAGAGACTCCCCAGTGCTGAATTAGTAAGACTTTTCTTATGTCTTTTCTTATAGCAAGTGCTTATCCTAGGGATGAACACTCTCTTAATAGCTGTTTGGGTTTTTTTTGTTTGTTGTTTTTTGTTGTTTTTTTTTTTTTTTCTGAAGGATGTGCTGCTCTCTTGATTCATTAGGGTGCCCATTCCTCTGGACTCTATTGCTCTATCCAATACCAGAAGAAGTCTACAAGGATCTTCACATCATCACATCTTGTTATTAGGTTAGATTTGTGCTCTTATTCACTACTCAGATCTTTAGGTAAATGTTTTTGGCTGTGCTATTTCCAATAAAGAAAGTGATGGCTCTATCTTTCCCTTTATACACCTTGTACTAAGAGTGAAGGAGGGTTGGTAAGGTGTGTTAGGGTCTAGACTGTTGGATCTAAACCTTCTGCATTCATCTGTAGTTTCAGCAACAGCCAAATGTGATTTTTTAGTAAACTTGTGTGAAAATAGTTAAGCAAATGGGACTGGGAAGACAGTGATACAACTACATTCACTGAATTACCTGGGCTGAAATCACTTTCCATAAGACATGCCACAATTAGAACAGAGTTCAGAATTTCACCTAATTTCAGTGGAAAGACTCTGTTCTGAGACAGTTCTAGTTCCTAATATGATGACTTCAGTAAATGTCACTTGACAGTTTTTACTTCACCAGAATTGTGTGAGACCATTAAGATTGTCTCCCTCTGACGAAAGTTTCACTCAGTTTGATTATTGTACTAAACAACTACTAAAATGTCATCCACACAGATTATTTCATTTTCACTTCAACAAGACTGTAGCACAGGCTGTCTGTTCAGCTTTCATTCTTGTATGATTTGTTACCATTACCTTCAGTACTGCCTTGCCACACAATGTTATTAGAAAGATGGTGCAATGAGAGATGGTTAGTTGAAAGATGCATAGATGCAAAAGCTGATAGAAAAAGGTTTCCTAGTTAGTTGGGTAGCTGGTGCACAAATAAAAGTGCATATGATTATGTGCAGAGTGTAGGTAGGCCACATATCTTTATCAGTATATGGCAAAGCTGACTATCACAAACAAAAAAGCACTGAGAATAGGTCATGTGAAACTGGTGTCTCTGGTAGGAAATGAAAAATTTGGATGTGAGTTGAGAAAACAACAAGCACTGCCAGTCCTATCACTTTGGAGATGTAGCCAAGAACAAATACTGAGGACTGGGAGGATTGCAGACTTGATTGGAAGTTTGACTTTATACAATTTTTTCTTTATTATTTTTAATAAACACATGAAATGAAAGCAAATACAGAAACATTTAAATGTAGTGCATTACAAATATATTTCATGGCAGCATCAGATCAAAAGAAAAAAAGCATACAAATAATTATTTTTTTGCATTCCTATTCTAAAGAAGAGTAGACTGGCAGTGACAGATCTTTAGAATCCATTTGCTATGGTAAATGACTAAAAATATTTTAAAACACTTTTGAGAAATCTTTTTTTACAAAGCACCTGGAGAAATTTTTTTTACAAAACACCTGTTTCAGAACTAAACGAAGAAATGTAACTCCAGGGAAATGACAAACATATAATCTATATCATTCCACTGCCAAGAAGCACAAAATCCATGGAAACCTTTTTGTACTGCCTTATCAAAAAGATGGTGAAAGATAACTCTAGGCTCAAGATATTTATGCCCTAGACTGCTACAGAGATGGAAAATATAAATTGTTGTTATCTTGTTTTACAGAGGTAGGAACAGTAGCACAAAGCAACCATGTAATTTGCTGGGTGACAGAAGGAAACTGTGACAGTCAGGAAGGAAATCCAATCTGTTAATATCTCTCCACCTTGGCATCCCTCACTTCATGAAGATATTGAACACGCAAAGTCAGGATTGAACTTATCATTTTCAGAGTGTGACATGGGACTAGCCCTGGGTTACCTCAGCTGAAAATATTTTCTAGCAACAGCTCTCCTATGCCTCTGTATACCTGAGCTATGTTTTTTGTATATTTTTGTTGAAACTCATTTTTCCCTCCAGTATAAGGACTAGTTAATGACTCCTTTGTTGGAAACACGGGCTTATGGCTTAGGTTTTGGCACAAACAATTGCCAAGACAATTAGACAAAAAGTTTTAACCAACAGAGATTTGCCTGTAGAAACATGGCTGCTTCGAGGCTAATCAACTTGCATTAATGATTGAATCTGCCAGTTAGGTACAGAAGTACATAGACTAGAAATTCTGGCCAACTCTAAACTTTTAACTCTTCAATACCAGTATTTATTACACATCACAGTTCTTCAAGCTAGATTTCTTACTCAAAAGACTGTTTGCAAAAGACCAGTAGTCATGAGAAGATGTTGTTTGCATGATCTTAAATAGTGTGGTTTGCCTGAGGAAATAGCATAGACCTGTGAAAATCATGGCTTCATAAGACTGACATGTGCTTGTTATTTTCAAGAAAGAACGGGGGGGACCTTTGTCAGTTCTAACAGCTAAGAGAAACTTTGTCTAGAATTTCAAATGTTCTGTCCATATTGTGTGTTCCCAGCTTCTTCCTTCACATCCTTCTAGAACCTTAGTCTGCAAAATCCAGTCACTAAAAATTAGCTGTATTCCATCAGCTATGATGGAAGGTAACCTTTGTGAGTCACCAAAAGTAAAATGATCACTCGTTCATTTTTCGTGTGGAATTCTTGAGAAAAAATATTTTTTCTAAATAGGAGTGGGACAGCCAGGACTGCATGTCTTTGTAGCAGATCAGGAATTTTCCATGAAGATCTGAACTTTGTGTACGCTGTGTTTTTACATTTTAATTGGTGCTATGAGGGAACCAGAATTTTACTGTGGCAGTAAATTATGTGATTTAGAAATTAAACTTTGCTACAAATAGGAGTCAGATGTTGAAATTTCTCAGGGATGAAAATATTAGTTCAGGTCAACTAAACTTTTGCAAAACCATTTTTAGTTCATTAAAACATTTTAAGCACATCAGGTTTGGGGAGGGTTTTCACTTGTTTTTAGTTTCGTTTGTTTGTTTTAGTGATTTTTTTTTTAAAAGAAATTCCTATCAACATGAATACATTCCCACCTAATGTTTCTATCTATCTGGATGAATTAACATTTCTGAATGTTGCAAGATTTATTTATTTCTTAAATGTTTCTGGTTTTGGAGCTTGTTTTGTTTGTTTCTTCATCTGTAAAAGATTACCTAATATAGCCTGAGAATATGCTCTGAATAAAGGGCAGCAAGTAGCTATTGTATCTCAGAAGAGGAAATGGGAAAGAATTAATCTCAGCAAGCCCCTCTCCCTCTCCTAGCTGTGACTGACACCATTTGCTGAAGTTATTTCCAGACGCACAGTCCATAGTGTCATGGGATAAGTCAGTCATTCAATCAATCTCACAAGGCAAATCACATTAATAATCCCACCCTTTAGAAAAGTGTCCACAATGTTTTTCTTTACTTCTTATACAAAAATATCTAACATATAAAGTATTACATTATCAAAAAGTAACGTGTAGTTTTGGTCAGATGTTTGCCAAATAGCCTCATTGCACTACTCAGTTGACCTCTGCAGTGTCAACAACCAAGCAATGGTAGTAATAGTGCTGTAGTAATTCAACAGTAATGCAATTCTATTCGTTATTGCTTTCACTGGAACAAAAGGCATGTGTCTGGCAAAGACATCTTCTGCCACTGAACCCAGCTTATGTTATTATAGACAGCAATGTTATAAAATTCCCTTTATAAATTTATTAGTGTCTGTCTTAAAACTGTTTACCCACTGATACTCTTGGAAGCCAGTTCTACAATCTTACTAACCTAGTGGGTAGGAAATGTCTGCTAATTTACAATTTTAATTTATTCAAGGCAAGCTTATGTCAATGTATTAATGTCTCAAATTATCACTTAATTTAAATAGCTCCTTTAGCTCTTCTTTCTCCTTGGAGATTTATTTTCTCCCCATGATGTATTTATAGGGATCAGTTCTATAATCTCCCAGATTGTTTTATGTTAGAGCAAAAAGGACAAGCTCTTCTATTCACATGTGATATGATAAGCTCTCCATGCCTCCGGTCAGTCTATCAGTGTTCTCCGTAACTGCTTATGGTTGATCTTATATTCCTTGAATGCAAGTGGCCAAAACAGTACACAATCTTCCAGACAAACTCCCCATATCATGCTGTTAATATTTCTCTGTCCATAATAGAAAAAGTTTGCCTGATTACCAGCCAGGACTGAGTATGAAGTTTTGATGTAGTTCAAAGTGTTGTCCACTACACCCAATGTCTGTCTTGTTCTCTGTCATTTCCAGTTTCTGAGATCATGGCCTATAGCCTGTTAGTGGTATCCAAGAATGTGACCTTGTGGTTTACACAATTAAGTTTCATCCCATTTCTGCTAGCATTTTCAAGGTCATCCAGCTCTTCCTGTCTGGTGTTCATCCTCTATTAATGACGCTTTACAACTTAATTAGAGCACTCCCACTTTTCTGTCATGATTCTTAATGAAAATAAGTAATCCTGGAGGAATTCCACTACTAATGTTTCTAGAACAATAGTTCTCATTTTAAGACAATCTGTTCTTGTATCGCCTTTGGCAAGCTACTTGCTCACATCAATTAACTGAAAGATGTCCAATTTTTTCTTCACAAGGAATACTTCCTGAGAGAATCATCTCCTAGCTGATGACAATAGATTATGAGGGCAAGAAGTAGAGGGATTTTTTCTTTCAACATTTAATGTTAAGTTTGAAAAACTTGATCCACCATTGAAGTACAACACAAAGGAGTCTTGCAGTATTAGTGGGCTGGACTTCACAGTCAAGCAGATAAAAATTTCTACATTTTGTGCCTGCCCAAATAAAATAAAGAGAATTTGTGATTGTAACCAAAATAAATGTCTGCAGCCTCTGCAATGCAAAACATCAGTTGAAATCAATATAACTATCAGGCAAAATAATGTTCCACTATGTCTTGTTAGCCTGTCAAGCTAATCCATGCAAATAGTCTTTATGCATAACTGTCTTATTCAGATACTTGGATGTAATCCATCAAACACTTCTCATCCATTAAATATAATTATATGCTTTGTTGGAATAACCAGATGTTTAGTGCTAAACTGAGCAGATGTCTGTGCTTCATACCGGAAGGTTATAAACCTATTTACACCAGCAATAAACTACAAGTATTAAAATGATGGAGGAAGTGAGTAGTTCTCACTTCATTTTGGCAAATTGCCAGTAATTCATTCTCTTTGGATCATCTTAAAAAAGGTACTAAATTTGCTACAGGGTAGATTTGACATAGGAGTTCATAAAACTTGGCTGACCTTTTGTAATGAGTGTAATGATGACCACTTTGGGTCCCTTAAATAGACTTAATCTTGCAGGGAGTTTGTTTTCAAAGGTTTTGGGCCAGATTTTGTATAGGGATAAATAAAAGGCACATTGTTAGAACGGTTCCCTTTCACTCCAGGAATGTCTTTGGGGTGGGGGACGCAGCATATATTCTCAGAAGAGTCTTTTGAAATATAAGACTGGGTTTATGCAAATCTTTCCCTTTGTTCAGTGCACCTACTCCTCCTCTTCCCTGAAATCTGAGATCCACATTCAAAGCTCTCAAGTAATAGTCCAATGAAATGCCCAAAACATGTTTATTCTGAGACAAAAATAAGTGATAGCCTAGAACTAGTTATCTTTCACCCAAATATATGTATCTTAGCCTACTTGCCTGAACTTTAATCTATTTTCACTGGTTTATCTGCAAGAAGAACTCTGCTGAAAAATTTTTCCACGGAGAACTCTGCTGGAAACATGCATATGGGTAGTTTTTAAGGTGGTAACTAGAGCTGCAGGACTAATTTCCACAAGAGTGCATCTGTTATGTTATGCCTGAAGTCCAGTAAGCCACTTAAACACTTATGCACATAAATAATTTTACAGAATTTCTCAGACACATACAATAAACGTATTTTCTTTTTTAAATCATTTTGATGGTCTAGAGAATTATCTTCCTTTTCTGTTTGTGGAATTCCTTTAATTTCTAAGCATTTCAGCAGTATCAAGTAACCCTGAAATATATATATTCTTCAACTGAAAAAGTTAACTGGGACAAGTAAATAATTAGTACATCTGTTTTTTTGAGTTGAAGCAATTCAGGGTAAATGGTGGCAGGAAGAGTGACTCATAAATGAAGGATCTTAAAGCAGGAAGAGAGCCTAGAAAACGAGAGGAAGAGGGCTGGCCTGGGCCTCTCTTTCTGTGAAAAAGCAAGAAGTGATCCTCAAGAGGTGCTAGGACATTGGGAATATATGAGAGAATCAATAACTCTGCTGATTTCTAGAAAAAAATTTAAGGGAAGTAAACTGTGCTAGTGTTTTAAACAAGGAACAGATAATGTGAGGCAGAAAGGAAAGTGATCCAGTGTAAGGAGTCATGAATAGCAGTGGAGGGAACAGGTGCTCATTGAGTAGACATCTGTCTGCCTGCATGGGGTTTGTCTGTTTTCCAAAGTAGGATTCCTCTGGGGTTAGTAAGGAACAGAAAGAAAACACAAGACAGAATTACTCAGAAGCAGAGAAAGAAGGTAACATGACATTGGTCAAAACACAGTTATGTCCAAAGAATTAGACAGGAATATGAAGGAAAAGACCATAGCAGCTTGTGGAAAACTCTCACCAGGGACTCAGAGCTGGGGAAGATTTAGTTCCTGCCAGGGCACCAATAGTGTGGTTCAGGCCTTGGTTCAAGACGAAAGAAATATGTAAAACAGCGAAAAAACCCCTCAGTTTTCTTCACTGATTATGGGGAATTGCTCTGAAATGCCACATGACATTATTTCTATTTCCTGATCTGATGAGCTTTGCAAGATTTCTGGAATCAATTTTTCTCTAATAGTCATCCCTGCACCTTTGAAGAAAAAATTCCTTTTTTTTTCATGGTCATAAACTATGATCAGTTTCATCACCGATCATAGTAACCTGAAAATGTAGTTACAATTGTACTGTGCAACTAAGATAAAATTGGGATGCAGGGCCTTTATATCCATTTCTTCTCCACAGAACACATCCCATCCTCCCACAGAGCCTGAAGAATAAATAGATCCCTTTTAAACATTATCAGGGAGACAGCTTGTCATTGCATGTTAGCTGACTCATTAAGATTTCTATTTCAATGATCATCTAGGCTGATGGAGGGCCATTGAGCTGTTAAGATAATCTTGCTCTAATGTCTGCAAATACAAGTTCTGTTTTAAAAGTTTTCATGTGGTTTGCAGTTATTGAGTCATATTTTTTACTTCTCTGAATGCAATCATGAAATATTATTTCAGCAATGGCAAAACAGTCTGAGATTAAATTATTGAACAGCAGCTACTACCTCTCTGTATTTAGCTATTGGGAATACTGTTTGAGCAGATCTGGTCTGAGCCTTTCTTTGGGTGGTGGATTCCTAACCTCTTTGACAAACTCTACTGGTTTACATTACTCAGCACTGGGTAATGCTGATTTGAAAAGGAGGGCAGTCTTGTGACAAAGAAGTTGGGTTTGTTTCTGGTCTGTGCCACAGACTGTCTGAGACATTAGATAAATCACATCCTTTTTTTGAGTATTAATTTATTAGAAGAAAGAGAGAGACATTACTACTCTATTTCGATTACGATTTTTCCATTTCAATTACAGCATCATGACAGTGGAAAATAAAAGCACATTGATATAAGTGTTCATCAATCAGGACTTGCCTTCCCCATTCTTAAATCCTAAAACTTCATTTCCTGTTTTTCTTTGCTACTGATTGTCTCAGGTTGACATTTTGCAGGTAGCCAAAGTTATGAGGAGTAGAATGCATTTTCACTTTTTAATAAAAGTTGAGGTTGTCTGATAACAATATGATTCCTGCAAATAAGCTCTAAAAAAATTATTGTGGGTTGCAAATCCCATGACAAAAATCAGGACAGATGACAACTGTGGGAGCATCTTGTGTTGTGTATTGACACTGTCTAGAACAAAGGGAATATTATACTATGAAAAAAATAAACATGATATTCAAATCTCAATAACCTATTTTATTAATCTGGACCAAAGACCATTCCTGATGTAAATTCACATGAACTGAATTATGTGAAATATTGCTGAGGTTTATTTCTGCATTTTTAATCATACAAGGCAATCAATTAACAATCATGCTTCCCAGGGATCCTCTGTCAGAGGAATGGTATTAACTAAGGGATTCAATTATCACTTCTGTTCAGTTTGAATTCATATGGCACCATGATAAATGGCTCCTACTGCTTGTAATAACAATACTTTGCACACATTTATTTTCTCTTGTTTACTTAATAATTAATACACCACCCACAGTGACAATATGTGGGCTTGTTTACAAAACCTTCAGTAATCAATAATTGCTGCCCATGTGACACCAAAAAAAAAAAAAATAGTCCAAACATTGCCATGACAACTCTTTTTTAATGCTCTCACAGTAAAGCCCTGCTTGGCTTTTGGCACTACTCTGCCAACAGCCACGGAATACAAAGGTTTAGTAGTTGTGACAGTTTCTGCTCTGTATTTAGGAAAGTTGTTTCAAGACAGACAAGCTGACTTGCTTAGGGCAATTTAATAGTGGTAACATAGAGTACCATTGGGCAAATCATCTGGGAAATGGGTTTTCAGAAGTAGTTTGGGTAACTGAGCATTATTTTTTACCGTGCAAGACAGAAACACCCTAATACAAGGAGATTATCACCTACTTTGCAACTTATTTACTTATAGCAACTTATAACAACTTCTGAATATTGCTTAATAATCCTGCTTGCCCTGACTGTTCTGTGGAAGCTTACCAAGGGCTACTGCTACTGTGTTCATCAAAAGAAGGCAGTTTTCTGTGGAAGTTTACCAAGAATTACTATCTTCGGCAAAAGTATGTTTCTTGTCCTTGGAAAGCAGATGTGCTCTAACTAGTTTAGTCTTTGTAATGAATAGATAGCCATATATGGATGGTAGAAATTGATACACTGGCACTTTTAGATAAGATAGAATGAGTAAACTGGCTGAAATCACTCTTGTTGTTCAAGAAATTGGCTAAGAGAACCTGCGCATACTCTGAGGAAAAGTACAAGGTGAGAAAGACTACGAGCCTTCCTCCAAAAGACCCTGGAGACGATCACCAGAGGCAATGTGCAGGTGCAAAGAGAACATAAACTGCTGACACCAGCCTTTTGAACTAACCCAGCCTTTTGAACTAACCCAGCCTTTCTTATGCATATGTATATTTGTATTATGTAATCCAATGAATATGTATATCCACACTCTATACGTTTTTGGTAAAATGTGCTTTGTGAAGAAATCCGTTGTACCCCGGTGCTGGAGTAAACATACCTGCTTTATAATTCTCTGAGCTGTAGAGTCTGTTTCTGCAAATCACCCGACTTAGTTCCTTAAGAGGGGCACCAAAATTGTTGCTCACTTTTACCAAAACACATGTGCAGTCTTCTGTGAAATATGAAAAAGGATGGACAGGAATAGCAGTGAAAGTGTTTTCCACACACTGCTTAAAAACTAGAGTGCTTCTGTGATCAAATAGTTAATCTTGTCTTTGGTGCTTTATTTAATCTTCTTGTTGTTTTTTGTAAAGACTCAAAAGACCAGTGAACAAAATATTAATTTACTGAAATACTTAAATATTAATTTAATCAGTCAGATGAGTCACTGAAAATAGTAGGCTGCCAGTTACTAAATGAAAAAGAAAACCTCCTCAGCCCCAAATATCTGTACTTTTCCATGCAGTAAATAATGAAGAATCTCCATTTTGCTGATACATCACACATAAGTAGAAATTAATAACATAAAGAAGAGGGATCTACAGAGTGAATGACTCTGTTCCTTTCTAAGTGCCCATCATATCCTGCTCTAGTTGAGCATCTGACAGGCATTTGCACCAGAGAGGGTACTGGGTTCCTGTAATGAGGCTGTCTGAAAGGTTAAAGATTTTCAATTGATTTCCAATACATCTGTTAAGAATTATTCACTTTGAGTGGTCCTGTACCCATGATAAGTTAGTCTGAGTCTTGCTGACTTTTGATTTAGGTCAATGTTTTTTTAAGGGAAATTGTTAACTTCACAGACTCGCAAGCCTGACTCTTGTTAGAGAGTGGTGCAACCTCTAATGAGGTTGAGTCCTACCTACCACACCATCACTAAACTGAAATCTTCAATGCTCTCCAGACTGGGAAAGTCTGGACTGCCCAACTAGGTGTGTGCCTAGCTGGATGGTGTGCAACAGCAACAAACTCATGACCTCTTTCAGTTCATTCAAGACCTTTGTGCATTTCTAGGAATCTTAGCTGGATGTTTCTCTGAGACCTGTGACAAATCCAGATGCCATTGCTCTGGGCTTTCAGTAGATTTCACGTAGAAGAAGGGAAAGCAGGAGCATGCATGGCTGTGGATAAATAAATGAACAGAAGTTCACATACTTAGACAGTTCACATATAAATCTCTGGGGTGCCTGACCACAGTACACACTGTCATCTCCAGGTTTGGTTAGGATGGAAATAGAGGGTGGTGGAGCCTTTGCTTTCCTACGCTCTGCATTGTTCAGCCCAGCCTTGGCCTTTTACAGTCCACTGCATCATTACTTATTTGCTCAACACCATGCATTGCCACTCTAGACCAGGAGGTAACTCTGGACAAAGAGAAATGTCAGGTTCTGCTTTACTACATTGTATGTATAACAGACAGATGTAAAAGATCAGATCTCTAAGCATCAAAGTTTGTGTTCCTTTGAATTTAGGTTTCAGCTAGGCATGTTTCTTCTAAATCCTGCACATGTATTAATTGAAAATGCTGTCAAATACAGCAAGGTTAAGTATTTAGTGCTTCCTCATTTCTTAATCCAATACATACTCTGCTAGGAATGGGGAAAAAATGTAATGTGATAGCATCCTCCTAAACACCTATACAGCTAGGACATAAGCTCAGTTTTATTAGAGGTCAGTTTTGTACCAGGGGTAGCCAGAGTAAATTTGATTGCTCCATAAAAATCCAGACATTTTTGGCTGCATTTCAAGAAGAATCTTGTTTCACAGTCTCCTTTTGTGAAATGGTATTTGTTATTAGAACTCCACCAAACAGGCACTGATCAGTCTATTCAGAGAGAAAAGATTAAAGGCTAGCTAATATCTTACCCATAGAACAGGTTATTTCATTCATAGTTTGCTTGCTAAAAATATTTTTCTAGCATTGGACTAATTTGCTTTCTCTCTCTCTTTTTCTATCTCTCCCCCAAGCATGGAGTGATCTTATTGAGACCTGAAGGCAGATGTTATTTCAAATTTGTTATACTTAATTATTTTTATTACTTAATTATTTCAATTTTTTTTCAATAACCAAGAAGTTTAGTAAATAAACTAAGATCTATTTAATACTTAAATTAAATTTAGAGAAAACCCACCGTGCTGTAGAAAATGATGTGAGTAGCTGGTAGCTTAGTTGTCTGCATTGGTTCTGCTCACTGTTTCTGGGCAGTGTCCAGAGCTGCCGTGCTACCAGCTTGCTCCCTTTCCAGGAAACATGAAACCAGCCCGGGGCCCTGAAACCTAAAAGTAGTTATACCCTCTTCGTTCTGACTTTTGGTGTACTAGCTTGTAGTAGAGCATACCCTGCAAATTTGAAGTCCAAAATCAATGAAGAGAGATTTCAGGGCCTTGGGGAAACTGGTTAAGGGGTCGGGGGCACAAATAGTGTTCTCCTCTATCTGTTCAGTTGCAGGGATGGATGAGGAAGATTATAGAAGTCAACAAATGAACTTGTGGCTCCGAGACTGGTGTTACTGGCAGGGCTTTGGATTTTTCAATCACGGGTTAGTATACAGGATGCCAGAACTTTTGGCAACAGATGGGATGCACGTGTCCCAGAGGGGGAAAAGGATCTTGGGTCAGGAGTTCAGCTAACTTCTCTCATTGAGAGAGCTTTAAACTAGATTTGAAAGGGGAAGGGGACAAAACTGGAACTCCCAGATATAAGCCCCAGAGAAGATTATCAGAATTTGTGGGCTGGTCTGCCAGCAATGACCCTCACCCTGCCATCTCAGTGGAGGCAAGGGATGGAGACATGCAGCACAACAAAGATGAAAGGGATGTTGATGGATCAGTAACGATGGTAACACCTGTGAAAGGTCAGGCTGGGACTAGGACCTCTAAATGCAAAAAGGTGCTGGGGACATCAGCCCATCTGAAGGGCATCTATTCCAATGTAAACAGCATGGATAACAAATAAGAGGAGCTTGAAGCCATGATGCAACAGGAAAATTACGATGTAGTGGCTATCACAGAAATGTGGTAGGATATCTCCCACGACTGGAATGCACCAGTTGATGGCTATAAGCTCTTTAGAAGGGATAGACAAAGAAGGAGAGGCGGTGGGGTGGCGCTGTATGTTAGGGACTGTTATGATTGCTTTGAGCACAAGTATAGTGAAGACAGGGTGGAGTGTCTTTGCATTAGAATCAGGGGGAAGGCCAACAGGGCAGATGTCGTAGTGGGAGTCTATTATAGGCCACCCAACCAGGACAGAGAGGTGGATGAAATATTCTATAGGCACTTAGGAGAAATCTCACGATCGCTTACCCTTGTTCTTGTGGGAGACTTTAACTTCCCAGACATCTGCTGGAAATACAACACAGCAGAGCGGGACCAGTCCCGGAGGCTCCTGGAATGTGTGGAAGATAACTTCCTGACACCGCTGGTGAGTGAACTGAACAGAGAAGGTGCCCTGCTGGACCTCCTCTTTGTGAACAGAGAAGGACTGATGGATGATGTGGCGGTTGGAGGACGACTAGGGCACAGGGATCATGAAATAATAGAGTTCTCTATTCTTAGAGCGGCCAGGAGAGGGGGCAACAGAACTGACATCCTGGACTTCCAAAGGGCTGACACTGACTTGTTTAGGCAACTGCTTGACAGAATCCCTTGGGAGACGGTCCTGAGGGTATAGGGGCCCAGGAAGGCTGGACACTCTTTAAGAAGTAAATCTTAATGGCACAGGAGCAGGCTGTCCCCAGGTGCTGTAAGAGAAGCTGGTGGCAGAGAAGGCCACCCTGGCTGAACAGGGAACTTTGGCTGCAACTCAGGGAGAAAAGGAGAGTTTATGACCTTTGGAAGAAGGGGCTAGCCACTCACAATGATTACAAAGATGCTGTGAGGCTATGCAGGGTGGAAATCAGGAGGTCTAAAGCCCAGCTGGAAATTAATCTGGCTTCAGAAATCAAGGATAAAAAGAAATATTTCTGTAAGTACATCAACAGCAAAAGAAAGACCAGGGAGAGCCTCCATCCCCTGCTAGACGCAGGAGAAAACATGGCAATGAGTGATGAGGAAAAGGCTGAGGTGCTTAACGCCTTCTTTGCCTCAGTCTTTAATAGCAAGACTAGTTGTATTGAGAGAATCCAGCCTCCTCAGCTAGAAGACAGAGACTGGAAGAACACCCCCGCCCCAATCCAGGAGGAGATAGTGACCTACTGCATCACATAGACATACACAAGTCTATGGGACCAGATGGGATACACCTGAGGGTGCTGAAGGAGCTGGCTGGGGTGTTCACCAAGCCGCTTTCCATCATTTACCAGCAGTCCTGGATGACCGGGGAGGTCCCGAAAGATTGGAAATTGGCCAATGTGACCCCCATCTATAAGAAGGGTCGGAAGTATGATCCGGGAAATTGTAGGCCTGTCCGCTTTACTTCAGTGCCCGGGAAGCTGATGGAGCAGCTCATCCAGAGTACCATCACACAACACATGCGGGACAACCGGATGATCAGGCCCAGTCAGCATGGGTTTATGAAAGGCAGGTCCTGCTTGACAAACCTGACCTCCTTCTACGACAGGACGACCTGCTTATTGGATGAGGGAAAGGCTGTGGATGTTGTTTACCTTGACTTCAGTAAGGCCTTTGACATCATTTCCCACAGCATTCTCCTGGCAAAACTGGCTGCTCATGGCTTGGATGGGCACACGGTTCACTGGGTAAAAAAGTGGCTGAATGGCTGGGCCCAAAGAGTTGTGGTGAACGGAGTTAAATCCAGTTGGCGGCTGGTCATGAGTGGTGTCCCCCAGGGCTCGGTTTTGGGGCCACTCCTGTTTAACATCTTTATTGATGATCTAGACAAGGTGATTGAGTGCACCCTCAGTAAGTTTGCAGACAACACCAAGTTGAGTGGGAGTGTTGATCTGCTCGAGGGTAGGGAGGCTCTGCAGAGAGATCTGGACAGGCTGGAGCGATGGACTAAGGCCAACTGTATGAGCTTCAAAAAGGCCAAATGCCGGGTGCTGCACTTTGGCCACAACAACCCCCAGCAGCGCTACAGGCTTGGGGAGGAGTGGCTGGAGAGCTGCCAGTCAGAGAGGGACCTGGGGGTGTTGATTGACAGCCGGCTGAACATGAGCCAGCAGTGTGCCCAGGTGGCCAAGAAGCCAATGGTATCCTGGCTTGTACCAGAAATAGCATGGCCAGCAGGGACAGGGAAGTGATCTTACCCCTGTACTCGGCACTGGTGAGGCCGCACCTCGATTACTGTGTTCAGTTTTGGGCCCCTCACTACAAAAAGGACATTGAATTACTCGAGCGTGTCCAGAGAAGGGCAACAAAGCTGGTGCAGGGTCTGGAGCACACGTCGTACGAAGAGTGGCTGAGGGAACTGGGGTTGTTTAGTCTGGAGAAGAGGAGGCTGAGGGGAGACCTCATCGCCCTCTACAGCTGTCTGAAAGGAGGTTGCAGAGAGCTGGGGATGAGTCTTTAACAAAGTAACAAGTGATAGGCCAAGAGATAATGGCCTCAAGTTGCACCAGGGAAGGTTTAGACTGGATATTAGGAAGTATTTCTTTCCAGAAGGGGTTGTTAGGCGTTGGAATGAGCTGCCCAGGGAGGTGGTGGAGTCCCCATCCCTCGAGGTGTTTAAGAGTTGGGTTGACATAGCACTTAGGGATATGGTGTAGTTGAGAACGGTCAGTGTTAGGTTAACGGTTGGGCTAGATGATCTTCAAGGTCTTTTCCAACCTAGATGATTCTGTGATTCTGTGAAATAATGCTCACAGTTCCAGTGGTACTAACCATGTGTTAAGGCACTGTTGAGTATAAACAAAAAAGACACACCAATCCAATAGATGGACCCTAGAGAAAACATGAATGGTTGCACATGTAATTCTAGAGATATCAATAAGGTATGATCTGAAAGTAGCTGCTTATTGATGACCTTATGAATTCCTTGTCTACTTGTTGGCTTCTAGAATAGAAGTCAGAATTGAAATTGTCCCTGCTCTTGTAGCAGTTCTGGCTGAACTTGAAACATGGAAGAACTGAAGCGTTTCCAGCATCAAAGGAAGGGACCCTCCTTGGGACTGGGGTTATATGCTGAATTTGATATGGACAGCAGATGTTGAGAGTTTCCAGTCTAAACTGAGAAGTGACATTTCTGTTATTCAAACAATGATACCGGTTTGCAATAGATCTGCTGATTGAAAGAGTGGTGAGGAGGAAAATTGGTTTTCATCAACTTAAAAATATTTTTAAAGGGTGGTTTTTGGAAAAAAAAAAAAAAAGAAAAAAAAAAGAAGTGATATTTCATTGTAGGTCTTCCAGAAACATTTAATTTAAATTGAGATAAGCTTCTGTACTATTTTTTTGTTTATTTCTAACTTTGTCCTCGTTTGTTTCCTTGTCTGGTTTTGTAATTTGAATGCTTTGTTTTGGAAATGTTGAAACACTTTGAACCTCTTTCCTTCTCCTTTTTAACACGCAACATGAGACCAAATCTTTAAATATATTCTCCAAAACTTTATTTTCCTTCAGCAGCAGTTGCCCTCTATTTAAAAAACAATAAAATATTGCAGAAGAGAAAGGAAGTTTGCTTTAGTTTAGTAGAATGGAATTAAATAAAATGAGTGCCATCTACTGGTTGTGAGTTCTAACCTGTAGATTCCTTAACCTCCTATGCACTTTGGCATTGTAGTTCTTGCCTTATATTAGAACTCATCTTTATTCAAGGAAGATAATAAAACACTTCATCTCTCCACTGTCTCATGCTTCTGGATGAGCAAAAGACATTTTGTCGTAGTCTTAAATTATAAGTAAAGACACTTTATAATTAAGAAGGTGCCATTAATCAAATCAACCAGCAGTAGCTCAGTGTTTTAATTATACACAAATATTGTATTTAGTCTCTTCCTTTTGGTTATTCATCACCTCCATCCACTAGACTGCTGTCTGTTTATTATTTATTAAATCCTACTGAAGACTTGCTACATTTTTTATGAGCATAAGAAAGGTGCTTCAGAATTGATACCAACATTGCTTTTTTAATGATAAAGCAGAAAGTCATATTTATATTTATAACTGGATTATGTGTACTGGTGCTCTTAGCTGTATACGCATTTGCCTGTAGCAATATTTTCCATTTATTATATGTAGTGGCTTTTGATAATTCTACTTTTTCTTCCACACTTAGAGTGCACCCACAGTAAATGGGGTTTCTAATGGATTTTTCACCTTTCTCTTGGGTAAAAAAGTTAACTTTCGAGAGTAAGGGAACAGGCAATAATAGACTTTAAAATTATCAAATCAATGAGGTGCATCTTTGGTCTTATAAACCTGGTTTCCTGAATGACATAAGGTTGTCAAATGAGTTCAAAATTAGCATGAATCAAGAACTCAATACTGGTTTAAAACAACTGAGAATCTTGTTTTGCTTACTAAGAAAGCAGAATAGAGATCAAGAATTTCAGGTTTCTAAAAGTTATCAGTTTTGAAGTTATCTTTCATTTTAATTACTGTAAACGTTTGATCTTTGCAAACGTAGTTGTTGGGGACATAAAATCCCAAACCCTCAAATATATGATTCCTGGAATCTGAGAAGTACAGAATTTAATCCTCATCAAGAGGACGGATATTTCAACATGAATATGCTCAGATAAGTTCTGACTACCGTGTTGTTGAACACACTGAGGTTGGTCATGCAGGTTGTGCTTTGAATTGAAATTTGCATTATGGGATACCAGTGAAGTCCAGGTTAAAGCATTTAAATTTCACCTCAATTCCTGTTTCTCACATTTCTTTCCTGTAAGATTGTTCAAATCCTTCAGATATGCCCAGCCTTTAAAAAATAATAGTCATAGAAATATTGAGGTCAAATCTGGAGTTAGGACCCACCGCTTTCTGTAAATGGAAATTTTGGTGTTATGTTTTATTTTTGATGAGCTGTTCAGGATGCTCATCATGATGCTGGACACCTCACTGAGAGTTCAGTATGTGTTCTGATCATGGAGAAGCAATCTGACAAACATCTACAAGCGTGAAAAATGGGAGGACAGTTTAGTCTAAAAGCAAAAGGCTGGAGACACCTGGTACAAAAGAATGAAGCAATTACCTCTTTTTCCCCACAATGAACCACTGTATACCTGCTTCACCTTAATTTATTACATGTTTCTCATGTTCTCCAATTCCCAGTTCCCCTTATACATTCATTCTTTTTGTGATGAGCCCTAAAATAAAATCAAAAAAGAAATGTAAACAACTACAATAGCTGGGTGTAGGTAGAGAAAAAAAAAAAGAAAAAAGAAAAAAGATGATATTGGCATTTATTATCACAGATTATTTGGATGACAAGGAACAATTAGGGCTTCCTTGTTTATAGGCCTTTAAATATCCAACTTTCATTCTGACTCAACCCACACGCTTCCATATTTAATAAAGAGGAAGAGAAAAAAGAGAGAGAGGAAACTTTGGGAAAATCTGTTGTCCCTGAAGTTATTTCTCTTTGAGAAGACTTCCTATTCTCTTCTCAACAGCTGGGTCACAGATACAGATGGTGTCCAGCAGCATTTTTCATAGCCAGAAAGGATGCTGGGCTGGGAACTGTGTTTGGATTTGTGAAAGGAAAAATGGTGGAATGGGACAGAACAGAATTGAGTTCCTTGGGTTCACATGTAGTACACACCTGGCATGAGTCTTTAGTATCCTTTAAGATAACAACTGCTGCCACAGCTGAGCAGAAAGAGAACAAATTGTTTGCAGCAATTCTCTTGTGACCCCATGGACTGATTGACAGCTTTATTTACAAATTGTGCCATTTGGCCTTGGCCTTTTGACAACTCCTTTCACAAAGGGTAGCTCATGCCTGAAGGAAAGTCATTGAAATACGTCTTTTGATGGCAAGATAATGATTCAGTCATTTTTTTTGTGTGCTTGAAGGGTACTGTTGGGCAGATCAATACAAGTGGAGAGTTTAAATGCCATGGACATTGTGGGGAGTCAGAGCAGCACCATCATAATGCTCAAGTTTTAACATAGATGTAATGAACTGGACTTCTGTAAACTGAAATCTATCATGGAAACATTTTTTTAATGAAGCATCATGCCCTTTTCCTCCTCATTTGATCTCATCAGTATCAACAGAAACCTATACTGTCCTAGGGATGGTTGCATAGACACATTGATTTAATTTCAACTACTTTTAGCCTTCCTAAAATCAGGCATTTAATTTAAGCCAGTCATCTTCTGTAGTCAGAGGGGATGGATATTCCCCTCCAAAAGATCCCTCCCAACTACTTTGGACAGGATAAATGATTGCTTATATCCATCTCACTCAGAAGGATTTAGTGCCCCCTGCCCTATTTCTGAGCAGACATCAAGAGCCCTTGACAGTCACAATCTCCACTGTGAAACCTCTTCTATTTATCCTGCCAGTGGCAGTCTGGACCTGCCCTGGTCTATGCAGACTGTTTTATCTCTTTGTTCTCTCCTTCTGGGTGGTAGTACAAAGACAAAGCGACATGGACTAATTTGCACAGCTATTGCTGAGACCTCAGATTCTAATGAATGACTTCTGTCTCCAGAGTCCGTCAGTCTCTTACCTTTGCAAGACTTATCTGCCGTGGAAATACAAAGTTCCACGGAGGGTTCAGTTTTATAAAATGTTTTTTTAAATTTAAAAAACCATTTTTGTAGTTTACATAATAGTAATCTCATTATTTACAATCCTCTCACTCCCTAGATCTTTTTTTAGCTTGTTATTTGTACTGATAGCTACTAGTGATAGAAGAAAGGGAATACATATGAAAACCAATATATATCCCTTCACTTAGAATGTACTTGATCTGAGTTTTCCAGAAAAAAAGGTAGTCAATGCCTCTAGTACAATGTGAAGTGCTTCATGAACACTGTGACAAATAAATCATTAAAAATGTGTGGTCACAGCTTTTCCAAAAGTCTCATCTTCAATTCAAAATGAGTTGGTACACTTTTGAATGATTGGCATATTATCTTTGCACAGAAAAACCCTATGTAATTTAACATAGACCCAGAGGTCCTACCTTCAAAGACTAGCACTCACTAAGAGCATAGGACTTGGAAACCTGTGTGGAGTAGTTGACATTATACAGTGGAATTTGATGAAGAGTCACCTAAGGTAGCAGACACCTAGTTGGCTCAAGAACTACAGAAAGAATAACTCATGAACACAGTACCCTACTGAAAGACCCACACTGCTGTCGGGACTGGGTTCATGTTCCTTCACTTCTATACCATGGCTTCTGGTCACATCAGTTTGGTTAAGCAGGAGTTTGAACATGTTTGTGCTACACTCATTTGCCATCTATCTACTAAAGGGAAAAGAAATAACCCTGTACTCTCTTGGGTCTGGTCACACATGTACACAGGCCAGGGCAGTCAGTTATGAAATTCACTGCAACTCCCCAAATAAAATGAGCAAATATATAAACCCCTGAAATCTCTGTAGTAACATACATCATAATGCATAAGAGCTTGTAGTAAACAGTAACCTGATCAAGTTTCTTTAGGATTCTAGAAAACTTAACTCATTAATTTATTTAATGAATTTCATTCCCCTTTTCTGTCTGTTAATCATCCAAAAAGAGATCTAGACTTAGTGTTGTCCATGCAACAGTTTCTGTAAATGATTTCCAATCTGTAGATTATATGGGAGACACAGTCTTTGTGCATTTCCAACACACAATTAAACCCATTTCTGAATTTGAGAGAGTTTTGTGTCTGCTGCTCATGGGAGAGGGAGGGGTAAGCTGGCACTTCTAGGTGTCTGTGTGAATACCAAATAGGTTATTTTTCTGCTGTGAATGTTCAGAAGCATGTATGTATAGTTTATCAGTTTCATGAATGTTTTTTCACCAGCTTCTGTAAAGTGATTTATAATGATGACTCTTACTAAATACTAGCTTCATATTCAAGGGCGATTCTTCTTCCAAAGCATGGTGCAATATGGCTGCTCTCCATACAAGAATCACACTTGATATGTGAAAGCTATATTTAATGGTGACACTAATCCTAATCTGGGAAGGTTAGCACTCCTGATTTTTAGACTTTTCACTTGAGGGATAGATTATGTCATCTTTATTGAGAAGAAGAGAATGTTCATGAATAACTATTGTGAATAGAATACAACTCACACAACTTTAGCCCTGTAAGAATGAGATATCCAGTCTAAAGGTTCTCTGTTTCATCAAAAAATAAAGAGGTAAATGAAAAAGATGATCCAATTCAGTTGTGTGGTATCCTATCTGTCTTAGGCTAGGATGGCCTAAAGACACCACTGTTGTAGTTTAAACTATACAAAGACTAGATGATCAACCAAGACAATGCATCTGGATTTTCAGCAACAAAAAATGTAAAGTGAATTAAACTATAATTATGAATTTGGGGGTGGATAAAATAGTAGAAAAAATAGTGAGTGGAAGAAATAAAATTAAACTAAACAGATATTTTACCTGTCCTTTTAAGATATCTGTTTAGTGATATCCTCAGTCTGTTTTCTTCTATTCTATAATTATCCTTTTCATTGAGTGAAAATCTATTATCCTGCTGTGCAACATCTCTTGTTTCAAATCAGCACCTGCCAAATAAAAACTATCCTCACTTTTATTGACTTTAATTTTCATGTCTGAATATACTGTGGAGTTTGTTAAAGCTAAAACTGAGGTTTGACTGCCACCTTATATCATTCAATTATCCCCTTCTCTTACAAGTGTTTATGAAATATTCCCTGGTCAGAAACCTGACTTCTTTACTGGATCACAATCACTGATAGAAAGCAGCTGTCAACATTATGATTTAAGGGTTTAACTCTGAAGTATGAAAGTGTCTGCTGGGGGAAGAGTAGAGCAGTGAATAGCAGATTAAATGAATAAGGAAGGGAAAATATCAAAACTCTGACTGATGATCTCAGTAAATCTAGATTAAGGGGTTTTTTTTTGCTTCTGCTACTATTTTAAAATTTATCCCTTTTGTCTCAATACTTGTTAAGGCGAGCTTTGTCTACTTGGTGCTAGGTGCACCTCTCCTTGCATGACTACGCTGTTTTAACAGGTCTCCAGCATGAAGAACAATGACCCAAAGAATAAATCTTAAAAGAAACAGTATTGAGTGTAAAACATATCAAAATTCTATCTGTAGAGAAATATTGTTTTCTTAATGAAGAGCAAAGACACAGAGGAAAAGGCCACATTTTGTTGGTAGCAAAGTCATCTTGGCTTAGCTTGAGCACATTGCCAATGAATTCTCTTAGAACTTTATTTATTCCTTTACTTTTATTGAAAGGGACATTTTTTTCGTGTTTTACTCTGTACAGTTCTGTACATTTTAGGAGTGGTAGGATGATTGTCCTGTTGATGAATATTGAAAACTGGTGTTTCTTCAAGATCTGATCATCTACATCTACATTTTCTTGGAATGATTATTTGGACACAGGTATTCCCTGGTAAATGGAAAAAATCTATGTGCCCAATGATATCCTGGTAGTGGCAGACCATGATGCTCTGCAAGAACCCAAGTGAATGTAGAAATGTGACCTCTTCAGAAGCTGTGGCTTTAAATTGAAATTCTCAGTGCAAGCTATCTCATTTGGCCTGCTCTTGACTTGTATATATTTTCCTTAATAAAAAAAAGAAAAAGGATCAGTAAAACCTTACCAGTACTTACAGCCCTTCTTTTCAAACTACAGGCTCATCCGTATATCCTATCACCCTTCTCCAAAACACAACATTTAATTGTCCTTATGGAGATAAATCAAGAAGAGTCCATGTCTTCACTGTGAATAGAAATAAGACCAGTGCACTGTGGTTAGATGAGCTAATGCTAAATATGATTCCTGCAGCATTTTGATTTTGTTTCCAGAAGGTCTTATTGACAGAAGTGTAACAGCACCACACTTCCAGACACAAGACAATTGAAGATAAATAAAAGAAATATTACTAGTCATAAAGTATTTTACGCTAGCAGTTTGTTCTTCCAGAGAATAGTGCAAAGTCAATTAAGGAAAAGTCTGAATAAAAATGCATTTATTTTATACATATATCTATATAACTATAGGAATCCACATACATGTACACCTGTAGAGACTTATTTTTGCCTTGGGAGCATGTCTACATCAGTGAAGCCTTGTCAGAGCTCAATGAGCTTATTTAAGGACTGGAAGAAGTACAGCTGAATCAGTGCAGTGCTATGCCTGTCCTAATTGTACCTGCTGAGAATTAGTTCCAGTGTAAGTTAATTAGTCCTATAATAAGTTATTATCCCTGTATGGTGTAGCACTATGGTGTGTGGCCATGCCAAGGTCACCCAGGGCTAGGTCATATTCTTACATGAATTGCAGTGAGCCATGGAGATGCGTCTCAGGTAATTAGTGACTGTGAAATCATGCCTCCTCAGTGGATGTCAGGGTGAATGCTCTTCTGAACTGTCCTGCCATGTGTTCATGCTTCAGAAAGTAACTGTTCTCAGTAGATAAGAATAGTCCATGCTTTATCATACACTGTCACTTCCAGTAAAAGTGATACTTAATGCCACTTGTGGAGTTTATTTTATGCCCATCTATTAAAAACTAGTGAGGTTGTTATAAAGTGTATGGAGTACCTCACTGGTATTTTTGTATTAAAGTTTTTAGGTTTTGAGGTATTTCCCCCTCACTACACATGGTGGGCATTTTTGGAAAAAACATAGCATAGCACTAACCTAAGATTTCTAATAATAATTAGTTTTGTGGAAGGCTAAGACTCATAGAATCACAGAATCACTTATTAAGGAAGAGACTGATGGAGGTAGTCTGATAAACTCTCCCCCTGCTCGGTCTGGGCCATTATATTCATGTGCTATTGAAGGACTATGAGACTGATAACTCAGTCAAAGAATCTATATTTTTAAAACAGTTCTTGAAGCAAGTAAGAATTTTGCTTTTAGATCTGTAACTCACTATGGTCAAGGGAGATTTTTTTCTGAAAAAAAGGGCTTAATATCGTAAAACTTTCTTAACAGAATTTTATAACTTAATCTTGCATCCATACTTCTTCATTATTATCTCCACTAGAAACTCACATACCAATATCATCTATATTTGTTTCCACCAACTTTCTGAGCTGCATTTCTGAAAAAAATATCTAAGGGGGGAAATGTTACTTATAGAAGTTCAGTAAAGTAGAGCCAGGACTACAAGGTATCATTTGTCTCAATTCTGTAAATTAGATTATTGATGTTTTTCCTCACTGATTCCAATAACATCGATAGAAACCAATCAATCTATTGGAGACTATAACGAAGTAACATATTTTATACCTATTTTTTTCAGCACTAAACTGGAATAGCATATGTGAAATCAATGGAACAACATCAGTTTGCATCAACAGAGTATCCGGTACGTTAATTTTGGGATGTTTTGCAACCTTTCACACTCATGATACTCCCTTTGAACTCCAAGAGGATTTCAGCTTCATAGGCATATGAATCAGGCCTTGAATTTCAGATTTATAAACCTTAGAAACAGTTGGAACATTTGGAGAATGAGGATTAAAAGCATGGGAAGTTTGCTAATGGGGTATATTCTCCTTATCATGTGAGCTGACAAGTGCAGATGGATCACCACATATCTTCTACTTTTGGGTATCTTTTGTTATTAGAGAGATAGGTAGCAAGCTCCAGAAAGGACAGGAGGAAAGAAATTATTCCTCCTTAGATCTGAGAGTTCAGACTTTCCACTAAAGATGCCTTCAAAAGTATTCTGACATTACAAGAGACCACAACATGCTTACAGGTACTACATGAGATTCACATCAAAGGTAAAGCTCCCAGAAACAAAAGTGGGAATAATATTGTTGTAAAAAGGGAAGAAAAGAATTTATATGAAACAGAGAAAGGAGGTAAAAGGAGAAGCAAGGGAGAAGGAAAGTTCAGCAACGCTGAGAATTAGACAGCAATCTTAATTACTTCTCTGAAATGGTTCCTGTACTGAACTCATGGGAGTCCACATGGCACATATTTATAACCCAGAACATTGCATGCAATTATGTGCAAAAAAATGATCTGGTAATCTTAGGCGGATAGAGCTAGGTAATATACGTCCTTTCATCCTCAAAATGCTTTAAAATATCTCCAACATTAATGAGACAACAGATAGGGGCAGCTAGGGAAGTTTTTTTTTGAGAAATTGAGTGTCTTGACCACAGTGAGAGTTTGAACTAGCAGCTATAATCTCCTAAATTCCAGTTTTCTGTCCAGTGATCACCATTCTTGGAGAAACTGGCTGAAACCAACCCAATTCAACCCAAACCATAGTATGTTATGGTACTCCAGTGATGATGATGTGGTGTCTTAGAGATACAGAGAATGAAAGGCTTTTGAGAAAGAAACACATCAGATCATAAACACATGGCCTACTCCTAAACTTGACTTGAACAACTAATGTACTTGTTACCTGAAACAGGCACTGGGATGAGGCATAATATTTTATGTCAATCTCTGTTTGGCTGTGATTTGGCTACCCCAGCACACCAGGAAAAATGACCAATGACTAAAATGCAGTGTGCTCTGATTAACCTGGCATACTGCTGCCATGACCACAGTATATTGTCAGAGGCTTTCTGCTCCCTTCACTTGCAAGTCGAACAAATCAATTTAATCTGCATTTAAAAGCAGAAGGATAGTACCATGCAGCAACTTCCAGTCCCATTTTCATTGATTCTGATATTTGACTCCATTTTCTATTTTTGATACATTTCATAAACATAGCTTGAAACTATATCAGAACTGTTCATTAAAAACAACATGAAAGATTTCATCTACTCAGCACATTCTCAGAACACAGTTATCCTCTGTTTTTACTTTAGTGAGCACAATGATCTCATCCAACTTCAGTTATTCTGGGATCTCTGGGCTCTGCCCTTATTTCAGAAATTTAGCATATATTGGAATTGCTCTGTTATTACCTATCCATTTTCAGAAGCAGAATACCCCAATTTGGCTCTGCAGCTTAAGTTTTGCCACCCATGAAATTCTTCCTGCTAAAGCAGGTGATAAGTTCAAGCTTCTTTGGGACCACCAGAAAAAAAAAAAAATTTGGACAAGGAAACTCAAAAATTGCTGAAGAAAAATGGGTATGAGTTAGCCTAATGCCATTCCTGAATTCTCAACTTGGATGTGGAAATATCCTAAGATAATGTGTGAGTTGTACAGTTCACTGAAGTTTCTGCAGTGATACGAAGTTTTTGGAGTTGCAAAAAATAATGCTTACTTCCCCATCAGTCTTCATTACACATACACTACTTTCTGCCATAGAGAAAAACATTATTTATGAAAATGGTTATTTCTCATTATGATGTCACCCTATTCTGAATGGAAATAAGGTATATAAGATTTAGAACATTAAGTCAATTATTTAAATGTCAAAGTCTATGAAGTTTCCGTGATCATAAATTTGTATATGTCCTTTTTTTGTTTCTTTAATTTTCTTCTCTTTGATTCAACTCCTCAGTGTTGTAAGAAACTTAGGGAATTCATCTTTATTAACAAATGAGGCTGTGTGAAAAATATTTATTGTCTCTCATTTCAAACAGTCCTCTTTAGTCATAATAGAGTATAAAGGAAGCATGACAAGCAATTTGCTGCATGGTAGATGATATTAATGACCTGCCACACTCATACCTCCTTGTGTGATCTGTGACTATTAATTTTTTAAGTGACAGATTGCAACAGAGAATGTTTGGTGTTAGTTGTGTCCTGTTCTCTACTCCCTGTTAACAAGAAATGAGGAAAATAGCTTTATTTGGTGTCAAACCCAGGCACCACCAACACTACAGGTGTACCTCTCACAGTAGTGAATGCTTAGGAAAGAACATAAGAAACTGGGAAACCAGTGTCGTCCTGTTAAACTGGAGGATCCCTTTTTGCTGATAATGGTAGATGTTCAATCTGTTGATTAAAAACATTCAATTCATCATATTTAACTCTGTCAACATTCTGTGAATTCCTTCTGAAACAAACATGACAGTCTTCTGTAATCGTTCAAGAGTCCTAACATATGAAAGCCTTCAAATCCTTGTCATGGTGATTGATCCATGACTGGAAATGTTGATGGAAACACTTTAACACCAAGTGTGTTTGCCAGTGATGAGTCCTGAGAGGCCTGAAGACATCAGGGGCCAGGCTGAAAGACTGAGTGGCAATGGCTGAAGCTGCTGCAACAGCACCCAGGGCTTAAGCTTGGTGTTGGGCTCTCATGCCAAGCCCATGAGAGCTAGGTGCCCTGGGAGAGCAGGCCATACTGCCAGTGCACAGGCCAGTGGGATTTGCTGGGGTCACGGTGAATGTCTAGACTGCATCTCTCTGTCCACTTTGGAGAGTGTCTGGACTTGAAGGAGATGCTTGTCTGCCTCATTCCGTGCCATTGCAAGATGGAGAGACAGCAAATTTATCCATCAAGGCTATAATAATGTAACATATATAGGGCTTGGATTCTACTTCCAGTTGGGCATAGTGATTTTCCACATTTCCCACACTGGCCTTCAAGCACTGGGTGACCATACAATAACCAGGGTGTTCCAGACCTTGAAATGGGAAAATATTTACCGGAGGCTTAGGTATTCAAAGTGATTTCCTATTATCCTGGATTTTTTTTTTTTTTTTGACCAAAGTTCACTTTGTGAAAACAAAGCTGCCTGCTACCATGCAAAAAACCAAAAAAAGTTGAAGGCCTTTGGATTTCAGAACAATTCCTTAAAATACCTGCCTACTGATAGACTCTTTTGTGTCGTGAACTATCTGCTGCTTGATAGCTTTAAGAAGAGCTTTTAAACTGGTGATGGATAAAGAAAAATACAATGTAGTGTAGGATGCCATGAGAAATGAAACTCTTAATATTGGCAGCAATAGGAAGGGAATGCTTAGGAAAGTCTCCATTTGCAGCTCACCCATGCTGCATACAGGAATAATAAATACATGGTATTATAAATACATGGTAATAAGTACAGGTATCTGTAGCTGGTTTTGGACAGTTGTGGGTTTTTTCTTTTTCTTTTTCGTCCCACATCTTAATCATTCTAATCAGTTCCATTGAGATATACAATGTGATATGTTTAATATTGGTGAGTGTGGTGGGACTATTAACGAAAGCAGCAGAAACAATTTGAGATTTTGTCAGAGTGGATGTGATTCCATTAGAGTAATTACAGTAACTATCCAGCTATTTGTTCCATAACTGCTTAAATCTCTCATAGTATTCCACTTCTAAACCTCAGAGTACCAGAAAGACTCAAATCAAGGTACTGTTAGGCAAAAATAATTTATATAAAAAGTAGAAATTATTCTATTTTTTACATGTGTTAGAACTAAACAAAAATAGTAGGGATTATGGTAAAATATGAATCTGGGCTTTGCACTTTTATGTACATTGTTGAGAATAAAGGAAATATCTGTTACTGACTTATGTATGTCAAAATCACTTGATAATTTCTTTTTGATAATTCTCTAATGCAGCGTCAGTGAATGTGAATACACTACATGTGTTGCAATGCATTGGAACAACCAGAATATTCAAAGGTGTATTTCTGTTACTGTTTTCATTGTTCTTGATCCACTCTTATTTCTGCTATATAAGAACTGATTTGAAGGGGGCTAATTGGGCTTTTTGGAGAACAAGCTGATGTACACTTAGGGTCTTAGCAGTCTAGATTTGTTTCATTTTTTTAAGGGAATGGGTGTCCTGTTCCCTTTTGATGTGTGTTATTAAAATCAACCAACAAGAATAAATAATTGGTACCATCATTTCATGGAAACTCCGTGATGATGTGGTAACTCCTGACTTAAATTCAGAATAAGCAATTCAGTTATCATGTCAATACCAATAATTCAATACATTTATAATGAATCACTATTAAATGACAAAACTGTCAAGTTATCAGGTTAATAGAATTTAATAAACCCTTAGAAAACATGGAAAAGGGAATCTGTAGAAGGGACAGTCGATTTGGTTGTGAGTGCTAACTGAAAAGCTTCAGTGCTTACAGCTTGCAGGCTCTCACCTTACACTGCTACCTCACCACCCTGTCACACCATCCACTGCAGAAATGACCTGCTGTGACATGATGCCATTGTGGTCACACTCAACCATGCTGACCCTACATTCACCTCCTATCTGTGTCAAGATTTGACATTACTCTTTATAGTGGCAGGACCCTGAGCTCTATAGAGTGGTAAGTTAGAATTGAAAGGGTACACTCCCATACCACAGAAAAAAGAAAAAAAAGATATTAAACCGGTGAAAAATGGAACAATGCAGCCAAAGTATTGTTTCATTTTACATCAGAATTCATCCTGTATATATTTGATTGATATCACCCTGAGTGGTTAACTAAATGTTGATAATTGAGATAGCTACCACAAAAAAGGTACATAAATGAGACTAGGAGCTGAAGAAGGGTTGTATCCATATGGAAACTGCAATCTGTAACATGAAGAGTTTTGAGCTCTGCTATAGGAAGTTGGATATTTTGATTTTAAGATCTATTTGATGAAAAGTTATTTCTTCTCTTTGGAGAACAGTTTTATAAAAAAAAAAGCCTATGTAGTATACAGATATGCAGCAAATAAAAGCACATCCTTAATCATTATGAATGCACCTACAGGGCTCAACCCAAGAGTCATCTGCATAAAATTGCACAGATTCTTTCAGCTGAGCTATAGGCATAAAGCAGGGTATACATCTATGAAGTGTATTAAGCTAGACTGTTATATATGGAAGGGTCTTACAGTTCAGCTAATGTTACACTTGAGGCTGTTCTGCAAAATATGCCAGCACAATTAATGTCAACACCAGATAACCAGTCACTGTAAATACCCTTGAAGGGATTTCTTATATCTTTTAGTAGAAATCCCATTTAAGAAGTAAAGATTCCAAATGTATCCCTGAAAATCAGAGGTCAATTCAATAACCTACAAACCAGCAGGCAAAATCCATCTCCCATTAAAGGCAAGTGTTATCTCCTTTGACAAGAGAGGGCTAGTGGGAAATGAATAAATGGATGTCTTTTTTTCCTAGAACAGACTCTATATCAAGCACTCAGACTGTCCTTTATGCTTGTGTTGTGTTTTGCCATTGCTAGGCTGGACCATACTATAAACAGCAAGGCAAGTCCATTTTACACCACAGAATTTCATCTGTCGCCTCCAGGCTTCATGCCATCTTCATAAACCTACTGACTCCATTCCCTTGCTAATACTTCTGCCTGTGCAGAACTGCATCTATGCTGCTTGACATAGATTTATTCTCATTATTAATGAACTAACTGTTGTACAGTAGTATTTAGAGGACTAGGTGAAGACAAAGACTTATGTAGTATGCATTATGATAGAAAAGCACCAGAAGGCATGTTTACTGTTTTGAAATGTGATTGATAAGAAGAGCAGCAGAAGTGAAGACTTACCACAGACAGCAAGTGAAAGGCAGAAGCAAGGACAAGGTTTAGCTCATTGAAGCTCTCCTCATAGGGCACTATTGTCCTCCATAAAACTGAATAGTATGACTTGCTGTAGATATAGCACTATTTCCTCCTTTTATGTATCACATTGTGAAAAACTCATTTTCTGTAAAGAAATCTGAATGGGACACATATTGGAGGCTTCTCAGCCTTTTATAAATGCTGTTGCATCTAAATAATTGGTCAATCATAGCCAGATTTAAGTCTGTCGTTTTTTCTAGACACTGATACCAAAAGGCTTCTTCTGTCATCATAGTATCCCTTCGAGCCAGGTAAAAGCAGAGCAGAAAAGTAATTTAATTTTGGCTTATCAGGTTGCACTGAATTTTACAACAGACCGATTCCTCACATGCCCCAGAGTGCATTGCATTTCTCAGTAACATTTTTTCCTACAGCTCTGTTAAAGAACTGATTGTCCTTAAGCAGGTGTGCTACTATCAGAACTTGCTATTGCTGTTGTTCATATTATGACAACTTTTACATTTTCATTTACTTTACAGTCCTACTTAAATAAGTTATTAAGAGTTATTCTAGAAACTCACACTTGCCCCAACACCACACTAGATGATCAAGAAAAATTATCTTCTGTGAGAAGACAAAGGAACCTGATCTAAACCCATTAAAGTTATCAAAAATTCTTTTCCCTATTTCTTTTCAGTATCCAAGGCCCTGTTTCAAGTAGCTGTGATCTAACCAACTTTTGCTTACCATGTAATAACTGCAAGACAATGTTGATTACGAGCCACCTCCCAAAACAATGAAGTGTCAGAAACACAGAGTATCTCTGCACTTTCTTCTGTCATTTTCTCCTATAAGCTCCATTTCAGTGCAAGATAGAGGCACTTCCAGTTTCCACCAACAACTGCAACCTGACAATTCTAAAAAACTCCAAGACATATAGCAGGATGGTAAAAATTATCTTTGGTCTTGAAAAAGGCAGTTGAGAATTCAGCAAATTTTGGATTGCTATTAATTACTAAAATATAGCAGAAAAGTGATTTTTTTTTTTTTTCCAAATAGAGCAGCACTTTAAAAAAAAACCCCACAGAGTTTTAGAGATCTCATTCCATAATATAAGTCTACATTAGAAACTTAGAGAATGGTGTTAGATAGGACTAAGAGGTGAAATACATATAAACTGTCCAGTAAGCTATTCTGAAGGTACGCAACTTTTAATTGTCTTATGAAGCATTTTCATTTTTCATGGTTTTAAAAATCATTTAGGAGCTGTCATTGTGTATAATTGATAATTAAGTGCTTCTTTAATGTTTACGTCTCTAAAGCAATGTGTCTCCTGGCCTCTGACAGCCACTCAGAAGATTTAATCTCTGAAAGAATATCTTAAATGTGTGCTACCTATTTTACAAGAGTCAGCTTGAACAGTAATTTTCTAAACAGTAGCTTTTATTTTAGAGTAACAGTGAGAGATTTTGAAATTATCTGCTGTAATTAAAAAAAATGTAGAAAACTGAGTTGTTCTTTTTAGAATTCTCATCTTTTGAGATAGTGTGGATATCTAAATTAACTTTGAGAGAATCAGCAACATCCCCCTTTTCACTGAGGAATAATCTCAGCTCCCATAAAACAGGAGGTTGGGAGGAGCAGAGCTGGCAAGGACCTGACAGGTCCACTTTGTGACAAACTTTCAAATTTCTTCTTATTCTGCCACAGAACAGAAGCAAACTTCGTTTGTTTGTTTTGTTGTTTTATGAAATTGTGTCATGACATCCAAGTCTGAATCAATTAGATGCTTCAGCCTGCATCTCCCTCCCACTCACCCAAAGTATGCATAACGCTCACCTACAATACGACATACTCCTGTGCAAATATGCCATCAGTGTATGTGGCCTTGCAGAAGTCAGTACTGCAAAGAGGCACAGGGATTTCTGGGATCAGCTTTATGATCAATGCTCTTAAAATCTTGTACCTGTGTATAGTACAGTATAATGCTCTTGCATGGAAGAATTGATCAACTGAAGAATTGATTAAGGCTGGTTAATGGCAGGAGACTCTGCTTTGCTATTTGAGAAGTGGATGATCAGAAACAGTGGTACAACCACGCTAGGTCACACTGGACTGGAAATATAGTTTTCAGTTTATCATTTCTTTAGTCAGTTTCACAGCCTTCAGAAACTAAGAGGAGAAAACAGAGAAAATATTTTCAAGTTTAAGAAAATACCAAAATTCCCCCCCCCCCCCCCCCCCCCCCGACTCAGTAATAAAAGTGATGTGAAATGTATTACACTGTTCCCGGGATTTTGCACTCCTTAACTCCTCATGTTTCGTTTTTATCATTTAGATAAAACTTGATTGGATCTAATTTACACAGTGCCATTGAACTGTAAGTAAGTCGACGGTTTATTACTCAATAGAAAACCTGCTGAAAAGAAATTAAAATGTGGTAAATAAAAGACCTTTGTGCCACTGAAGTGAATATTAAGGCTAAACACCTGTTTACCAGTTGATTCCACAGTGTTATTATCTTGGCACTAGATTAAGTGTGTGAAACGTTTGTTTATTTAGGGTTTATGCAGCAGATATTTTATTATTTTTTTGCCTTATGAGCCACATCATGTTTATCCTCATAACCTAGTGTGTGTTCTAGGTGGTGTCTTTACTGGCCATGCACTACTCATGATCAGTGAATGATGGAGCATTTTATCCAGCCCTTCATGAGGTAATGATAAGGGTAATTGGCACTCCAGACTTCTAGGCAGTTAAGAAGCAAGTGGGTGATGGAAAATGGCTATTTGCTGAATCACAGCTTGCCATCCAAATCCCAAATGGACTTCTGTAAATTTTAATTGACAAACTTAAATATTTCCAATTAACATGTTTTTGTTTGTTTGTTTGTTTGTTTTAATATCTTCTTTTCTCTGATTTTCTTTTCACGTATTCTGCCATACATATAAATGGTTGGTACAGTCCTCCCAGCTGTAAATCAAAACATCTCACTCTTCTTCAGCAAGGCTCTACTAATTTATATACACTGTGGACCTGCTATAAGATCTTTGTTTTTCATTTATCTTTGTCATTTCTAAAATTCAAAAAAAGCACCCAAAGAGTGTAGCCAAGATTCCAATCCATTCTGTCATGGACACTGGGCCATGTAGAATTAATGCCATGAAAGGAAACTGTCTGTCATGTTTTCCATAGTGCCTCCAATGGAATTGTTCATATTCTTTTTCAGTACATCAAGACAAATACCACTGCTGATCAGTATAGCAGGTATCACAACTCTGATATTTTTGTGAATCTTATATTAATTTTATTTCCAATTATATGCTTCTTCAGCATTAGGTTACAGTGGGATGGGAGTAGATTTTCATTTGACTACACTAGAAGCAATCTTAAATCTCATGTTAGTTTGGATCATGTTTCCTAACCAATTCTAATAATTTTGTTTGATTTTACATAGTTACCCCCTCAGAGAAAAAAAAACAACCCACAACAATCTGAATAATTTAAAGTGTGATTTATTAACATAAAACTGTCAACAGCTGTGTGTGTCACTACTGAGAATGGCAAGCACTGAAGGAAAATGCTTCCGAGTTTTTATTTTGTTCTGAGACTTTACATTAAAGAATTGACATCAGATGCAGAACAAGACTAAGGTGAAAGAAAGAAAAAACATGGTTTTGAAGCCATTGTATGGACTCTGACTTCTTGTTCCTTTCATCCCTGAAACAGATGGGGAAGAGTAAAGAATAAAGCTGTTCTGAAGGAGCATATGAATCAGTTAGATATGCATGCATACATTTTTTCAGCATAGAGATACTTTCATAGTCCTCAGCCAAAACTGCGGATAATTAGGGCTGGCATGAAAAAAGGTTAAAGAAACTCTTAAACATTTTTTTTTTTTTGTATTGTAAGGCGCTTTTTTTCATATTTTAACTGAAATTTTAATGGAAATTACAGAAATCATTATTTTTTGTTTTCAAAGCAGATATATCTATTTACAATTGTTTCAAATGTTGTTTCTGAAATAGACTGAAATTTACTATATAAATGCACTTATTGATATAAGACTGTAAGTATTAATGGGAAAATAAAAATGCAAAGTGAACCATTTTAATAAATCCCCCATATATATAATTTTATATATTTTATAATATAATATATATAATATAATTTTATATATAATTTTAATAAATTCCCTTCTGATTTTTTCTAAGTAGAACGTTTAAATTCAATGTTCTGAAATCAAAATTACTTTGCATTTTAAAAGTATAAACCTTTTTTTTTTTTTGTGTCACATATTTGGTGCCAGACAGGTACTTTAACTATTCCCTTACCTGGGCCCTGGGGAGTAATTTTCCAGCTTTTTATATTTTAGAGGGGGCATACAAATTTCTGAGTTACCTGGTTGACAGTAATTATTGATTATTAAGCCAATTATTGTTTTAGGATTATGGTAACACCTGTAGTTATGGTTATCTATCATCTATCTGCTTCAGTTCATTTGGGTTTCCCTCACTGTGCTTTGACCAAGATCAAACTCCTTCATTGAAAAAAATGCACCAGATGGAGGTATTTTTTTAATATCTGGTTTATTAGTAAAAAAACCTGAGATCATCCAGTTCTTCACAAATCTCTAAATTCTTGCTTGACATCTGAAAACTGTACTCAGCTTTGATTAAAGCAAGCCCTGCTTTCATTGACTGTATTGCTCTGCCCCCGTGAACCTTTTTAGTGACCGTGGGAGGGCAGCAGATTTCTGAGAAGTCACTCAGACTCTCAGATTTGGCCTTGGTGCAAGCAGGAAGGTTAGGCACCAAGCACTAGAAGGTTGAAAAGGCCAAAACCTGATAAAACAGGTAGAAAGGGCTAGTGTTTAGGCACATATGCATCTGTATGGATGGGTGCTGAAACTGGGCTATGCAGAGAGGAAGAGTGGGACATTATGAGTGAGAGCATATGCACTTCAAATCAGCCATCAGTATGTTATTTTTACCTAGTTGTTCACTGTTTGGATTTCTGAGCCAGAATTAATGATACAACTATGGACTCTGTACTCAGGGAGTGGGTACAGGGCCTGCTGTGATGCAGGAGACTCAAGTGTAGTGAGGACCAGCCTGCTGGAATGGGAGCCTCCACCAGGAATTAACATTATACATATCTAACTCAGACAGTGATTTTTCCAGTCCTCAGATAGTTTTTCCTGTAATTACCAATTAATGCCTGTCATAGCACATTTCACAGGCAGTTGATGAGGACTGAGGTTCTGGCAGGTTGGCAACTGGACTCAGGCTCTGCAGCTAATAACTGTGATATTCAGAGCAGAACTGATGTCTCACGTTTGGAGCAGGCGCTTTCCTCCATGTAAACCTGATCACCCAGGAAGGTTGGGATAGGGTTTCTCTCAGTGCAAGCATTTAAATAGCCAGAAAATATCTAGAAAGATGCCTGTACACAGAATGATGCCATTCGTCACAGAACACATTAAATGGCTTATTTCAATTTTTTCAGTATTCCCAAAACAACAATTTGGTGGGTTGGTTTTTCCTTACTCTGCAGGTGATTCTCCCAGTATAGTATCGACATCAACATCAACTTTGGTTTTTATAGGTTTTAGGTTTTTATTCATGAGTTGAGTTTAAGTATGTGATCAACTTTACTGAATTTTGCAGAATGGCATTAACCATATGTTTCATTAGATTATTGAATGTGGTCTCTCACTTTATCACCACTGAAGAAAATAATATCTACATAGAGTCATGCCTGAGCAGATCCATTTGATAAGAGTTCTCCTTCAGGGCAGAGGTTAGACCAGAGACACTGGCAAGGTCATCCCCAGCCAACACCCAATGGTTCTGTGAAGTAGTATGTGAAAATATCTGCACAGACAGTTTGATGAAATTTATGAGTCATACAGCTGAACCTGGAAACCAAGATCATTCATGGTACATGATAGCCCCTCTTGGATGAGATGTCAATGAATATTATTTAAATAAACTTAACATACATACATGGCTACATTACTGATTAATCCAAATTTTGGATAATGTTAGGAGATGCTAGGGTATGGCTATGTTACAGAATGAAATTATGTTGGTAGGGCTTACATCAACTCTCATGTCTGGAGCCTCAATAACTGACTTTGGTACATGACCAGCAATTTGTAACAAAAATCTCCTTGCTTAAAATAGCAGAGCCAGTAGGTGGATGAACATCCGGTGAACATCTGGATGGCTTGAATGAGTCTGGTAAAGGAGATCCTGAGTTGACATAAACCAGGGCTGAGAAGTCTCCCTGTTTTCTGCAGCTTCAGAACACTGGAACAGTGTGAATCTGCTATAAAGACAGATGAACTATAAATGGAGAAAGAAAGTTACAACTCAGAATATTTATTCTTACAGCTGCTCAAATACTGTCAATGTCATTTGTGTGATACTACGAATGCTAAGTCACCAGCTGTAACACTGTGCCCAATTTTAAGCAGAGCACTTTGGCAAAGGTATGGACCTTTTGAAGAATATCCAGAGTTCAGCAAGAATGATTTAAGACCCTAGAAGCATGACTTGTAAGAAAGGTCTGAGAACACAGCTTATAAATACACTATGAAGTTATTGGAAAAGAAAGAAAGAAATACAAGAAAGAAAGAAAGAAAGAAAGAAAGAAAGAAAGAAAGAAAGAAAGAAAGAAAGAAAGAAAGAAAGAAAGAAAGAAGAAAGAAAAGACAGAAAGACAGAAAGACAGACAGAAAGAAAGAAAGAGAAAGAGAAAGAGAAAGAGAAAGAGAAAGAGAAAGAGAAAGAGAAAGAGAAAGAGAAAGAGAAAGAGAAAGAGAAAGAGAAAGAGAAAGAGAAAGAGAAAGAGAAAGAGAAAGAGAAAGAGAAAAGATGGATAAGGAAATGATAGTGATCTTCAAACATACAAAAAGTTGTTGCAAAAGAAGAAGTGAATAATCTTTCCTTCATGTCCAGTGTGGATAGTACAAAAAGTAATGGCCTTTTTAATAGTGGCAAGGGAAATTTAACTTAGACATTAAAAAAAAACTTTCTAACAGTAAGGATAATTAGGTACTGGAATAGATTACCTGGGGAGGCTGTGGAAACTCTATCATCATTAAAGCCTTTAAAGAGCAAGCTGGACAAACACTCATTTGGAATAACAAAGATCTAGTTGATCTATGGAGGGCAAAAAGTGAACAATATGATTGACTGAAGGCCTTTATAGATCTGTTTTATACTATTCAGTGATAATTGCTTAGCAGTATGGGGGATAATATATACTTGTCAAACACAAATCTGATAGACCTGACAGAAGCAAAAAATATCACATATCATTTTATGATAGAAAAACATGAAAATAAATTACATAGTGTGGAAGACCAGTCACATTTGAATAACAAATTTTTCAAATTTAAAGTTAAATGTTCTTACACTTTGATGACAGATACATTGGAAGATTATATTTAAAAAACAAGTGGACAATTGCAAGGTTAGCAAAAAGTGTATCAGTCCCTTTGGCAATTTTAAACATAATTTTATTTGGCAACAATAAGAGGAATCAAGCAGATTAGAGGATCCATTTATGTTCATGATTGTAGAGGCAGAAAATGAAAGTCTGTTCCTTCCTACAATACTTCATTTGCATTATTCCAGATTTCCAGAGCTATAACTGACATCTGACTTCATTTCCTGATTCTTTATCCACATCATATCCAAGTTCAATTAAATCTTTTCCAAGAGGTTCCTGAGTGCATCAACCCAGGGGCAAGAAATAGCCTAACTCAATGACTTAATGGAATAGAAGATAGATAAAGACATACAGTTATTTCTTTGGTCTCACTTGGGTAACCATCTCACGACTCTTGAAGTACAAGCCTGTGTAATCATTAGGGCATGGTTAATGAAAACAGCTCATTATTGTCTTGGAGATACTGTCCTCTAATGATGCCCTTTGGATTGAAATATATGTAAATGAAGATTATTTATTTTAGAACTTTTACTACGTGGACCTTGTAAATATGAAAATTTAATTACTAAGTGCAATATTTATTATGAGGAACTCTAGCTCTCCTTATTACCCTACAAAGCAAGTAGGAAAATATTCCTTTTGACGTAGATGCTTATCTAATAGATGCTTCTGTCTGCTGTTTTCACAAACCTGTACAGATATGCACTGGACCAAATATGCACAGATTTATCCCCTTATCCAGGAAAGCATTACATTAGCATCCTTCACACTTTGACAAGGGTCCAGCATCTCTTGGCTTCTGTAAGAGAATCTGCACATCAATCCAGAAAGAAGTAAATTGCTGGGAGAAAAACAATGGTGTAACAAAACTGCTGTCTAACAGCACGAGAACAATGAAGTGCTTTCGTAAGTAAATGGTGCGTATCTCATGATATGTTCTCAGGAGGGGGTCATCTGAGGCAGGCCTGTACACAGAAGAAATGTTTCAGACAGGAATATTATTCTGCCCATATGGAGGAGAATTTGAGCTGTTGGAAATAATTGATTGTTTATTGCTTCTGCAATTCTGATAAATAAATGCAGAAATACTGAAACTGATTTGGGTGGATCAAATTTTTTGGGGTATAGGAGAATCTTGGATGAACATAAAATTTGAAAAAACCCCAAATAATAAAATATGTTTTTGTTTTAAGACATATGGTTTTGTAAAATAGAAGGTCTCTTGACATATGAAGTGAGTTTAATACTGAAAAATCTTCAAGTTTGATTCCTAAAATAATCAAACCTGGATTTTTTTAACATTTCAGAACTTCTTTTTCTTTAGTTTTTACATTGAAAAATCAATACAAATTAATAAGAAATTTTGGTATCATAATTTTTTCATCTCCTCTTTCACTCCTGATCCTCAACATAGAATATAAATAGGTAGGAAAGGACCAGAAATGTTTATATTATCACAGCAAGATTTGTTGACAAATGTAATATATTTTATTAGATCAGTTGATGTTATTGGGGGAAAAAAAAAAACCAAACCAAAGAGAAAAGATTTCAAGTGTATAAGCCCTTCTTCAGATCTGAAACAGAACTGGTCAATATAACAGTAAAGTACTGAGATTATTACTTACTAGTAATATATGTTCCTTTTCCTTCAAAATTTCCCTTGATTATATCCTTGGATTATCACAACTACAGTGTGAGTGCTACTACATACATAATATTTTCAGCTGGAGAACACAGGAGTCCTTGGGATCCTCCGTTTCAGAAGGATTCTGAAATTCCTGGAAAGACTCATGCTGACTTTATCACCTTTTGAATTGGATCCCTATTAAAAATCAGGGAGTTTCATTCAACCTCCTGTACCTGATCTCTAGCCAGAGAACAGCCGAATGGCCAAAATCTCTTCCACCTTCAGACACTTTCCCAAGGCATTGCTGATGGTCACATTTCACCGTTGCTAAACTGGGCTGTCCTTTGAGCAGCAGCTAAGGAAAGTGAAAAGTCCTATTTGCATCAGGAGTAGTACCCAAGACGAGTGTTGTGTCTGCATGAGGCACATCCCCTACCAATGCGGTTCTTCTCAGAGGTGTCTACTCTTCTGTGGCCTTTTATGAGATATAGGAGGAACCTGTCCATGGAAATCTGTGCATACTCTTCACCCTAAGCCTTCTAACAGGATTGTTTCCTCAGTGGAGAGAGTTCATATCACTGCTTTGTTAAGCAAATGGAAATAATAACTGTGGCCTTTGTCAACAATGCAGAAGTCTATGGGGTCAAACCTGCCTCGATGAGCATTTTGGCTGGAAGCTGTCTGGGAAGGAGCCATCTTTCAGTGCTTGTTCTGTGCTTGGACAGAAGCTACCAAAATCCTGTGCATGGCTGAGCTTCTAGGAACTGCAAATTGTGACAAAGATTGTAACCTCCGCTCCATCCCTCCCTTGGTCACTTTTGTATGTGTGCCCACGAGCAAAGAGTATCTGCAGTCAGGATATTACTGAGTTTAAGAGTGCAATTGCTTATTTGCTAGGGCTCACAGGAGGTGGGTAAGAGTCATGTGCTATGAGTCTAAGCATTAACAAACTCATCACCCATGTTGACCCACCTAGGTTGTATTTTCTGTCCAGGCAATCATGAGAATGATGAGGAAAGGCAGATCTCTATCCCTCCTAGGAGTGGGGTATTTGTCAATCAAACAACATTTTCTGATTTTTTTTTTCCCTTTTTTTTTCCCCTGAGGAGTTTCAGAATTTCTTGTCAGTATTTTTCTTTCTGAATCCTTGAGCTCCTAATTATCGCCATCTCAATCATTACAGTTTTGTCTGTGTTTTTGCTTTTCATATCTTGCATGACTTCAGTTCATCAACTTTCTCACACCTTAGCAACAATTTTCTCAGTGAAACTTAGCCAAGGTCACACAGCTGCGCTGAACTGAACTAGGCCTTGGGTTACAGACAGCTGGTCTCCAGGGCTGAATGTTGTAAGATGACAGTGTGTCCACCTTGCACACAAGCAGAGGAATATATTCCACAGCTGTGTGCACTTCTCTGAACTCAAAAGACAAGAATGTTTTTGCTTGTCTCTTCAGATGTCTTTTGCTTAGATGTTGAAGAAGCCAGAAAAAAAAGGACTTTTCATAAAAGTTTCCAAACATCATCTCTTTCCCTTATTTCTCAAGTCACTGCAAAAAGAATCTGAAAAGAGAAAACACAAAGATAACTGTGTAATGACTCACATTTATCCAGTGATTTTAATCTCTGAAGGCACTTTAAGAAATGTCATAACCACACATATCCATGTTGTGGTTTGTCCTTCAGTTTATATTACAAATGCCAGACATGATCCTGGTATTGATCAGTACAATTACTACAACATTTAATTATTATTCCATACTCAGCCTCACCATTCATTTAAATCTGGAAAATAATAGCAAAATATGTGTCAGTTTTGTTTTTTTTTCTTTTTTTCTGCTGAGAAAAACCTTTGCTAGGAGAGGAGAAAGCTCATCATGGTAGTCGGGTTATAAAAGAGGTCTGAAAGTCTTTTCCCTGCAATTTTTGTGCTTTATTACCAGCAGTAGAAGGAGGATGACCCTTGCACAGTTTATTTTGGGTTCATATACTACTGTTTATTCTGCTTAAATCAGCCAGTCAATATTCTGCCATTTGGGGTGGACAGAGACACCTGGAGCAATCCTATTCCTTTATCAAACAGGGAGTGTTGTCTTCAGGATCAAACATCAGTGTGGCCTCAGGGTTATGAACCAGTGCCTCTGTGAGTGACTCACAGTCTGCAAAAGATAACACTGTCCTGACTTTTCATAGCTGGATCCTTCAGGAGCTACCTTCAGCCCTCTGCAGTTTCTCTTAGCATCTTCCCATTCTGGATTTTTCCTTGAGATTTGGCATGAGAGGATGTGTCTCATCTCCACACAGTACCCTGTAAAGATGGTAAATCACAGCAATGCTAAACTGTTTTGGAGTGAAAGCATCATACAGTCTAATTGCCACTTTAGCACTATAACAGACCTTTTACACACAACCATTCTCCTGAAGTCCCTCTTGTATCATTCATATCCCACAACCAAATCTGTTTCAGGTGTTCCCTGTTGTTATCTCTGGGTCTGAGTGAGTGCACTATAATCTGCTGCTATGAAACCCCCAGATTTCAGATGCATGTGGATTGAAGGCTTCCTTTCTCTGATTCTGACTCAATATTGATATAAAGATATCATATGTAAGATATATAGATATAAAGCTCATCATTAGTATAAAGATCCAGGATGCTTCATAAGGCCGTTTTCACTGCTCTGTCAGGACAGTAATAGTAAATCGAGTCACTAAGCTTATTTGTACCCATGTTGATCCCAGCATCTCCGATCACACTGCTGTGCACCATGATAGAGCTCACAGGCCCAGTACGTAAGGATGAAACACTTTTCTCTGACCTCTGCTGAACCCATCTGTGTTTATGAATAAATACTTTGTAACACAACTCAAACATAACCAATTTGTTGCTACATGACTAAGGAGATTGGGAAATAACATGTGAATGATGTACCTCACTTTTGACAAACAATTTTTTTCTTTGTTGGCCTTTTAGATCTCTGGGGTTTTTGGTTTTGTTTCTTTGTTATCATTCCGGTCTTTGCATTTTAAAGATGTAGGCTGGTACACATGTATGACTGATGAACAATAATCCTAATGCAATAGTGGTTCACAAAACAGCAAACATGAGAATACACTTGGCAAAGGCCAAGCCATCTCCCAGCTGTGAATGTCTTTAAAATGAAAATTTACACAGGAATGAATGAAAACATTCAATTAAAATTGACAGTGAAATTAGGAGAACTGCATAAAGTCTTGCTAGGGAAACAATCAAGAAATAAAATAATTCAATTCCCAGGATTGTTGTGAGGAAGCAAGTGCCAACAAATAAAAGACCAAATACTTCAATATCAGTTTGACTGCTTTCCTTTGAAGAAATGCTGCTCTTTGTGATCCATTCATTTCACAGAATGGTACTTGGTAATTTGTTCAGAGAATATTTTTGAAGGAGTGTATCCAACATTTCCAATTACATCTTAAAGGCTTGGCACAAAGAGAGAAGAGATGAGAAAGATCTTAAAAATGGGGAAATTAATAAATACTTCAGGCTGGGTTTTTTTCGTCTCATTTGACTTCTGAATAATCTGATCTGGAGGTATTAAGAGGCCTTATTTATTAGCTATGATCATCAGATAACATGTTCTGAAAAAAAATACTCAGGAATGAGAATCCACTGTTTGGTACCTAGTATCTAAACGAGCTTTCAGCTGCATGTATATCTCAGCTGAACAGAATAGTTTTAAGCAAGTGATAAGAGTGGGCAGGAAAGACATTCACTGCTATCATAATCAAGCACTTCATAAAGTAATTAATTAAAGCCATAATGCACCATAGGCAAATACTGATCTTAAATGAGGATTCGCATGCTGTTCATTCAGACACAACTGGGTATCGTATCCTGTTATGCTGTCATTCAAGTCCCTTGTAATCTATGTAATTGATTTCTGGATTTCAATAGTCAATGCAATATACTGTGAAAGGGCAAATGTATTTGTGGGTTATCTAATCTAGGAGAGGAGAAGAAGAGGGAAGACTTGAGAGAAGTCTTCAAATATGTAAGAAACAGCTGTCAGAGAGGAGGGAATAATTTATTCTTTACAGCTCCTGTAGAAAAAGACATACTGAGTTTAAATTTCAGCAAGGGAGATTTGGCTTATATATCTGGGAAACAACCTTGTAAGAGAAAGGAGACTGATTTATGGGAGTTGTTTAGTCTCTGATACTCTGGAGTCTCCATCTGTGTAACCAGTCCTTGCCAGGAATGGTTTAAGATTAGCCCATCCTGCCATGGGACAAGAGAAGCAACTAGACAACTCCCAAAGGACTTTGCCAATGCAATTTTCCCCTCTAAATTTTCTCTGGTGTAACATATTACACTTCCCCTGTAGAGTCTGTCTCCTCATTCCAGCAGGATATTATTGAAATGATAGAAAATGTGCAATGAAAATAGAAGAATGTGTCTTCTTTCCTCAGCTCACCTCTGGGTGAATAACCTCTAGCATTGCATGTATGAATTTGAGGTGAACCTCAGTCCTCGTGTGATACGCAGTTATAGTAAAACACATGGGAACTGTGGTGGAGCATGAGTCTCTGTCTCATCTATCCATGAGAACTAAACCTCACACATTTCAGTCACATGTTGCTGAAATGATAAGCTTTACAAAGTTCTAAAAGAATCTTATTTTTAAGAAGTTCACTACAAGCTCCTTTTTGAAGCAGGCATTAAACAAAGCTCTCAGCAAGAAGGTGTATCTGAATGGGTACTGTGAAACCTGCAAACTGAAGAAACCTCAATAACAAATCAAATCCTTCCTGGCATGGTTTTCTGCACTGGCATGTGTTTATTCTCTCTGGGAGGTCTCCTCTTCAGCACTCTGTGTCTGGAATGTAAAAGTGGAAAGAATTTTATTTTCTAAAGTGAAGGAAATTTTGCTGGAAAGTTTTCTCTGGAATATTTCTTTTTAAAGTCTTAAAGACTTTTCTTCCCTTCCCCCCCCCTGAAGCCTCTGTTTTCTTGAAAGCTTCAGTCTTAAAGAACAGTGACAGTACCTTGTGGAAGTTTGAGTATTCTACATTTTCCTTTCATTGTTGTTGTCAGGGCTATCCACCTGGATCATTTCTTCTGTGTTTTTGTTATGCCAGGATTCCCATATTACATATGGTAAGCAAGCAACAAAGAAGGTGGTGGTGAATCACGGGAAATATAAACCCACAGAGAAGACTAGGAGGATGAGAGCTCAAAGCAACGAAACATTGCTGCACATTGAATGCTGTAGGGTGAGGGAGATGTCACGGGAGCTATATATCTGGAAGTGTTTGATCTATATCAGTGCAACACTTCACCTGAACAATTTAAGACCTGGCTAATACATCTTCCTGGTGCATGACAACCAAGTTAGCTCATCCTCAAGGAATTTTTCTGTGTGGTTTAAACAGCAAATTCAGTTGGTGTTTGGTGTTTGCCTAGGAGTTCTGTCCAACCTACAAGGTAGACCTTGCCTATATTTTCTCAAGGTCATGACAGATAATGGACAAAACCCACAAGTTTTGAAATCGCATTTTTAGGAATGAAATTTTGGAAATTAAGAATATTTTTTTATTTTTAAATAGAGAATGTTGACAAAAATGGCTCCCAAAATATTTTCTCATGAGCACAGGCACAGTTTTGCCAAACTCTCTTATTGACTGTCATCAAATCCTGACAAGAGCTAGAGAAACCATGCCAGCATTGGCTGTGCTCAGAGCTATTTAATACAGGTCTCACAGAAGTGTAATAATTTTGTAATCAGAAAGCATTTGCACTTGGCCATGTATTTGCTGCAGGCAGCTCCTCGGTCCCTGACAATTGAGTCAGACATGCAGATTTCAGGCAACTGTAAGGAAGTCACTAGTTATCCAGAGCTTTTTCCAAAAATAACAATAATGAACACATGTACAATAGTTCTCACCAGGGACTCTCTGTCAGTCTGAGTTTTGCATGCTCCTGCAATGTGAATATTAAATAGCAATAAACATGCCCCTGTCGAGAACTTGTGCCTTCTATATAAATATTGCTGTATAAACCTCAGGTCAGCAATTTCCTTTTTATTCTCTCTTCGATTAAAAGTGCTATAAAATCACCAGGCTGGGTAGTCTCCTGTGCAAAAGCTATGCTGGTTACTGACATTGTGGAACAGTGTGGTTTTTCAGGGGCTAATAAGGCTGAACCTCCCTGTGTATCACTTATGTACATCTACACTCTTGGCAACAGTATTTTGTTCTGCCACTTTTCATTTACTCCAGTGTTGGTCCAGATGACACTAATTATGTTGAAAGTCAGGAAGATGCTGTTAATAAATGTGGTCCAGAGGCCTGGTATGTATGTGACCTTTATCTTTCAAATGACCTGTGTAAATTCAGCCCAGTCAATACACCTAGATAGATTGCCGTGTTTCCAGGGCTATGAAATTAGGTTAGAAAATTCCAGGACAAAAATTGATGGGATTGCCTGTCTGAAACTGGCCATTGCTGCAATTTGTCTGTAGGGACTCACTGATGTGATACTGGATCCATCACACCTAAACATGAATAGATGAGGATGTAGCTGTGTGCTGAAGGTTATTAAAAATCTTAGGTGTGTATCATTCCCTGGGTGTCCTGGGCTTTATCTTACTGTGGTTACCCAGAGTTTCATTAAAACAGAATATAGACAGATATAAACCTAGGAAGATCTCTGTCCTATTGGAGTTGCAGATGGATGCCATGCATGATGTCTGAAGGCATCTAAAACTGTATTAATGAGAATACATGAATTACAGCTGAATCCCATTTGAAACAGCTTCTGGCGCATCAGGTCACCACAGAGAAACATATCTGGTCTTGAAAGAGATTGGAAAGGAGCATACACATTTACCCTGTTGCAACATGCTAAAGAGAAAGCCATAAAATCCATCCACTTCATGCTCATACTTGCCCAAATGACATTGGTACATTTCACAGGTGTTGTTTAAAACTGTTCTCTGAAGATGACTTCTGTTTTCCTAAAGTTTAATCTGGAGTCTAGCAAATAAATTAGAGATAGAGGTGATTTTGTTAAAATATACATATCTTTTCAGTGGTTCCATTTCACAAGCAATGTTGATTAGTTTCCTTGAATAACTATAAGAAAATGAGAACAGAAGAATGACTGTTCCCAGAACAAGTGTACTGTTAGCCTAATACAATGTCCCCAAAATGGTCAATTTTGGATGCTTAGAGAAAAACTAGTACTTGCTGGGCAGTGTAGTATCAGTCTTTCCCTGGTTATGTAGCCTCTGTGTTGATGCTCCCCATCGTCTGGTGAACAGTGGTTTAGAGATTTTCTGGGATAACTATTACATTCAAAGCTTGATAGCTGCTCATAGACCTGAACTTGTTTAAGATAATAATTAAATAATGAAAAAGATTATATCCATTAATATATGTTTGAATTTGGAATATGATCAGATATTCTGATAAGATAGGGGGATGATGTCATTTTCCATGTTGTTCGTGTTTAAATGGTGACACGTTTACTTTCTGGGAACACTTGGGCAGCAGAACATAGTTGGAGAAAAATACTCATGAATAGCAAATATTAAGCTGAAATGCTTGAATATTCCCTGAAGACAAGTGCCAGGTTGTCTATTCCATTTTGTCACTTGTAGTTCCTTCTCTAGCCGTACACTGTATAAATCAGCCAAAAAGGGAAGGAGTCAGCAGTAAGAAAATTGAAATAGTCCTATACCAAAATTCACACTGCAGCACATCATTCACTAAATGATCAAAATCCAAGAATAGTGTCTGGAATGAAAATATACAGAAAACAAGAGAATTGTTTACAAATACAGTTTATAGACAAGAAAAAGTTATTTTTACTTAGATGATCATTTGGCTGTGATCAAAATGTTAGCTTCCATTTTATTGTTTTCTTGGAAAGAGGACAAAATTAAATGCTACTCCTACATGAACATTAAGAGTTAGCTTATCAAAATCACCCTGACTAGTGTCAAACCTCCACATCCTTGCCAAAGAGCATTTAGTTCTGACCAGTTCAGCAGGTACGTTCTTACCTGAGCAGTGAGTCTGCACATGCTACTTGGCTGTTCAAATTCATGGGTACACACCATGACTGTGTTTTTACAAATACATCTTTTGTGTTTTGATTTGCAAACATGTATTTTAGATTTCTGAAACATAAGACTGGTACAAATGATAACTATTGCTGACCACAAAACACGGCACACAATTGGATGAATGTCACTCACTAAGGATCTTACAACTAGGAAATTGATGGAATTGATCGATCCATAGACAGAGATCAATACAGAAAGAGTCAAGAAGTTTGATTTAACTTTTCAAGCTCCAATCTCATCCTAAACCTGAGATCTGCCCTCTCAAGATGGTCTCTGAAAAACCTCACATGACATTAGTCTCATGAGAGTTTTAAGTTGTCCTCTGCATGCTAGTAAACTTCACTCCAGTTGTCAAAAGTATGTTACATATATTATATAAAATTTTTAAAATGATGTTTGATTAGTTAGTTACCAGGATGGTAAATATTAACAATATGTGAGTTTAAGTGGTATTTGAATAAAAATTGCCTGACTACCCCACCGCCTTCTATGTTACATTTTTACATTTTAATGTCACACACTCATTGCAGAAATACATTATTTTAGAGGTTAAGCCCACTCCTTCCTATTTAAATATCCTTTGATTCAGACAGCACTCAGTTGTCAGTTATGTTATTGTCTTTCTTCAGATGCAGATTAACAGGTGAAGAGCAAAATCAAGACACACAATAATTGGTATTTTCTCATCCCTCCTCTAGTAATGATCTAATACTGCCAGAGAATATCAGTTAACGGGAAAGAAACAGAAAAGCAATGAATGAGATTCCTCTACATTAGTTTAAACAAAACAAGCTCCAAAGTGCAACTGATACCAGGGAGATGTTAAATACACAATGTTTTCCCCATGAGCTTAAATGGTAAAGTGTGTTTTCCTTTAGTAAGATAACACGAAATGGTAAGTTAACAGCATTGATTATTTAAAATATGGTTCAGGATATAAGACTACAACTAGATGTTTTAAAGAACCAATGATAACAGTGCCAAATTATTAAGGCCATGCCAGCAAAAATAATTAAAGGCAATTACAGAGAAAATATCATTTAAGGGCATCAGGAGAAATATTATTTATTTAAACAAATTGAACTATATAAACAAACAGGTTTTCAATTCCAGAAATGTTATAAATTTTATCATCTAAAATTTATCTAAGATACTGCATTCTGCCACTGGAATGAAATATTAACAATAGAATCGACACTCTAGTTAGTCTCCATTCAACCCCAAACTTTAATAGAAATAACCTGTCGGATTTGACTGAGTATGATATCACTAGAGAAGCCTTGAATGTAAACTGGCTGGATAAAGAAAATTGCATGGTTTGTGAAGGCAGTTTTGAATAAAATGGAAATTTTGCTTCTATCCCATTTAGCTGTCAAAAGGCCACTTCTAATGCTTTCATAAAGCTATTTGCCTACAGAGCAAAGATAAAGACCTGGAAAAAAAAAAAACATAATCACAAAACAAATAACCAAAAGATAAAAAACAACAAGAAAAATATCCTGATTTTCTAATTTCCTTTGTTTTGAGTTTAATTTGTGCGTGTGTGTGTGTTATTTCTCGATGGAGATTCAAAATGTTAAAAATAAACTGATGAAGATTTATTCCAATTGATTATTAGATTGCAGCAAGGTTATTAAACACATTCATTTTAGTTAAGATTTTAGAATGGGAAACAGCAGAGAAACACAAAAACCAGAGTGACATGTAAATTAATGATAAGATAAGCAAATTAAGAAACCTACTTCTGAAGTTGCAGGGAAACTTACATCAAAATAGATAAAAAAAATATAATCAGAAGCTCTAGGCAAAGCTGAAATGGGGTTTGGAATTCTTACAAGATGAGGGAAAAGTTAATGTCTCCTTCTTAGCAAAAATGCTCCTTCTTTACATTGATGCTTGGAGAGCATAATGATCACATATACTGCCCCGCTCCGCACTGCCTGATCACTCACAATCAATTTGTTGATCCTGAAAATAAATGCAATGTTTGTGATAGATATGAAAAGGTTAACAGTAGTTACATCATTAAAGAATACTTTCAATTAAAGACATAGGTAACATTAACTTAGTGACTAGAACAACCGGGGAAATCTTTTTTTAAATTTTTTTTTCTCTGCAGTCTTACATAAGTTGCAATCCATTATCTGTCAGTACTTCATCTAATTGAACTATGAAAAGAACGAGCATCTAATAGATGCTTCTGAAGATTTTAAATCCAGATTACACTATACTCTTCATCTGACCTCATATGTAATGCAAAGATGGTGTGTTCACAGAGAGGTTTTTGAATGAGAAGAAGTTTTTCCTCATTATAATACCACCTTTTTGTCCATCGTGATCCTATAATATGCACTATGGAGATTGTAACACACAGTCACACACTCAGGTATAGAGATGTCTGAAAAGGATGGCAATATTCATTCTTGTGAGAATTAATAATGTTTCCCATTCAAAATATGAGAACTTTCTGAATGTCAGATATTCACTTAGCTCATTGCCCCACTAAACATGCTTCCTGAAGAGATTTCCTGATTCTTACATCTTGCTGGAGAGCGGGCATTAGAGGAGATGGCAGTGTTGTCTGGTGATGAAGCTAGAGCTGTATTTGGACTGTATGGGAGCTACAAGCAAGGGGGTAGTTACCCAATGGCCATGTCTGCTGTGTGCCATGGGCTTTTAGGGCTTTGGAGGAAGCCTCATGTTTTGGAGGCATTGCTTCTGATTAACACCTTCCCTTTGTAGGCAGTAACATTCAGTCATAGCTGTTACGGTATGTGCGTCCTGTCTGGTGCAAATTCTCACAGGGGAGTCTTAGGACATGGGTTCACCCCTGGAGCCAGTTCCTGACCTATCCTTTTCTGGGGACATGCTTCAGCTTCCCTTTCTTGCAGTGCTGGGAGGAGGTACCTACTGAAAGAATTGCCTGTTAATCTGGCCTGGGTACACTGCTTACAGGTTCTTGAAAACAGCAGGTTTACAGTAGTTTGCTATTATTATGGGGTGGCAGCATCTCCTCTTCTATAGTGAATATGACATCTCATATGACTTCTCACAAGAGAAGAAGTGAATATGATGGGTTTTCAACTGCCAGCCTGGTATGGATATGGCTTGTGTACAAACTGTGTAAAGAGTACACTAAATTGAAACAGAGTATTTCACTGAGACAGGGAGCCCAATTTACATGCATGGATTATTGCCTTTTTCATCGGGTAAAGACAAGAAAGCCCAAGTGACTTAATTCATTACTTCTGTCTCACTACAACAGGCACACTAGCAACTCAGAGATGAAGAACTGTTAACAGAAATTAGAGAATATACAGCAGGAAATAGTGGGACACATTATTATAAGCAACATTAAAGAATAAGAAAAAGTAACCCTTTTTCAGCAAAATTCTTAATCATGTGCATTGCTGTAAGTGTGTGAGTAGTCCTGTTGACATCAGTGAGGTCAATCCTGCTCTCTGTTTCACTGTTTTACTGAATGGGATCCCAAAAGGACAGTGTCCAATGAAGTGTGATCAATATTTTGGAGGGAAGATAACAGTGCCTCTAAATCTTACAATAATTAATATTAAAAATATCTTTCTCTTTCCATAGGAAAGATTGTTCCTAGTCCAGCAAGCAATTAAAAAACATCATTATTTTGCTGTCACTTTTCTACTAGGTCTTTGTCCTTCTGGCTGACAACTGAGATAACAGACAAGGAGACTATTCACCTGATACACAGTTTTCCTTTCCTTTAGAATGATGTGTGACAACTTCCATTTGTGACAGGCAGGTTGGGTTAAAGCAGCCTTTGCTTCTCAAATTCAGCTACAGAATAGTCATGCTTCTATTTCCTTGACCTGCATTATTTCAGAGAACACTTGTGAGACTTAGGAGAAAACGAAAACTCAGCTCACCTCCCAGACTATAAAGAACACACAAGCAGAATTCATGAAAGAGAGAAACTGCTGGGAAGCAGCAGGCTGAAAAGAAAACAAACAAACAAACACCTTAAGTCAAAGAAGCAGCAGCCTCAGCAGGGCACTAAGAGGGGAGGTTTTGCTTGCTTGCTTGAAGTAGTCAAGTTTTAGAGCAGTTCTCACCATCCCAATTAAATTGCAGGCAGCTGGTTACTTCACTAAAAGGAGGTAGTTTCTGTGAAAGAAGGAGAGAAGCAGAATCTGAAGCATGAAAGTGGCAATGTGTTTGTTCAGGGGTCACCTATGTGGTAGGCAGCAGACACAGGAAAACCTCCACAGGGGATTCACTCTTTTTTGACAAGGGTGATTCAATACTGATGCTTCTGAAAGCTTAACGGATATAGGAGAAAATATCATTGGAAGGGGTTGTTAAAGAGGTTGCAGTCTTACGGGATCCTAATTAGACTTTGTCAAAATTTACACTTTGTTAGAGCTGGTTGAGGTCAGCACATTCCTCCTCTATGTTGGAAAGGACTGCCTGAAGTCCACAATGTAGAATAATGTTTGCTAGAGCCAAGGGACCACAGGCATAACTAAAGCTATCCTTTTTGCTTCAGTGTGTACTCTGCTGGGCCCTGGCCTATGCTTCTTTGAGTCCTAGGATTAGTTCATTTCTCATGGGGAGCTGCTAACAGCAAATGTCTAGTATAAATTGACCCAGAATTTCACAATGTTCCTTACATTTTAATCTGTCTCAGGTTTAAGGACCAAGAGTGAGGTTTGATTTCATTCTTCTTTTCTTTCTAGGGAGCACTGTCTTTTCCTAATGTTATAGACCTACACAGATTTTCTTTTCATTCAGTACCTGCTCTATTGAGTATAATTTTTATTTACTGACAGAACAGATGTCAGAATTTTTTGCACTAGTGACTGCATACCAGGTATGCTGTGAAAAAGATCCTCATGGAAGAAGGTCTACCAATTTTCATAGAGGCCTAAAGAAGTCAGTCTTCTAACTGTAAAAGTTTATCTATAGAGCTTGGAGTTAAATATAGTGGGTGACCACATAAAAGGCTGCATGGGGGCATCTCAGGTATGGAAAATGATGGTGAAACTCAAAATTAGCTTAAAGTCTTAAGGAAATTTCAAAAGCACAAGCTAACTGGACTGTACCTCTTTAATTAACCACAGACCACTTTTGAGATGGATTCCTAATTTTCGTTCAATTTGAGTTCAGAAGATTTGAAGTAGATACTTAAACCTATCTTGCCCACTTGCTCATCAGACTGCCTGAATAACCAGGCTATCGTGCATGCCATGGGCAAGCTCTCCTCATCTCTTCTCTTGCATATGTTTCACTTTACCTCAGTAATTAAACATTCATTGGACAAGAAAGAGGTTAGGGAAGTCAAGCATGAGAGAGGAAAGCCAGGTTACTGCTCCAGTGGTTATTTAATTAGTTAAACAAAGTTGGACAGTTTCAGAAGACACAGCCGAGGAGATCTAATAAGCTTGTTGACTCAGATACTTTGCTGGAAAGACAGAAAGCTTGTGTTGGAGACTACTAAGCAGCCTGAGGACAGCAAGTGGGTCCTTTGCAAATGAATACCATAACCACTGTTTTTTTATGGAGACATAACTTGTGAGAAAAGGATTTCACTGGATTTGTGAAACCAAATCTACTTGAAGAGTTGGTTGGAAAGTGAAAGATATGTCAAATGCAGTTGGCAATATCTACATTCTGCATTCTCTTGGTAGGCTAAGATGAAATCCTCATGTGGATGAAAATGGAGCCTATCAGCAGCATTTCACTTCAAATGTTAATTTGTAAATTGTATTGACATTCAACACAGGTGTTGTTTGGCATGTGTTGATAAAATGCCTTGGGAAGACTGTATAGGAGTAATCTGATGAGGATTGTATTAGAAAGGGAAGAAAAGGACATCTTGTTGCTCTTTATAGCATATAATACTGGTTTTTTATGGATTTAAAACCTCCTAATGGCTTTTTCCTCTAAGGGATTCATCACCTGTTCAATCATTTACACTCTGGTTAACAGTGCTGCCGTATCATCTAAATGCTATAAAAATTGCTCTAGTTTAGTAAAGTCTCTCACGCTTTGATTTATCCTTGCAAGTCTCTTCTCACAGATATTTTTCCAGCCTACCAAGAAGGCGTGCAGAGAGGTTCCCAGAGTTGTTTCGAAGCACTAAATCACCATCACTGGATATTCTGAGGGAACGGGCAAAAAATCTGTCACATTTAGACTGTGGGATCTGTGTGTTCATGAAAGTGAATGACATATAGAAGTGAGAAATGAGATTTTCTGCTGATGCAAAGATGAGGCATGGGAACATAAGACGAAATAGGACTGTTGTTACTGTAGGGGTAGTAACCTCATGAAAACTTAGTTGTATTATACCTGCTGCAAGAGACAAAGTAGTTTAAAGTAGGAGGTGACCCAGTGCTGCAGAAATGTCTTAGACTTCTATCAGCCAGAACACTGTATTTTTTTAGCAATCAGCAATTTTATTATGAGAATTTTTCTGATTTCTCTGAGCTTAAAATATCTACCAGACTCAGGAGGATGCTTGAAAGTGAATTACCAAAGTGACGAGAGAATAAAACAGTGAAGGAGGGCTGAACAATAGTAATGGTTTTGTGAGCTTTTCCCTTCTAGATCATTGATTTTGTTGCAACTTGGAAGAGACAAAAATTTGTTACTGTGCAACTAAGTTTTGGAGACATGTCTTTTTTTCCTATCTACTAGAAAAGAGATGCCCTTTGTCAAAATCAACATTGCAGCTTGCACCATCTGCAGAAACTCTGATGCATGAGAATTGGATTCCCAGTCTCGGACATGAGGTATTTAGGAGACTGGGAAAGCAGCATTCAGAAAGCCTTGGGTCACCTACTCTGTTAAAATGGGCAGTCTAATTCTCTGCTTCATTTAGGAAATACTGTTTAAAAAAAGTAAAAATCAAATGCATCTTTAAAAATGGTGTAAACCAAATCAGGGTTATATGCATTAAAACGATCATGAAGTTCCTAAGAGTGGTTTGAATTACTCAGCTATCTTCTTCACACATTTCCTTTTCTTAATGTGCTTGCTTAAGGATAATGTTTCTTTTTTTAACTAGGCCACTGGGGATGAAAGGTGGTTGACACATGGGAGTACATTCTGTGAGAGTGAATTCCTCATATATAATGCAGAGCGTGAGTCCTTGAGGAAAGGACCAAACTGTGTAGTGTTGAATATGAACACTTATATGATGTGGCTGAAATGGTATCATTTCAGTGATACTTCTGCCAGCCATCTCAGAGCATTAGACAAGCAGACAAGCACTTTTTGACTAAAGTAACTCTGTACAAGGAGTCTTGATTCCAGGAGGTTGGCATCTCCACTTCTACTACCATGCATTAATGCATAAATATGTATAACCTGTGAGATCAGTGTTGGGTATGTCTGATCCCGTTGCATCCTGCTGTTTGACAGTGCAAACCTGTGCCCTCTGCCCTCTGCTGCATCCAGCCACTGTGAGCTGCTGACAGCTTCTTGGGCACTGCGTGGGCTCTGCGGGGTGGCTGGGGAGACAGCCGAGACAGTGAGAGCTGGAATAAATGACTAGAACGAAGCAATGCCCAGGCATTGAGAAAACAGTATCACAAATCGCTGAGCTTTTCACATTTCCAGAAAGACTGCTAAAGATTTTAACAGTCATCTCCCCACTGCTGTTGCTTCTGTCTGCTGATTCATTCAGGCCTCTCTACTCTTGACTTGGAAATACATCTGCTTTTTAAATTCATTGTTTTTCCCTACTTCAGTGGTCACCCAGATGACTTATCTCCTATGTTTGTTGTTCTTTGTGAAATGCCCATTTATTTCCTTTTTCCTCATATTTCACATTTTTCAGGTTCAGGTATACATTCTGTTCCCAGTCTTTCTTAAAATAATGCATATCCCTATTCATTCATCATCATCATCAAGATCATTCTTATTGCTATTATTATTGTTGTGGGTCAGCTAATTTTGACCAGTTTTGATAAGAAATAAGAACAAGACTCCTGTTTTTTTCAGTCCCTTCTGTTTTGTTTGAAGGAAAAATCTATATTTATTATTTCTCTATATAGCAGACACAACTGTTAGGTATTTTTTCTTCTCTCTTTTTTCCCCCAGATGGAAACCTAGCTAAGTCAGCATCTGTGAACTGTTTTGCAGTCTTTGAAGGGCCTTCAGGACCAGGCACCCTAAGAAAAAAGAAGAAATCCTGCAGTTTAGGCCTATTATAACATTCCTTCATCTGTATGAAATGCTCCCTTCCTGACTCCAGAGAAAGGGAGCTGTTTATTATTGCTCCTGGCTAAAAGGACTTCAAGGCCCACATTTATCCTTCATAATTTTAGTAAGCTGACTGCAACAGCTGTGTCAGAGGTGAAGTCCAAACAGACTCCTTTTGCAGCCCTCAGGAGGAGAGAGGTCATCTGGGGGGATCCTGACTGTCATTGGGCTGAGCATCTTGTCAGCCACACACTGATAAAATTGGAGCTACTGCAAGGTTAGTATGAGATGGCGTTTTTAAGAGAAACCATGGTACATTGCAGAGTTGAGGAGCTCTGCTATACTGTGGAGGAGTCATGTTTAAGTATGGTGTTAATTTCATTTTGAGCTGGCTCTAGAGATATTTTCAGTATCCCAGCAAGAGTCCTAATTACAGATTTTACAGTCTCTCTCTTGTCAAGCCTGTGCCACAACTTACAAGAAGGGACTAAATTTTTAGCTGGATACTCAACAGAGCCTCACTCCAGACCTGGCTGAAGGTCTTCCTCTGAACCTGGGAATGCCCAAGTCTAGCACCCTACAATTCTGGAAGGGCTCCAGTGGATTACTCTGCTGGAAACCTTGCAGGTGGAGGAAAGCCAGAATTTTCTTCCAGTGCATAGCATGAAAAAGCCCCCCCCCCCCCAAATTCTTGTTTCAAACCTTAGCTTAATTTTCTGGTTTTGTACTGTTAAACAAAGAAAGGACATTTTCCAGCCATCACCATGATTACTTTGTGAGGTTTCTCTCCCAGCACTCTTTGTTCAGGTACTCAGTCTTCAGCTGTATTACAAAAACTCAGTTTCATAAGAAAAAACCAGGAAAGTGTGAATCTGCTACTAAGATGCAAGGACCCCAAGGATTTAGCTTCAAGCATAATGAGAGATAGATACCGGAAAAACTATGAAATATACCCAGTTAACTAGTGTGTAAGAAATCCTGTTCTCTTGCCTTTTAAAGGAGAAGCAATCACATCTGTGGCAAGAGATCTATTTCCTTTTAATGCAGGTGTGGCTTTTAAATTCTCTTCCCATGATTCATATTCCTTCACCTAGGCTTCTGGGTAACGTTACTGGAGAAGACTTTGTGTATTCTGTGAGCTAAAAAAAAGAAAAAAACTTCTTCATTCTTCTAAATGTTGTTTACAGAGAAAGATAAATTGATTGTTATTCCAGCTGTTTCAGCTTTATGCTTGCCTAGCTGTCCAAGGAGGAAGTAAAGAGTATTAGAGTGAAATAATAATAGGAAGGAGTTTTGTTCTATTCAAGGCAATGGTATAGAGATTTGGAAAAGTAAGGGCTGAAGTATAGGGTAGAAAAATAAATAAGGTCAGTAGTGGGGGAGAAGGTGGCAAATAGATATTTGAAGGTGGTGGTTGATGTAAAAATGACTTGTTACACTGTAAAACTTCATGCTTGCAAAAATTTTTAAATCCTTCTGTGAAATGCTGTAAGAAATCTTGGAGCTTAAGGAAAAATTTTTTTAGGAACTATAGGAGTAGAAAATAAATTGTATATTTTCAAAGAGAATAATTCTGGAATATCATCCTAAGAGCAAAGAGATCTTAAAATGAAATCTACATTCATAGACTTTTAGCTATTATACTGTAAACATAAAGATAAGTCTCAACCCTGCTCCTATTGCATATTTAACTCCCCAAAGCTTTTGTGCCTTGTTAATTACCTTGGCATCTTTGTATGCATTTGGAATACAGCACTTAATGAGCAGATCATATGAACAGCTGCCTTTTATTTAAGGCATGTGGTTGCAGATCAGATCTTAATTATGTTCCTGTATGAAAGAACAAATTACAAACAAGGTTATACCTAACTAACTTCTGTGGGGGAAGAAAAAGGGCAGGGGTGAGGAATTCTGCAATATTTTTAATGGAACTTCAGGTGATGATACTAACTCTTTTTGTTACTGTTTTCAGAATATGTGCATGTTTTCCTAAGGCTCAAGCTCCTGTAGTCAGGTGAGAATATACACTTTTACATTTCTAAGTATAGAATGTAGATCTTGCTAGGCTTGAACTGGCAGGTGCAGTTCCTGCTTGTTGTGAAAGATCTCTGGTTTTTATTACATTTCCTAAGTGAAAGTTCAATCTAAATTGGTTTATAGGAGTTTGATAAAATATATAGGGTTGCTGGGGATATAAGCAGCACATGTTGGATGGTTACAATCAGACTGTTTTCCAGCAATAGTTTAGACTATATTAGCTCCTGAAATACATACTAATTGCTCAACACCCTCACTAATCAATGACTTAGTAAGAAGTGTGATTGTTCTAATGGTTATTTGTTTTTTCATAAATGAAGATGTGTGGTTTTTCAGTAACTTTTTAAAGTTGACCTTTAGAAATAAAAACTGTGAGAGGATTGGATCAACAAAGGAGAAAAAATCAGTTGGCAGATGATTATTCCCCAGCCCCAGGGAATCTGTGATCTATATGAATGTCTTTGGCTCTCAAATACAGAATAACAATTAAATTTAACTAAATAAACCCAAACTAACTAAAAATGATTGAAATACTTTCCCTCACAAACCCTAATGTTCCTCAGGCATTTTGTAGTTGTCATTCAAGTGAAATGACAGACAATGTGGCTTTAACAGGATATAATTCTCAGTGCTGTATCACTGCAGATGATAGACTTTTTTCATCTCTCCTGTTTTAGTTTGGTGTTGTCTGTTGAGATATTATGTTTAAAGGACAAAAGTTCCTTATAGTAGCTATGGTCAGCACCCACATTTAGGGAATATGCTGACACCAGAATGTGAAGGTGCAGTAGGTTCAGTGGCAACTTCTCTTGCTAGTTTAGAAAGATGTTTCCTCCCCTCAGTCAAAAATTAACCTTTCCTTAGTCTCTGAATTTCTGGGAGGCAAATTGCAGCTGTTCTCTTTAAACTGGAGGACCTTTGCCAAATTTAATCAGCTGAGGATCTGGCTGCTTTTCTATCAGTGTCTTTGTGCAGAGAAGACACCTTTATGCTCTCTCTGCGAGGTGGGAGGTAATGCTGGAACCAGCCTTCTGTGCTACAATGTCAAATTCTCAAAATATCAGATTTATTTGTGCCTGTGATGGTGTAATTTGACTTCCTGCTGTGCAAATGAGAGGATTAATTTCCATAATATAGAAATTAACAGTGCAGTTGATATTTCTCCATCTCTCAGCACAAATTAGCAGCTGTGGGTGAGAGCAGCCAGTTTAGCCTCCTGTTTATCCTCCCTCCAAATAGCCATTGGAAGACACTTGCCCCAGTTAAATAATACTGGATGCCAAATTGGTGTTATCTCTTTCTGTTCCATTTTCCTCCTTGTTTGCCTGGCTTTGAGGCTTCCAGTGTTTCCTACAAGTCATGGCTCTGACTGCCCTTCCCTGAACAAAAAGCAGGGAGGGGGTAGGGTCACTCCACCCCAGGCTGTGAATCCTGTGTGTGATACACAGGACAGTGAAGCCAAAGAGCTGAAGCAGAGGTCCCCTCTGGAAATTCTGCTGTGGACATGATATTTCTTTTGTGAGGAGCAAGGCAAACAATTGGAGTCAGCCACATTTAAAGCTGCCTGGGAAAAGCATTGCAAGCCTGGCTGTTTGAGCCCTTGAAGTTCTTCTGGTGGATTTACTTGTGATTCAACAAAACGATGGACTTAAACGAAGATATAAAAAACACATCAAGCCCCTGTAGGCTGTGAAATAAAATCATCTTGTTATCATGCACCAGGTCCTAGAATCACAGTTGGAAACTCTTGAGCCAGTCCAAAGATGGGTCTTGTAGGAAAGTCTGAAATCCTGGCTGTAAACTGTTAGATGTGGAGGGCTTTGTATTTAGGGTTGGGTAAAGAATATATAGCTCAGTTTGGACCTTCAAACACAGCAGGAGGGCTGTGGAAAAAAGGGAGACTTGCGCTCTCTCATTTTTGTTCTTCAGCCAGATCCACTGTGAAATTTCACTCAACTGAGCAACTCTAAAGGCTTCTACTGAAGTTAATTGTAGTGATTGGCATATGAGTGTTTACTCACATAAAACAAACTACAGGATCAAGGCGATGTTTTTTAAACTCGCAAAAGTATACAAATAGATCACAGAAACTTATATGTGACAGTAGTTCTTCAAGGATATGTATAATCAATAACAGGTTTTTAGAACATAATTGTGTGCGTTAATCTTAACACAGTGGGATGAATTTGGGTTTCTCCACTGAACTAGAGAGATTTTTTTCCCAGAAGTCTCATAAAGTGCAAGAAAGGCCTGAATTTGGCTTTTTATCTTTTAATTGTTCCATAAAGCATCATAGGCTCTGCATTATGTCTGTCTATAAATAATGAAACCCAAAAGAGGGTTGAGAATTAAAATGCTAATGAAAGTTAGTGTCACCTATCCTGATAGTGAAGCCACCTAGGATTCAGTCCTGTTTGATGAAATAACTGAATGCACCAGATTAAAGAAAATGTCCTTGTGATTCTTCCTTGGCTAAGTATATCTGTGATAATGTATAAATAAAAGGGACAGTGTGATTTCAAGCTCAACTATCATATAGAATAACACTGTTATAAGCAAGCTCTCATGTTGATCTGTCAGACTGGTTTTTTCTTTTCCAAGTAAGAGCTAAATGAGGTGTTAAAACTTGGTAGGAGAAGAAAGACCTTGACTCTTAGGGAGGACAAAGATCCTAGCCCCTTTTGACTTCATAACTCAGTGGAGGCAGCAACATGGACCTTCACGATTTTGCAGATGCTTTCTTATTCCAAATTGTGACTCCCAGCTTCCATCTGTCTTCTGCAATATTAAAAATCTGCACAAGTGCAGCTGTATGTAGTTGTCCCATAAGCTTCTCTCTCTTGTAATAAAAAAAATATATATATTTTTTGCTCAAAAGTCAAGAGAAATGTGTTTTCACAGTATGCATAGTTTACTAGTGGAACTCACTGCTTCAGTGACACTATTTAATGACAAGTAAGTAAAACAACATGTGGCTGCTTTTTAAAATAGGACTGAAAAATCTATGCAGTGTAATAACTACCCCACAGTGGATGATATGTTTCTAGACTTTCTATACTTTTGTGATTAGAAGGGTATTTACCAGTAGGAGTTGAGATATCAAGCTATCCTTTAACAGTATTTTCAAAGGCTTCTTGCAACTTACTGAAAAGCCTCTGGTGCTGGTCACTGTGAAAAGCTACAGGACTATGTTGACCATGGGTCAGACTCAGGTGGGCGATGGCAGTTCCTGTGAAATCACAGCCATTTGCAGAGCTATTAGTCTCTAGTTCCTAACAATATCAGGTTTAATACAGTTTCTAATGCTGATGAGTGACACTGTTCACTTGGGATTGGGAGTTCCCTGTTTCCTCATGCTGAAATGTGGGAGCAAAGAAGGGCAGGACAAGGACAAGTGTAAAAGTGATGATGCTGTGTGCTCCATGTGTGTAGGTTTTTCCATCTCTAACTATATAACATGTTGCTATCCCCATCCTGGAGTAGCAAGTTCTTCAGTACACATACTTTGCCACTGAATGCTTTCCATGGGCTGTTATACCCGATATTACTGGAGGACATTGTGAGTTTGGTTCTTCTATCTGACTTTTAAAAATAATCAAACATTTGGAATAATTTGTTAACTATGGAAAATGTCAGATTTTCATGCTTGATGTAATGACATTGCATGCAATTTCCGTCTTTTTATGAACTTGTTTTAGACTTGTTACAAGGAATAAAACCAAATGTGCTTACATCTGCCTTAATATATGTGTATGATATTTCTACAGTAATGTCTCCAGGAGCTACAGCCTTGAAAACTGTCACTATGATCAAGAGTGCTGTTACTGAATTCTTCACCATATGGTGAATCTTGATGAATAGAACCTGTGGAATGGTTCAGAAATACTTTTGTGAATGAAAGGGACGCATTTACTGTTATTGAGTGGGGTCATATTATTCATTGGACAGTACCTGGGCAACTGCCAAATTCTGGGTGAAAATGCCTTCACTTTGAGAAATTAAGTGATCCAAATAGTCATGCTGAAGTTGTGATATCTGTCAGTAATGATGGTTTTTATCTATTTGTTTTAAATGCATGGATCATCTGCAGAACTGTATTAAACCAACAAATAGCTGTGTAGTCTAAACTGTCAGATCAGTCTTCATGTGCCATTAGTGGAGAGAAGGAAGCAGAGTCAGTCCATTTTAAGATACATCTCTGACATGAATCAGTCTCTAGAGGCTCCTACCTCTTTTCATTGATTGTGAACCATTAAACTGTTACACTTTCTCTAGACAGTTAAACTTTACTGAGACAAATCTGCTGGTGAAGGAGCAGAAGTACTAACAAGTGGCTTTGATAGGGGGAAAAATCAGCATTGCTATTCACAAGTAAAGTGAATCAGTTATAAAGAACCCTTTGAAGAAAAATAGTACATCAGACTAAGGAGGGCAGCACTTCTGAATTAGGAGTTACTGAACTCGGAATGCCCTGTACCCCGAAGTCAGTTCATAAACAATTTACTGAGTGACTATAGGTGTGTATACCCACAGCTGTGCCCATTCAGAGTCCTGCAGAGTGATTACTGTGTACACTGTCACTCTGTGTTAGTGTCTGATCATGACTTTGTTCAGTAACAGGGAAATGCTGCATGTAGATTGGAAAGAGTATAACCATCTTAGCGAATGAGCCAGGGCAGTGCTGCCACAAAATATTGATTCAGTGTCTCTGCACAGCTCTGTATTCCAAAGTGTTCTTCTGTCTACTCCTCTGACTTCTGGGTGATTTGGGATAAAGCATGCTCTGGCTTTTCCTTTCTGATCTAGGTATAGTATTAAGGAAAATAAGTAATTTTTCTGAAATAACTGTTTCAACTAGTTTTATTTTCTTTTGACTTATTGACAGCAATGTAGGCATGGTTGTGAGAGGCACACATCTTCTGCACTTCCATCTGCTTCAGAAGCAGTAGTGACTTCTATCACCATTAATTACACTGGAGGAAAAAACAGGAGGTTCATCCAATCCAGACATTTGTGCTTTGCATGTCCTATAGATACACATTTAAAAAAGGAAAAAAAAAAAAAAAACCAACCCAAAACAACAAAGCAACAAAACCCCAACTGTTTTAGCTACTTGGTTTAAGCTAGCTGTTCAGATTTGTAACTAGATTTTGCTCATGTTCTAACATTTTGATGTAGACACAATATAAGGTGGGGCTCTCTTCTACACCTCTTTGTGTTGATATGCCCAGACAGTCCTTGCCATAAAAAATACACAGTTCAGGTGAATACAGAAATGGCTTCACCATCTGAGGAATAGGACTGGCACCTATAACATGAGGAGATTGTGTGGACTTGCTTAGTGCTTCAGTAAGAAACTTAACCAGCCCTTGCCCACCACCTCTACCTTCCCCAACAAATACACTACATTAGAAATATTTCTGGGGATCCTACACTAAGTCAGATGAGTTTTTATTTAGTTGTTAGTTTGGGGGGGTCTTTTCTCCTTAAAAGAAGGGGTTTTGACAGAACTTCATTACCTTGAGACTCGACTCAGCTACCTTCAGAGAACAGAAACCTGAATTTGCCAAAGTAGAAAATCTCTTCCTCCTGCTTATGTAGATTTGTTTCTTCCTCCCCATCTAGCCAGCTTTACATTTCCCTAGACAGCTAGTGTTCAAGCTCCCCGTATTTATGCTAAGCTCTGGCTTGTGCCCATATAACATTCAGATACCCCAGAGTATCCCTTTGCTGCTCTGTCATAAATAAGCAATGACCTGGCAGAGCTCTTCTTACTTTAAGATTGCTTTACAAATTGTTGCTCTGTTTTCCAGAGACCAAGGTGGACTTTCAAACTGACTCTGTTATATGACTTGTCCCTGTACTTGACACAGTACGAAAAAACAGCCTTCTGAGGCAGCAGACCTTATTCCAGGGCAAGGCCTTTTGCTTCATGAAGGTAAATCTAAAGCAATGCAACTGGATTTTTCTACTCATACTACCACGGAGTTGAGCAGAACCTCCTTCTGTAACTTTATCAATTTAATGAGAAACACACTCATCAAAAGTCCTCCCCCTTTCTTTCCCAGTGAACAATTCTGTAATATTTGCACTAAATGAATTCTTCTTTAGCAATAAGTAGGAATAGATCTCTTCCTTTTACAAGCTGTGGCCTGGTAGGTATGTTGACCTTACACCCCAGAAAGCCAGCATAAAAAGGATGAGTGAGACTCCAGTTAGTAGGCAAAACCAGGTGTTGTTTAGCTCATGTCTCAGTAGGGATAGAGTATTTATCCGGTGATCTTTTACTGTGATGATTAACATTTTTAGTTCTATGGCAGTGCTCACTGAAGTATGATCTAATTAGTAAAAGGTGTTTGAGTTTCTTTTTTCCAATGTCAGATGATTTTCCTACTCAAAAAATCCTTCTGATGCTTTCTGCAAATCAATAAGAGTTTTGATAAAATTTTAAGATTTTTTTTTTCTTCTCCATAAAGACAAAGAAAAAAATACTGTCTGATCTGAAGGAAACATTTTGAAAACCTTGTTTTAATTCAGGTGGTTTTTACCTTTATTATATTTATTTTATGGCATGCTCATAGTTGAGATTTTTCATATGTTATATCAAGGCTCGTTATAATTGCTGGTAAGGGTATGACAGTATCGCTTACCAATAGGCTGTGAAATCTCACTAGCAGAACCTGTAAGAAATGAAGTCTTAACTACATGTATGTCAATGTGCATGCACAAACAATTTATTGTTCTGATTAAAGCTAGAAATTTCAGCAATATACTGTAGAGAATTAAATCTGTCTTTTTCAAATTGTCTGCCTTGAGAGTATCTGTGCAGGTTTTGGAAAACTTTTACTTTAAGGATATGGTATGAGAGACAAGAAAACCTACCTCAGTACCTGTTGCTTTAGTCTGAAAGGCACGAGAAATGTTATTGTTACAGCTATAGGATAACAATACACTCCCTTTCAATCTGAAATAGTCTGTGGTTCTATTATCAAAAATCAATTTTCTCTGGAGTACCAACTTGGACAGTCCTTGGAATTGATGGTTTAAAGGTGGGGGGTTTTGGTCTATCTGCTTCTCAGCTTTGCATTTTGGATATCAGTTGTACTGTTATTCTTCATTTCTGGAAAATGAAGAATGAGTTATGAAAGAGATGGTGATGCTTTTTTATATTCTGCCTATGAATATGATAATTTAAATTTAGAAGTTATTTTAATAAGTGTTCAACAATCTCCTGTGGGATGTACATAGTTCCTACTATCATACCAAACACATGATATATATTCTGAGGGAAGGATGGGTACTACTTTCTAATACATGTTTTAAATCTGAAATGTGATCTACAGGTCAAGCCAAAGAAAGGCTGGCAGCAAAGCATAGGGCTTATGATATGAAGAACTATACTACTTACGTTACAGATTAGGCCTTTATTTTGTGTATCATCTATGCTTCCCTGTTTCTTATAAGAGACAGCTTTAAGCCTGACAATATTATGTTGAGAATCACCAGGTGGAGTTATTGTACGCACTTTAGAGATTATTTTTCTGACTGTATAAGTACTGTTAAAGACATAGTTACGTTAGTCTTTATTTTGTGAAATAATTTCTAACTGTAGGGTGTATCGTAAGTCATGAGGGATGCTATTTTCCATTCTTAAACTCCCTATCTAGAGTTAGCCTCTGTTAGCCCCTGGGAAGGAAGCAGTTATATCTGGTCCTAGTGTCTTAAGACAACCGTCTGCATGTTGTTTGCAATCATTTTCTCTGTTTTAGGATTGTGTATGCAGTATAAATAAACACATTGCACAATATATAAACCTGAGCTGCACATCAGACAAGTTTGAAAAGGTGAGAAAATATGTAGGTAAAGGATGAGATGTGTTACTGATGGGTAAGTTTAGGTAGTTGCTGTTGAGTGTCGAAGAGGAGTCAAAATCAAGAGGGATCACAGGAAGAGGGAAGCTCCCTGGTTGGCATATGCTGCAGGAGGAGAGATGAGGAGTATCATGCAGGGTCCTTGAAGAGAAAGGAGAGTAAGTGTAGGTGGAAGTGAGGAATGAAGGCAAATCTTGTAGGGAATATCTTGAGAAGAGTGTAGAAGGGGATAAGGAAATAGAAGAAAAGGCATGGGAAAAATGCATGATGTAATGCAGATGAGAAACACTCTGAGAGGCTTGAGGTATAAGAAAATGCTGCAGGGAGAGTTCTGACCTGGCTCTGGCTCACTCTGGCCACCAGCAGCGCATGAGGGGTGGGAATATGACAGGTGTCTGTCACCATCAGGCTCCCTGCTGGGGGGACACAGAAGTTGTATCTATCCCAATCTAACAAAGGCGTATTGATTAATTGGGAATTTGCATGTGCAGTTATTATCTCTGAATGTCAGTATGATGATGTGAATGCCTACTTTAAATGTTAAAATATTCTTTAGATTGTAATCACATGTTTCGTTTGCTCTTTGGAGTCAATCCACTGAGATCTCTGACTCACAGACAGAGTGATCTTTCAAAGTCAAGCTGGTATTTGAACAGCACTTAATATCTGCACCAAAACATCTAGACTAAATACCCATTAAATAAAAGCACTCAACATCACACTCTAAACGGGGAGAACATCTACAAATACCTAGTAATTTAAGAATTAAGGAATGATTAATAGGAATTAACTGATTGCTTACTGTGGTTTTGTGGGGGAATTATGATGTCTGTCACCTTGCAAATAAAAACATAACAAATTAACAAAGAAGTTGAATTAAGGATAAATTCAAACTGTAAGTAACTTTCACTGAAGAGCTTAGCACTGGATATGCTTTTTCTTTTACTTCAAATCACTATGGAGGATAGGGTGTTTAGGGATTAGTATAGATTTGCTGAGAGAAACTGTGCTATATGCTGTGCAAGAGGTCAGTCTTGAAGATCCCATTGATCTTCTCTTTCAGTTTATGAACCAATTAAATGCCTTATGGGACAAATAAATCCTTGATTTCTATAAAAGAAAACCTCTCTGTTTGGGAAGGGTGGTTCAAGCACAAGTGCTATCCTGTATTAAGGTACTGAACTCTGTCTATCTCTAATGCAAACTGAATCAAAGTCCTGCATACAGACTTAGAGAGACGTGGAAGTGCATACCCCATGTAATGTGCTATTTTTTAGTCCACAGAAAGTTGACTTTTACATAGTAAGCAGCAGAGAGAGAAATCAAATAGCGGGTCAACCATCCCAGATATTTATGCTGTCACTTGATAATAAGCAGGCTAATTGGTAAATGCTGCTTTTAATATTCATGTGTGCTTTGCTCTACACCAGGCTGGATGCTCCATATCTCACCGATGTAAAAAAAAGAAATGCTCATTTTCCCTATAGCATATTGAGTTAGAGACATCCTGGATGCTCCCATTTTTGAAACACAAACTCATTTCTGACTTTTAAACTGCACGACCTAAGAGAGGGAATTAATTCCGTATGACACTCTTATACTACTGGGTTGATGGACACAGAAAAGAGGAGAAAGTGCCCTAAGAAACACTTGAGGACTTGATTCCCACTCTTGCTTTTTAGATCTGAGGCAGCATAAATTCTGTTTGTGCATCGTTGTCTCCTTCTCTTTGTGCTTTTCTCAGATGACGTTTTATTGTCCTCCCGTTGCTAAACTGATATTGCAAGAGATTACCTATTGTGAAGCTGGAGAAAGAAATATTGCCATTGGCTTCTGTCACTTATCTTTCTATGAGTTAAGGTTACCAAAATGAAGACTAAGGGCAGGGGGAGAATTGGGGAACAGGGCAGAGGAAACGCCTAAGTGGAAAAAATGACAACTCTCTGTCTAGGAAGATTCTCTGTGAATCCAAGGAAGGTGCTAATCAAACAAGTGCTTATCGTCCCTTTTGCAACATGAATATCTGTACATAATTAGGTGTACAAGCTGGCAAATCTCTTCTAAGACATGCTGTGGGGTCTGAATCATCGCTAATGATCTTTCACATTATTGATATGAATGCAAGGAATGTTAATATCCTTGCCTATTTATCTTGCACTAGATGTAAATTTCCTACAGCAACTTGTCATAGAAGGATGTGGAAAAGAGAAGAAATATCTGTTAATTCCACTGAATGCTTCACTGTGCTGATATAATTTCATAAGGAAATTCTTTGATTCCTCACTGGAATGTAGAAGTGTAATAGAATGTCCTTGGTTTCCCTGCCTTTTATTAGAGGTTTTTGTTATAATTATTTTTCACTTCTAAGGAAGAAATTTCTGGTTTCAGAAATTCCCTGGACATGAGAGGTGCTTTGCTAAATGATAAAGAGGGACATGTGAGACATTCACATTTCTTGAGCACTCTTCATACAAGTCCTTCCAAAGATTTCATATTTTTAAAATTTGGTTGTCTATATTGACACTAGTTATCTGTGTTGTAGCCAATGAGGTCATTTATTTGCTCATTGGTGTTGCCATTGTTTGCTAGTTATTATGTGCCAATTCCATGCGATGTCCATAGGCATGGACGCAGTTAAGTACTGCCAGACTGAACCAAATCCAAGGCCTCTAGCTTCCATATTCTGGATCCAACAGTGATGGACATAATAATTTTTAGAAGGTATAAGAATTACCATCACCATTATTTCTCATGTATGCCTATTAAAAATGGCACTCAATTCCCAGGTAAATAGAGACTGGCTTTAGCCTGAATGTTTCAGATTTTCTCTCTTCTGTTTTTCTTTTCAGTGTTAATAATTTGAAGTCTTACAAATTTTTATCTCTCTGAATGTGCAGTCACTCTAGGGATCTTTCCAACCTCTTTGGCCTACTGATATCCTGTGGCAGTGATGTTTACAGTCTTGTGGAAATGTTTAAGTGCATCTCAAGCACCACATTCATACCTATCTTCATATTACGAGAAAAGGAGAATAAAATTCTGAATCTAAGTTTGAGGTAACATTATTCTTTTATGTTTTTTGATTACACCTTCTCCTATCTATCTCTTTTCTAGAATGAACTTCCCCAACACTTAAAATCACTGTTAATGTAAGGGTGCTTCCCCAGCTGCTGTTTTCTTTCACTTTCAAATCCTTTCTAATGCTACAGTGTCACTTGGGAATTGAGCAACTAGGATGGTGCAGATGATGTAACAGATGAGGTGATACAAGTTCTTTATTCAAACATTCCTTATTTTTCATCACATCCAACATACCACCTAGTCTTGTGCTTTACTCACTTTGTGTTAACTTCAGGGCTTCCTGCCTAAAAGACAAGGTCAAAGTAATAAAATACCATAAAAGAAACACCATTCACAGAATTTCAGTTTGTAAAAGGATCACATGAGGGGACTATCTGCAGTAAGAAAAAATAGAATAAGATGACATAAGCAACTCCTTCTGGCTGTATACTCCTAGGAGGTATGTGAAATATCATCAGCAGGTCTGTTCTTGTGGGCTTTCCTACTTTTGAAGGATGGCAAATTAGGCAGATTTAGATTCCTAATTTGGGATTACAATTTCAACTGATATGGGGCATGCCTAACAGTTGCCTCTAACTTTAATCTCTGAAGAGTTTTGGGCTCTTCAGTTGCTTTCAAAGATTAAAGGCTTCTGTTCACGTGTGATGCCAGCTTGTGTGTACCATGTAAGAATGAGTAATTGTGGGAGATCTGGTACAATGAGCACAACCAATGATTTGTGAGGTCAGAATGATCTCAGAAAATTGTCACCTGTTGGAACAAACCTCACTATAAATTACAGTGTCATACCTGACCCATTTCACCTGAACTAAGGCATCAAAACAGGCCAACTGAATGCTGCTATTTTGTTTTACGGAGAGCAAGATAAGGTAGCCTGCTTCCCTCCACAACCTTTCGAAACCCAGTGTTTTCGGCTAACCCTAAATTTCATATTTAATATTATGAGAAATACAGTGTTGCTGTGAGGCACTGCTTTCTACATGGGATCCAATGGCTAGTTCTAGGGGTCTGTGAACAGTAGCAAACCAAGCTAAGCCTGTTGTCAGTCAGTGACAATGTGATAGTCTGCACAGATGTTGTAAATTAAAAAATAGTGAAAACAATTTCAGTCTAGTCAACAACTACTGGGAAAGTCCACACCTGGTTTTTGTGATGTGAAAGTAATCTTCACACAGAAATTAATTCTAGTTTCCCTGAATGTTTTGAAGAGGTTTTCTTTTGTTGTCTTGTTATAATTGTAGAGTGAAGGAACCTTGGGAAACCGTGGAGGGGAATATTAAAATATAATGAAATGCCTTTATTTCTGTGTTGTGCTCTCATGTCTTAAATAGGTGGGTAGTCTCTGCTGGAAGAAAGGGAAAATATATTGGTAGATCATTAAACTCAAGGCCAAAATGACTAATCAGTGAATTTGGACTGCCATTTCATATCCATCAACATGTTAATAGGGAGCAAGGAATTTCAGCCTGGAATCTTGAGTTGTGTGGAAGGGAGTCTGCTCACTTTTCAGAAGGTGGGTGGGATAGCACAACAGGCAATAACCGTGGAAACTGTTTTAGGCTTTCCCACATTAGGAGGAAAATTTTTTCATTCTTCTGAGGAGAAAACATTGGTACCTTAAAAAAAATGTTAATGACTCCAGATTTGCCATAATCTTAGAGTAAAAATTACATAAGGAAAGTGAACAGTTTGTGACATTCAGAAGTAGGCATATCAGTGATGTTTAAGAGCAATAAGATAGTTTTTGGAATCAGAATATAATAAAATGAAATAGATTCATTCTGCTCTCTTCTGTTAAGAAGGAAAAGCATGCATCTTGTGGATGAAAGCCCAAATATGAGGAAGTGTTGTCATTCCCTGTGTACAGGGGTGTGGGAAGCACTATAGAATGTAGAGCTCTCCTACAGTCCCTCTGTAATCTGTGTCTTCTCTTCCCCACTTTCCCTGCAAAAAACAGAAGTCTGACTCCTTTTAGAATGGGAACTGAATCATCAGTTCTAAAAAACCAGCAGCTAAGAAACAGTGGGACATGGTGTGGGGAACCTGTTGTGATCTTAAAAATCTTTCCTCTGAAGAAGAACTGCAGCTCAGAACAGTAAACAATGCCTTCATACTGGCAGGAATGTATTACCCACAATGACAGTGACATTCAGTGGCCTCTGTCACAGCCTACACTATTTAAGTCACACTTGTCAATATAAGCAATGTGGACTTGGTGCTGAGAAACATGTGTCTCATATCATGCAAACAGTAATGCAGTTTTTCATGCTTGAGTTGTCCATTAGTTCAATGGATCCTGTTTTTATGTAAGAATCTTCAGCATCTAGCTTATGAACTGTGAATTCTGATTTAGGATGTCTTGTGCATCACATTACCTAACCTGATAGACCCCAGCCTGGTGTGAGATAGCTACCCATCCGGATAGGGGAAATGATACGTCATTCATTTGAGCTTTTTTCATACAACATGGATGCATGTGATTTGGGTGCCTTGGCTCTGTAAAGTCAGTCCTGAATGACTGAAATTGATGATAGTGGGGGGAAAATAATACACTAGCAGAAACAATAATGGCAATAAAAATGTGCTCAAGAGAAAGCTTAAATGGCCTTCTTCTAAATTAATGTTTTGTCACTAAATAAACAACAAATGCCAAACCAGCTGGACCCATTTAACAACACCACCCTCACCCCAGCTAGAGTCACTAAGGCATATGGCTGAGAGACAGCCAAGTTAATTGCCTCTGGTTCTGTTCATATTCAGATTCTGGCAAGTCCCATTCATGTAGTGGTTGCCTCAAGCTATTTAGCCCTAGGCCAAATTGTCCTATACCCATCTGATCAATCTGCAGATCTCTGGACTTCATAGTAGGCTCAAGGTTCATGGGGTTGGGGATGTCTGTGTGACACTCCATTACACAATATAGATGAATATCTGCATCAGGGTCCAGCACTTTTCCCCTCCACTATCCAGTTCCTATCTTGAGCACAGACAACCTCACTGATGAGACCAATGGGACTCCAGGGACAGCTATTCACGGATGCAGTGGCAATGGCCTCAGCATGCAAACTATACTGAAAATACATTCCAAAGTGTATGGCCTCTGAAAGCCACTGTCCAAAACCCTGATGGGGAGCGAGTAAATGCTCCCTGCAGATTTATTCCATTACTTACTAGGCGAAGACAAAGCTGTCAACAATGATATCTCCTTCCCAATTAAGCTCACTATTACAGTCCATAAATCACAGCATGCCTTCCCTGTGGGGAAAGAAAACCTGTACAATTTCTGAAAATGCTCATAAACACAGTGTGTAGGAAATAGCTATGTTTTTTTAACCAAGCACATTCCATCATATTCCCTTAATATCAAATCATGACTAAGGCTGTTAAAGAGACTAGGCAATTGTGTTACACTTTAATGCCAGGTGAAGGTCTACTAAAGTGTTTTTTTCTCTCACAGGAGGCTGCTGATCATTTTGATGAGTATCATCTTCTAGCCCATTCCCACCAAATCAGAGAGAATAGGACTACAGGGATTTCTATTCCCTTGTCCCAATGAAGGATCAACTGGATCAACTTTATTTATGTCTGTCTTCATAAAAACGTCCTGTGACAGAGCTGCCACACCTTTCACAGGGAATTGATTCCAGTGCTTTGCTACTTTAATTCAGGAAGTTTCTATTTCTGAGCAGTTTGATTCCTCTATGCTACAGTATGAGACTATTGCTTCTTATCTTGGACTCTTTCCAAAGAATTACTTAAATTCCAAATTCATCATAGGACATTGGGCTTGTTTGGGTTTTTTGTTTTGCTTTGGTTTTGTGGGTTTTTTCCCTAGAAGATCCTGTAAGAAAATTACTTGAGTACTGTGGGACTACTAGTCCTTTACACATTGGTAGAAACCAGGATGGGACTATAGAGTGTGCTCATAAGATGACAGGCCAGATATAAGAAAAAAGTCCCAAATTCTTGAAGAAGGTTTACCTACTCTTAAAATGTGAATGAAAGTCATAATGAAATGTGAGATACTACTGTATCAAAGCTTATTATTATGTTGGCTGCAGAGAGTGATATGGCTCTGCAGGTACCTTAAGTGACTGTATGAAATACCCCAGTCTTTGGGTAAGGAGGGTAAGAACCCTAGGAAATATGCAGCATGAAATTTCATAAACTCCTGCCTTTAAGGAATTTTGTTAATAAATATCTCTGTTTAAGCATGGAGAAAACACAAACCTAAGAAAGAGTTAGTGCACAGAACTCACATTTAGCAGAAAGGGTAGAAGTTAATTACAGCCCTCCGTGAGGCTTTCCCATCCAGGCTGTGTGTATCTGTAGGTGAATGTGCTAGGTGGGATGAAGTGCATACCTCTCCTCCGTGAAGGAACATATGCCACTCCCTTGGGTTAGTAATGGTTTCCTATAGTCCTGATGGTCAAAGTATATCATATTAATTTGGCCTAGTCACCTGATTTCATGGGATTGACCTGCCCTTTTTTGCAAACTAAGCATCTGGGTTTTTGTTTACTTGTTGGGTTTGGGCTTTTTGTTTCTTTTTTGTTTGGAAACCTGAAAAGTTCTTAATGAATAAGCAGTTCAGCACAATTATCTCTTTATGCATGGTGTGCCTGCCTGGCTGTCCAGCTGTCTGGAGAGAACCGTAGTTCCTGTGTCTCATGGTCTGTTGAACAATAAGACTGAGAATGTCATGTCATGTAATAATAAAGTGCAGTGTACTTTCCATGGGACTGATGGAATAGAGGCTCAGACTTGTCTGTACGTAGTGTTGTGTTTTAGGTGTTATGCATATTCTGTGTCCCTATAGAAAAAAAATTGTAAAAATTAATCTAAGCAGCTGATGATCTATTGTACATAAACACAGTTAATGTGTATTCTGCTTCACATAGTACTGGCTACAGACTGGCTTCCTTGTCCTAGTGGCTACATGCACAAGCACGTGCCCACACAGCTCACTTTGTGTACCACTTACTTAGAAATGAGATAGGGTAGATGTATGTAATGATCAAGAAAGATTTTAGAAGGGTTTAGAGAAAAAGGATAAAGCACTTGGTTTGCCAGATGGAGCAACTGTGCTTGGTCCATACTGCCGTTGAAGGAAGCACCTAGCTGCTATAGGGACGGAGAAGCACAAACCATACTGGACAACCTCCTGCCTCCCTGATCTCTGACAAGGTCCAGTGTAGGTGCCCCACACAAGTAGAGGGTTTTGTGTAGGAGATTCCTGTCATCCTCCCCTCCTCTTTTTTCATTCTTAGAGGGGTCAAAGATTCTCCCATACCCAGAATCCTTTTGTAGCATGGTGTGAACCAGAGCTTAGGAAAACTAATAGCAGAAATGGAAAGTCTGCACTGCTTAGTGTGACAATATCAACCTCTCCATAGACCCAGATACAGGAGATACAGGTAACTGAACCAACACTGGTCAAACCAAGTCATTAAGTTTGCTCCTTAACTATGGAATATAAAAATAAAATAACTATGATGACATTTTAGTTTTTTAGGAGACCAGGCTGATAGTTTCTGTGCCTTAGCTTTAAAGGGAACCATGAAAGTTTGCTCAGGCAGAGGAAAAAAGGAAGTATTTAAAATTCTTGCTCCAGGTAGAATAAAAGCACTGAAGGAATTGGAAATGTCTAGAAAGTAGACTATAAACATGAGATTTTGAAACCTTGTGAGGGTTACACATTCCATTTAAACTAACAAAACAGATATCCTTAATCTCAGGGGAATATATGACTAGAAAATATTTCCTAGGTAATCAAGTTCAATCTCTTATTATATACAGTGCTGTTCATAAACTGATAAAACTTAGTTTTTAAAATAAAAGGATGATGAGGGGTGCCTTTCCTTCACTACTGGGAGGCTTTTCCAGAATATCAGTGCTGTAAATTTTTCTTTGCTTTCTGGTATGAATGTATTTATGGCCAGTTTGTAGTAGTGTTGGATGCTTTACTTGTATTCCCTTTACATGCTTGCTGTTCCCTGTAACAGGTTGTCCTTGCTCAGGTAAGCAGGTGCTTTACTGATCAACAGAGTTTGGATACTTTGGATACATGGCATGAGAAGTGTAGTGCTTGTGCATAAGAACCCAACACGAGATAAAGGTGGCTGCACCCACTAGAGAGACAGAAGATCACACTTACTAAGCCTAAGAACTGTAAGGTATATGAAATAGATCCTTTAAATTTGTTCCACTGGGCTTTTTTTTAAACACCTCTTTTGGCCCTGCAGTTCTGAATCACCTAAATTGCTTATGCAGGATGTGGTGTTACCAGGTGTAAAGGTGGGTGTGTCACCAAGCAAGATGGAGTACTGTAGCCTCAGGACTGAAGTGTTTCCATACAGACTATAATGACTGAATTGAGAGTCTGAGATACTGTGGTATTTAGGACTTGGTCAACGGATAATGCTTATTTCATTATTTATACTGCAGGTCCACTCTGAGCTTTCAAACCTAAACTAAAAACAATATTAAAAAAAAGAAAAAAAAAAGTAAAAGAGGCTTTTCTGAAAAAGAAGTTGCTGTCCCTAGGGCTCTCCTGAAGGAAAAGTCATACAATAGCCATTGTGGTGTTGGACACATAATAGTAGCAATAGAAAGAGGATATTAATAGAGCAAAACCAGTAACAAGACAGAATATGGATTGTTTGAGGTGAGAGATTACCCTGCATCATAAACACATACTGTTGTTATTTCTAAACTAGAAGATGGAGAGGTCCTGAATCTCGGAGACATCATGCTGTGTAAGGTGCTCTATGGTCATTTGTTTTATTCAGTATCTTGTGTCCACTAGTGCTCCCAAAACTATAATTCCAAAAGACATTGAACTTCTTTCCTTGCATGAAAACCTGTGATACCAGATTTCATTTTAAATGATGCATTTAGCATCCTACAGACAAACACTAGAAACCTTCAAAGGACTCTGATCTAGTGGAGGGTGAACTGAAATCCATGGGCTGTCCCACAGAGTGAGAGTGATTTAAAATTATAAACTGTAGTACATATATCTTCTGTACATATATGTATTTTTGCATACAAATTCCAGTAGCAAGCTTTTCCTATGTGCTCTGAAGTAAGCTCCCTTTTGCATGAAAGGTTGGACCAAATGATCTTTTAAGGTTCCTTCCAACTGGCTATTCTATGATTCTATGAGGATGAATTGTTAATTGTTCAGTGTCTTTGGTGTAGTTTCAAGGTGAGTGCAAGCTTCCCTGGACTGGGTGTGGGATGGATGGAGTCCAGATTTGCTTTGCTGTGGCCCTAGGAAGGGAGGAGTAATCCTCTGTTAATTAACAGCTGAAAGATTGCTTCCCAGACACCCAGTAGAAGAAAATAAGCAACACACCATCTCTAAGAGTGGTCTGCTTATGAGCAGTATAGTATTTAACTTTTTTAGTATTTACCTTTTTAGTATTTTACTCTTTTGAAAATTAATTTTAAGCACTGGCTATGCAAATAGCCTGACACAATTGAAAGGGCTGTGAAGAACAAACAAATGTTATTGAAGGCAAAAATGGTAAACTGAATCTGTTGCAATGAAGAATTATACTTTGATTAACAAATTCATGTCTGCTTAGAGGAAGTTCTGGGAATCATCTGTACGTAAGTTTGAATGTATTTAAGCTGCATCGTTGTTGGACCTGTATCAGATTTTGCTTAGTTTGAACACCTTTTCCTACTTAGTTTCTCTCTTAGTTGCCTAATAAAAATGGTGAAGTTCCTTGTTTCACTGCATATCTGGGATGCATACATAGCTAGGGTTGCTAGCAGATTTCTCTCTTCCCTGCTCTGCTTGCATATATAGTGCCCAGCACAGTAGTGTCCCAACAATTTCCCCATGGGTTACATGGCTGAGAGCTGCTAATTGCTGCAGCTGTCTTGGATCACTTGAGGATCTTAAAGGAGTTGTGCACTCCTGGAGATGATTTAAAACCAGCACAGAAAAAACAATTAACCAAATTAAGCACAACAAAGGAAAAACAATTAAAATGGTGTAGAGAGAGGCTGTTCAGTAGGGCATCTTGATTTGTGTGTGTTACTAGTTAGTGTCCTAATTACTTATGTACCTAACCTTGTCCTTAACTTGAGAAAATTTCAATAGCTACTAGGAGGTTTCTAGCACCAAAGAAAGTCCACATTTCGGCTTGAGTCCCTGAAAAATGTTTCATTTATAAAGGGGGGGGGGGGAGGAGGGGGAGGGATATTCTAGGCAAAAAGGATGAGAACAGTCTCTTCCTACAGCTGGAAAAGAGAACGTATGTGTACAGCTATAATTTGCAACTCATAATCAGAAGCTTCTGAGCATATCATACAAGAAGTTTTAGCAGAAAGCCAAGCACTTTGCTGTGATTTATACATCAAATTCATGACTGTGGTGTTGCACAAACAATACTGACACAGGTTCACATGTGTGAAGATTATAGGGTTTTTTAGTGGGGTCTGCAGCTGATTGATTATAAGGGCAAAAATAACTTTTTGGGGAAAATGCAAGACAAAATGGGAGAGAGAGTGAAGAAGAGAGGGAACTCTGTAGCCCTTCCAGTAAGGGATTATTTAGTAATCTCCAGTCACATGGCTTTACTATCAGCAGTCAACTTTTAATGAAAAAAACCCAGCTTGATGCTTTTGCTTTCTTCATTCTGAAACTGCAGCTGAATGTGGCTGTTGGTAGTGAAAATACATTGAGTTACTGAAATGAGTTCTGTCAAGCATTGTTTTATACCTGGTAATATTCACCAGAAGTGGATTTGAGTTTCAGTGGATATTCAGAGGAATTGCTGATCAATCTGCTTTAACACTGTCTCAAAAATTTGATGATATATGAGTACAAATATGGATTGGAGGATGCTATGGCAGATGGAAGGAGAGATGTTCAGATTTGTAATTTTCAATGTGGCCTTTAGACAGTAGCATTCATAAGCAAAGATCTAAGCTTTTTAAAAGCTATTTGGGATGATTTTAAGCAACTTCTGTGGCCATGAGAAAGTTATTAGGGGGAATTTGTTTGATGTCTTTAACGTTAAACTGAATAGCTTTAATATGTGTTCTTTGTGGAATAGAGCTTCAGTGTTATAAAGAATAGGAAGAGTTGGTTACTTTTGTTTGCAAAAGAACAGATTTTGTCTGGTTTCCATCATTGAAAAGAAATTCAGTTGAGGGGTTCTGATCTCCTGAGAAAGCAAAAAGAGCCTTAAGAATAGGGACAACAGAGCACTTTGGATGTAGCCTTGAAAACAACATTTGAAACAAAGACTGACATTATTTGCACGCTTGCATCAGCACTGAAGAAAGGTCACAATCTGTAAATGCACTGAGGGCTCCTGTATTCTAATAACTATGTGCAGTTCAAAACTATGTTTGTCTTGAAGTATTTTATAACTAAGGGGGCAAGAAACACAGCTGTCTTTCCAAAGAAAGACGGTAGCTGACAAAATAGGTTGGTGTTCAGCAGCAAAAGGGAGAGGCGTGGTGGCCAGAAAGATGAAGTTACACCAACATTAAAGCCAGTTTCTCAGAGCATGTTGCATGTAACTTTGTCAAGCCTACAAAGCATCATTTATGCACTTTGTGTAAACCCCTGGGGAATACAAAGGACATGTATCACATTTCTAGAATTAGTCTTGGGGCTCAATAAGCAGAGAAGTCAGTCGGGGTCCCAGTAGAATGGGGAGAACCTCATAGAAACAATTTCAATTTAGGATCTCTGTGTGCTTCAGAGGAGGAGGAATGATCCTGAACCTGCAATGTGTTCATAAAAGCTGTCCAGAAAAAAAAAAGTCTTTAAAATAACAAATTAATTCCTAGCTATCAGGATCATATTGGAAATTGGGATACATTTTCCATAAATATCACAGACTACAAATATTCTGATCAGTTCTCTTAATAGTTAAGAAAATAAGATCTTATTAAACCTCTTCATTAGACATTGAAGATGATGCCATATGTTAGCATCTATGTAATTTCCCCAAGATTTGCAATGAAGGCATTTATCAGCGATTTGGAGATGGACGCTCTTTGTATATGTCTTCCTCGATTACTCGAAGCAGTATATAACTGTTGATGCAGTACATGCCTGCTTAATGACTACTCAGGTTGTTAATTGTTATTACTTACTACCAAAGGCTGAGAGCTCTGTGTTATGTTAAAAAGATTATAAATGTATGGAACCTGTCTATTGCCTCACTCTTCTTTCATCAGCCCAAAGTAACCATAAAATGCAACCGTTCTGAGGTAAAACTGTGTTTTCTACCATGAGGGGACAAAGTATCCAAAATCAGACAAAATAGAAAAGAGCCCAGTTTAGCAGCTTAAAGGGTCACGCTGACTGGAGAATCAAGCATTTCCTAAAAGCAAGGAAGAGGACTTTTCTCTGTTCACAGAATCACAGAATCATCTAGGTTGGAAAAGACCTTGAAGATCATCCAGTCCAACCATTAACCTAACATTGACAGTTCCCAACTACAGCATATCCCTAAGCGCTATGTCAACCCTACTCTTAAACACCTCCAGGGATGGGATTCCACCACTGCCCTGGGCAGCCCATTCCAACGCCTAACAACCCGTTCTGTAAAGAAATGCTTCCTAATATCTAGTCTAAACCTTCCCTGGCACAACTTGAGGCCATTATCTCTTGTCCTATCACTTATTACTTGGTTAAAGAGACTCATCCCCAGTTCTCTGCAACTTCCTTTCAGGTAGTTGTAGAGGGCGGTGAGGTCTCCCCTCAGCCTCCTCTTCTCCAGACTAAACAACCCCAGTTCCCTCAGCTGCTCCTCATACGACACGTGCTCCAGACCCTTCACCAGCTTTGTTGCCCTTCTTTGGACACGCTCGAGTAATTCAATGTCCTTTTTGTAGTGAGGGGCCCAAAACTGAACACAGTAATCGAAGTGCAACCTCACCAGTGCCGAGTACAGGGGTAAGATCACTTCCCTGTCCCTGCTGGTCACACTATTTCTGATGCAAGCCAGGATATCATTGGCCTTCTTGGCCACCTGGGCACACTGCTGGCTCATGTTCAGCTGGCTGTCAATCAACACCCCCAGGTCCCTCTCTGACTGGCAGCTCTCCAGCCACTCCTCCCCAAGCCTGTAGCGCTGCTGGGGGTTGTTGTGGCCAAAGTGCAGCACCCAGCATTTGGCCTTATTGAAGCTCATACAGTTGGCCTTAGTCCATCGCTCCAGCCTGTCCAGATCTCTCTGCAGAGCCTCCCTACCCTCGAGCCAATCAACACTCCACCCAACTTGTTGTCATCGGCTAACTTACTGAGGGTGCACTCGATCCTCTCATCTAAATCATCTGTTCCTAGACTCTGTAAGGCTGGGCTCTGATCTGATATCTATGCTTGAAAAAAGATGTAGAAATGAAATTTACTATATAAACACATCCATCTATGTGAATTTTGGATGCACCCCATCCTGAGTTTTTCATACTTCACCAATCTGCTTTCCCAAACTGCTTGCTGCAGGAACTGGTGCTCTCTGCAGCAGTGTTATAACATACTGCTGTTTGGCAAGAGAAGGAAAAATCTCAGATGGGATCAATTTTGCAAATGACTTACCCCTAAAAAACACCACAGAGTGTATTTGACAGAAACAAAACAACAATCAAAAGTCAAACCCAAGAACAGAGTCCTGGAGGCTCTGATGTGTCATCAATGCAAATGACTAGAAGATCCAAGGCTTAAGGAAATTAAAATGTCATGCTTCAGTTCAGTTGTAGTGCTTAAAATAATGTTTATTTCCTGTTATTTATTCATGCAATATTTAATATGCTCGCAAATGTCAAGGTAAGTGCTATTCTTATCATTAAAATATTTTGTGGATCAGTGCTTTCATGATATGCAAGGAGAAAAGAATCTTCTCCATTATTTTGTATTTTGACTGACAAATTAACTTGCCTACACCTTCAAAGAGATCTGGTGATAACAGAAACATATCTCTTTTACCATATACTATAAATATTCATTAGAAGACTGAGCACCCAGTGGTTGCTCATGAGGAAAACCATTATTAGATCAATAATTGCAGTGAGAAATACCAGTTACCCTATTACTTCATCTGTTTTTTCAACCTGTTACACTCAGATCTTGATAGGTGTATGGCAGACCCTTTTCATTATTTTCTTTTTCTTTACTAGCTGAGTGAAGACTAGGTCCTTCATAGGATAAATCATTGTTTTGGTGTCTTCCTTCCAAGTTACAAAGTCCACATGAAAGTTACTTCTTTCAGTTAGGTCTCGGTTTGGCTAGTGGAACCTGTATTTTGGCAAAAACAAACAAGCAATCTATCCCAAGTCCCCCAAGAAAATAATTTATTTTATTGGCTTACATGAAGTGTTTGGTATCAATTGAAGTGCATGAAGGCTTGGTACACTTAGCAGTCCTGGTTAATAATGCTGGTACCAGGTTTTGAACACTTCTGCAAAAAGCTGTATTGGAGTAAACTATCTGTATGCAATTAATCAGGATTTTTGCATCATTCTCCTAGTAGTCAACTGAGCCACCTATGGAATATATACTTATATCTCACTATATATCACCATTACTAGAAGAATTATCACAACTATTCTGACAAAAATTTTGCTTGTATAATACCTACCAATAAACATTAATGAATGAATCTTCAAAATATCCTTGAGGTAGAGGCTTTCTAATGCAGCTGGGGAAGTTGAGGTACAGAGTTATAATTTTGTGTGAGGCCAGATATGTAACTGTTGCACACTGGAATCAGAATTTTTCTCTCTAGTGCTTCTAACAGCTGATTTACCCACAAGAAGATCCTTCTTTTCATGCATCTCCAAAGTGCAATCAAAGCCCTATGACGCTCTGATCAGCTGCTTCTGTGATGCACAGATGTGGTGTTCAAAGAGCAGGAGAAAAGCCAGACAGATGCTAATCCTAGAAGAGATGTCTCTTCAGATGCAATATCCTCTTAGAACAGTTACGATTTGGCAAAATCAAAGCAGTTACTCTGGTAAAAAGTGAGTGAAGGAATGGGTCTCTGACTCATTGTGTGATTATTGGCTTGTTTCTGGGGAAAAGAAAAAAATAATCTGTGATTGATAAATCTAAGTTGGAGAGGTGTACATTTTCTAAACGCTGAACTATTCCCATTTTTTTTCTAAAGACCATGCTGGAAAATGAGATGAGAGAAAAAAATAAATAAGCAAAGGGAGCTACTTTTAATTAAATTACAGTTAATGTTCATTATGGTTTAGTATCCAAAGACTACTAAATTCCACAAAATCCATTGTTTTATCTGGGCTTTAGCTCAGGTTTTTATTGTGGTTAGAAGTAAAAGTTTCATGAAAATTTCAGATAAGTTCTTCTTTAAATGCTCATTGACCGAGACTCTCCTAATCTGTCAAAGGCTTGATCTGAATGTAATATTTCTTATTTAAGACAAAAGAGCTTACATAGTTTCACAGCTCATTATTTCATGTTGGGAAAATACATGATAAACTGTTAAAACAAAGGCAGCCCAAAGGAAACTTCCAACACAAGCTACTGCATTGATTTAGACAGGAACCAAAACACACAAGGTCAATATTATGACTATGGTATAATGCTGAAAGGCTGTTACTGTGCAAAACAGTATTTTTTTTTGTCTATACATTTAACCCATGGTGGTACCTGACACCACTGTAATTTCTCTAATGATCTGATGCCAGAATTTTGTATGAAAGTTTATAAGAAAGTATGATAACAGCGTCTGTTTTTAAACCTGCTGGCAAGGGAACCATTTGGAGAAAAAGAAGTCTAAAGACAGCAATTTCAGTTCAGCCATGATGTGTATCAATGGCAGTTGTACTTTGGAAACTAGAGATTTATGTAAATAAATTGTGAAAGTTTCAAGTGGCCAGGTATCATGACCATCTCAAATTACTCCTCACTTTTTTAAGTCAGACTCACTTTTTGCATTTTAATTAACTATTTAACCTTAAAATCTCCTATGTCTGACTCTACTAACTCAACCCTTTTCCCCTCTAATTTACTACTGACTTGGTGTATAGTATTATATTTTTCCCTTCTTGCCAGTTCTATCTCTGGTTCACCTCTCTTCTCTGGATATACTCAGATATCTTATTCTTTCCTTTATTTCAGTGGTGGAGTTTTAAAAACTATTCCTTGGATAAGGATACTGAGCTCTATTGAGATATATTAGCAATTCTGAGTAGGTGGTTGTGAAATTTTAGCTCTAATCTATAGCAATCTGAGTATTTTGTTATAATATAGACAAAGCTTTTTTTAGCTATAGTGGATTTGTTGTGTATAATTCACTGGAAACGTCAGCTCAGATCTCAAAAGCTAAGGAATTGTCAAATTAAATATTGCAAGTTATTAGCAAAGGATTAGATAGCAAAACACAGAACATCGTGCCATTGTCTAAGTCTGTGACAGGTCTCAAATACTGAACACAATTCTGGCCATCTCATCTCAAAAGATTTAACAGCATGAGGAAAAGTATCGACAAGGGCAAAAAGGCAGATGAAAAAGATGAAAAGCCTTACATATGTAGACAGACCAAACAAACATTGAGTAGAGTAAGTAGAAAATAATTACAGAGGATATGGTAGAAATTAATGAAATGTAATGGAAAAGATGTACGCAGAATGAATATTCACTTTCTAACAACATAGTAACTAGGAACCAATGCAATCATAAGGTAACCAGATTAAGCAAACAAAGATTACCTTTCCACCAAAGAGATGAATTCTATTCTGGAACTCATTGGCACAGTATGACTGGAGGACAAAGGTAAAAATGGGTTTGAAAGGGGACAAAAGTAGCTCATGGAACAAAAGTCTTCAGAATGTATTTTCACTTAACTGTTGTGACACAGCATAAGGGTGACTCCCCAAAGGTGCTATGCCTCTAATAAGGAAATACTTCCTGCAGTATTTTCAAATTTTTTCTTGGTCATCACTGTTGGGACAAACCGAAGGCAAATGTGGAACTCAGTTACAGACAATGGCAAAGTTAATGAGAGTGCAGGGATAATGGGGAATGAAAATAAGAATTGCTTCTCGAAGGTATTTTTACTAACTTTTTAATGCAGATCAACATTTAAACAAAAAAGTTTCTGAAGCATGAGATCACTTAATCTTCAAAATCAAACCCGACACTGACTTTTTTAACATGACTTTTGGTGTTTTCTCAGATCATCACGCTCTTCAGCATTTTTCAGTACTGCAATCTGTATTGATTTCTCTCCATTTTTAATAAGGTCACTAAAAGTGAATATCACAATATCATAGCTCTCATGCATAATTCAGCATTTGTTGACACTGAAGGCAGCTAAATAAAGACAATTTTATTGCTTTTAGAAGAAATTCCCAGAGACCTTATTTATAGAGTTGGTGAATAAAATTCCCTCTTTTTTTTCCTTAGTTTTTTTTTTTTTTAACAGATTCTTTTAAGCTAGTTTATCTACTTGAGCTATTACACTTACACCATACTCTTTTCTTTTCTGTCTTTTCCCAAAGTCTTGTTTGAAGATGGTCATAAATTTGTTAGGTCATAAATTTGTTAAAGTATTTATTTGCCAAAGGAAAGGATCCTTCATATTCATCAGTCTAGCACAAAAATAACAATATGACCCATACTGTTTAAATTTTTTCTTGCTAAAAGTGGAGGTCTTGGCTGTTGAGGGGTTTCCTTCCTTAAATAGCAATTGTGAATGGGAAAACCCTGGACAAAAGAAAGAAATTATTTTTCAAAACAGAGAAAGAAACAACCTGAGAGTCTGTTCATGATCTAGAGCAATTCCTCCATGGTGTAAAATAAATTATGAAATGGTTCTACTCTACAGCCTTGAGTAATTTGGTCCACTGTCAGCTGCATCTCTACTGCTAAATAAACTTTCATTTGAGCACTGAAGGCCTCTAGTTGCAGATCATGCTGGTCTCCAAAATGGGGGTCTTCATACAAACTGCCTGTTAAGGAACCCAAAAAACCTGAGCTGCCAGGCTGTGATGAGGAATTGTTTGTAGCATGTGTTGGTTATGGCAATCCAAACACACAGGTGTATTCTCACCCTTTAGTAGCATAGACAGTCATGTTCCAGTAGTCAAGAGCTTTCCAGACCATGCTTGCATTTGCTATTTATTACAGAAGCAGCTTACATGTTGACAGACAAAGGTATGGTAATGGAAGTATGCTACAGTTAACAAAGTTTCATTAGAGACACATTAAGCTTTCTGAGTTAACACCATAAATAGTTCTAAAAGGGCTACAATTTGGATGATAACCAACTTTGGGCTGGAGACCGTAATCATAAATCATCTATGACCAGGTCCTATTGTGGTACTGGAAAGAATACCTGTAAAAAGGCCGTAAGATTGCAAGATATGAAGATATGTTGGGGAAACAGTAATTTCCCATGCACTCTCCCACAGAAATATTCAGTCTTGTCTTACCTTGTGACACTAAGTCTTTTGTAGAGTAGCACTGTGTTGTTTTCCTTCAAACCTGTCTTTTCAGTTCTTACTTTGAACTCTGGCTAAAATGAATGTTGAAAAATTCACAGTATCCTGCAACATTGATGCAAGGAAACAGCTGCTTTTATTTTCCTGTAAACTGTGAAATAAGACAACAATTTTTGGTGTACTTGGAAAGGGAAGCTGAGAACTTTGTTCCTCGATAGTTATATTTTTTTTCGTATTTCTTTCTAACCTATATTATTAATTAGCTATTTCATGGGCCCCTTGGGAGTTCCAATTAAGCCAACCACTTATGCAAAAATCAATCTTTCAATGGCAGGCTTTGTTAATCTTCCACACACAACTTCCATTTCTCACATTCCAGGTTTATTGATTATCCTTCAAAATTCTTGGATCATCTGTCGGGCTTATTGAATTAATCTGTATCTAATAAATTAATTGTCTTGAAAAACAGGTGTGCTACTTCCACTGAACACTAAAATTTGGTTACAGACATCTAAAGAAATGACAACACACATGCACATAGTTATTTATAAGCATTTAATTACCTAAACTTTCACACTGAACTGCAGTGAGATTATGAGTGTGAAGGGATGAATGGGTCAGCAGACTACACTGTGTAAATGAGCCAAGTAAGGTCCTGTTTCTGCTGCTTTGCCACAGGGAGCTTTCAGTTTCTATCAAATTTCAGTCTGAGCAACAGATACTTTCTTATGAAGAAACTTTGCCATAGGCCTAAGTGAAGTTAGGATAATGTCGTACTTGGTGTTGGGCAGCCATAGCAAAAGCTAATTTCTCCTCTGAAAAATCCTAGTATTTAAATGGGCAGAAGTAGAGAGTAAAAGAGAGGGAAAATATCTTGTCTGTAATTGTAAGCAAAACTATTGGAATAGGAATCCCTTCCTATTTATTAGGAAGTGATGAAGAGACTAGTGAGGTGGTCTGTTGGATGTCAAAACTGTCCATAAATTAATAAAGGACCTGGAATTCCTTATACATAACCAAAAGGATGATTTGAATTGATTTAATTAATTTACTTTAAAAGTGGAAATTTATTGGGATAATTGAAGTCAGTGGCATAGTTAATATAAGTGGTTAGAGCTTATTCAGGAAGGAGAAGAATAAAGGAGGGTGTGCACCTGTGTGTCAAGCAAGCATGTGAATATACTTACTGTACAGTCAGCTTCCTAGTGCAAGGTAGGCCTGATGAAAAACTCTGGGTAGTAAGGAACCAGAACCCCATGAGTGCTATTAAGGTGGGCATTTAGTTTGAACCATCAAAAACAGGAGATCAAGTAAAAGACATCTTTGTGAACGACTGAAAAATCCTTGGTGTTGGCAAGGGTTTTTGCCTTCCTAGACATCTACTGGGAATGGAGGGAATGGAGTGCATCAACACTCAGATAACTTTTATATAGAAGGTAGACAAAACAATTAGAGGAAGACTGTGTGTAGGTTTCATTCTAATTAAGTGATAATAACTCATTAAGGATGTCAGGGGAGAAGATTATTTGACTGAGAGTAACCACAGAGAATACATAGGGTTCACCATGCTGGAAATAGAGAAGAAGGATAACAAGGCCCAATTTCAACTCAGCTACTCAGTAGGTAAGACTTCCCTAGTAGCTGATACCTGAAAAAATACATGTTGTCATTTATTTTGACCGTGGGAAATCTTATGATATTTTCTGATGGAAGTACTACCAGGTGGATGCAAAGATGATTGAAAAAAAATCTTACTTTCTCATTGAGTAGCTCTCGAGAACTCTGCTGTTCTCTTAAAAGTATAAGAATTAAATTGCAGAAAAGGAGACTAAAACTGCAGTCTGGAAAAATATGTAGCAGTGAGGATTGTGAAACACTAGAAGAGTTTACAGAGAGAAGACATGGAGTGTTGTTAAATGTTAGAAGACGTTAAGAATTTTGTAGTCAAACATGTCAGAAATGGCTTGATTAAGGACAATTTCACCATGGTTTATCAGAAGGGACAGAATGAACACTTGAGATGTTTTCCAAGCCTACAGTTTTATGATCTGCTGATTTTTCAGGGGCGTATGATAGTCTGTTATTAGGTGCTTTTCCCATGGTTCCCTATCATGAAATTTGGGGTTTTGCACTGGAGAATGTTTTCACGCATTCACATTTCACATGAATTGATCTAAATGGTAATGTTACGTTCCTGTTTCTAGGTATCTTTTGAACGATTGTGTGCAAACAAGACCATGAGACCAAAAAAACCAAAATACTAAATAATAAACAGAGTATGTAATCAATTCTTCCAGTCAGAAAGGGGTCAGTATTTGTAACCCTGTTCAATAATTCACAAATCAATTAAAATAACATTATTATTCTCTCTTTCCACTTAGCAGTAACAATATGTAAAGGTCACCTGCCATCTAGTTAGGGAGAAGAAAGCAATTAACATCAGAGTAAAACTGGAATATTCATTTTCTGTTACACAATGTAAGCGTGACATGATTTCCTACTAAGATGGTCTTCAGTAATAACAGAGTTGAGTTTTCACCTCACAAAGAAATTAAGAAATAATTTCTAAAATGTTTCACTGACCCTAGAAATTATAATTTCATGTATAACCAGTGGAAGCTAAAGATGTCAGAGGTGATTGGAAGACTGATTTCTGTTATATTAAATGTCAGGTAAAATATTTCTAGGAATAGTTCTGAAATATGAAAGGAGATACTTTTTTCTACTTGGTTTACTTTGGCATCTGTAAGTGAGCATTCATGTCAGCACTTTACTAGGATTTTCAGGTGTGACTAGTGCTTTGCTCTTGAAATGGGGATTCTTTCCTGTTCTTTCTTTGTCTTTTCTTTTTCCCCAATAATGCCCTCTTAGTGAAATTTTTCTTACTTTTTTCTTGCTGGCCTCACAACCAGAAGGCAGTGAGGAAGGAGAAAGCTAAATGCACTGAGTACAAGCCATCTCTTGCTGTGGAGCATGGAGCTGCCTTTAAATTAATAAATCCTAGCAGCAGACTTGAGACAGCCTTGAGCTAGCATGACTGCACTGCATTCAGGTGTGAGCCAGTAAGTCAGGATAATGTTGAGCTGCACCTTTTGTGCTTGCTAGCTCAGATTCTTGACACCTCTATATTATGCTGCCTCTAACTGTGTTACTGTGCTCCATTGCCCAGTGTTCATTTTGAGTTTTTCAGCAGTTTCTGACAAGTTTATGCCAAATATTCAATGGCTTTCTGTGTCTCCAGATAAATCTCAAAAAAATAATGAAAAGAATAGCTATTATGTTTTTTCCTAGTTATAAAAGTTCTTTTCAAAAAACTGTAATATTAATGTTTATGCTTTGAAATATCATGAAGTTGTTAATGCTGCATCAGAAGCAAGGGATAAATTTGATCTTTGTTTCCTAAAAATACATGTAGGTCATTGCAGTTCCAGTCTTCCATCTTTCCTAGTTTACATTTACCACCACAAAATGCTTTGAAAGATGTTAACCAATTTGTATTGATACATTTGGCCTCAAACATGCTAAGTTCCTTCTTATTTTAAGGAAATAAGGAAGCAGAAATAAAGGGTGATATTTTTTAGGGCTGCTAGCAAGGAAAACACTGGGGCATGACCTCAGCTTTATTAAACTGGCACCAAGGAATCCACATGGGTAAATCCATATAAAAGGCTAGCAAAAATGTGGCTTTGAGTTCTGCTAGAAAGTCTTTAGATTCCAGTCCCCGTGGAACTGCAAAATGTTGGGGTTTTTTAATCTTTATTGATTGTGTCCTCGGCATAAACTCTAATTTAGACTTTTTTTCCCTTACTGTAAGAAAGCACACATGCAAGGAATCAGATGCCAGAGTCCCTTCCTGAATCTTTGACAAGATTTCTTTCAAAAGCAAACCAGCAAGTGCTTTCTGTATGAACTCCATCATTTTCCAAATACAATAGGATACAGGACATCTTTGTCAAGTTACCATTTTACTGAAAACAGAGCTTTGAGGCACTAAACTCTTCTGAAAATCTAGCGTCATGTTTGTCTTTTTCATTCCCACTGACAAATTTAACAAATGTTAAGCATTTCTGTTATTTTTGTGTTAGCATATGAAGTGTGAAAATTAATTTTACTTGCTAATTGAAAGATAATTGCTTTGGGGGTTGGAATTGTCACTCCATCAGGGAGTCTAGGCCTACTGCAAGCTTGCAGGAAGAGGTAGCATAGACCTTGTTTGGAAAAATCCATCCATAAATTAAGGAACTGTAAGATGAATCTTATGAACCAATCAGTGAAAGTCAATAAAGGGGAGCAAGATGTACTTTCTTCTAAAAAAAAAATCCCTCTTCTAGAAAAAGATTAATGACTCTATTAATGTACATTGTTATAGCAGAAAATAACCTTAACAGTTAACTAGTACCCATAGTGGATAGGAAATCCACAGAGTATGAACAGTGTTGTTAAACCGAGATCTGTCCTTCTCTTACCTACTACTGAAAGAAATGTGTGGGTAAAGTGCAAGGAATAATGTGAGGTATCAAGAATATTATAAAGCTTTTCTACAATCTATCCCTAACATATCATGTTTTGCTCATTACTGAGAAGTTAGTTCTTTCTTCAGATTACTTCAACTTGATCTCAGCTGTGCACTGTTAACATCCTGGAAAACAAAAAATAACAAACCCTTGAGTTTTCTACCATCCTGCTTCACACAGTGAGATAGGGAGAGCTATCTTGCTATTCTTCTCCAGATGGATCTTCATAGCCTTCCTCTGATGCAATGCTTGTAAAGACATAATCATTAGGGTTGTAGGTGGGCTAAACTATTTTCTACTACAATGCCTTGTATTTTTTTACTGTTTACTTGCTGCTTCTTCATATCTATCTTTCATATATTTACACTGTAAACTATGTGGTGTAAAGATCACCTTTCTATTCTGCATTTTCATACCACCTAGTACAACAGCAGTCTGGACCAAAAGTAGGAGTAATACAAAATGCAACAAACCGTTTTCTATGTGCAGTGTTGCAAGTTGTTGGAGGGTCCATCTCTTAGTAGACTGTAGGAAAGAAAGCATATAAAGCAAGATGACAGAGATGAGTGAGGCAAAGAGTAGACTGTAGGGAATGAATATAACATCTTTTTAGATAACGTCCTCTGAGCTTTTAAGAGAGTGTAAATGATTAAACTGCACAGGACAGGACAAATATAACCAGGTCTTCTGAAGTGATTAACATATGGTGATGATAGGCTCAGACCAACTTTCACTAAAGGCACAAGGGCATCTTTCTGTTACCTTTGTCTGGATCTAGGTCTAATTTTGCATAGCTCCAACAAAGAACAGCTAAATATGCTTCATCATATATATCCCAGGTAATCTGAGCATCCGTGACTGAAGGTTGTGTTATTTTCCTGAACAGGAATGCTGAGGAGAAGGAATCCTGCCCTCACTGTAATCCATGGTGGTTTTATAATATAGTTCATATTTCATCTCTAGTATCTTTATGACTCCCTGAATCTTATTTTTGTTGCCTTTCAGGGCCACCAGCACAGGGTGACCCAACTTTCCTATACAAGGAAAGCTCTCCTGATTATTATTTTTTTTTTAAATGGTCTGTTTATTTCAGTGTCTGAAGCTTAGACTAGTTTCAGTGACAATCCTAGCTGCTTGCCAGTTCTGAAAATCAGCCCAGTAGCTTTTCTCCCCTTTTTATATCTATACAAATAAAAGTTAAGTATTTTGCTATGACTAACAACATGGCAGTAAGAATAAAAGCTTTATTGATAATTGTAAGAGCATTAAAAAGGCTTTGCAGAGTCACTAAGTTCAGTTATAATGTCCAAAGCTAAACAACAATGATCTTTGAACTAAATATTAAGAGCATTACTGAAATACAGAACTATTTGGTTAGTTAGCTATATCCGATCATGAAAATCAGAGAACAGTAGGTAGAGGTATCAAAGTGATCAGAAATGAAAAGCAAATAAATACATATTCACACACATATATATATATTTAATATTACATAAAAGCTACCAGACCTGGCCATAATAGTGCTGAAAATCAGTTTGTTTAGAAAAGAATATACTGGGCTGATTATACATCCCTTGGTACCATTAACAACATTTTAGATGAAATACTGGTTCATTCGTTTATAGACTATGTTTTAAGAGGAAACCTTTCTGTTGGAAAAGTAAACGTGCAAAAATACATTGCACAGTGGGCAGTAATCAACATAATAAATTCTAACCTTCCTCTTCACCTGTAAATCCTTGTTGTATCCATGATACTTACTACAAAAGGTATGAAAAGAATACTTAGCCATTCCTATCAATGCAATTAAAACATAACATTAGTTATAGAATAAACACAGTACATATTCATCAGGTTCATAAACCCACAGGCAGGCTAATAATTTATTACCAATCTGCTTGTTTTTTTACACAATTGGTTAGAAGTCTTAATCAGGGATTGAACAGGTGAAATATCCTTTGAACATGTTACAAACCCAAAAACTTTACCAGAAGAAACTACAGCTGAAAAAGGTACAGAAGATAAAAGGAGAGAGGGGATTCAGAGAAACAGGGACATAAATGACTTCATGAGACAAGAATAGAATCCAAAATTCCTGGCTGCTCCCTCCAAAGTGCTGTCCATTAAATTGCATTAGTATAATTGCACAAGAGTCGGGTCTCGAGTTTTCTGTTATTTCAGTTCTGTGTCCAGCATAAGAGACACAGACTTTTTCAAAGTACGTGAAGTTAAAATGCAATTTGTTTGCGCTTTTTATAGAATGGGAGGTATTTGTTTAAAACAAAAAAGAAAAAGAAGAAAATCAGTGCATTTCAGTAACTAGCAGGAGACATCAGACCCACCAGTCTGTTAGATAGTCTGACAGAATATACTCATCTTTTGTAACCAGGAGAAATTTTCTCCTAATAGTAAAGATGTGAGCTTGGGCCTAAGTAGCTTTTCTGAGGTGTGTTCAGGGTATGGTACAGTTGTCATATGGCAAGCCTCTAATGCACTTGGAATTCTCAAGATAAATTTCATAACATGCAGAGGTTTGTTTGAGGACATTGGGAATAATGTAATCTACTATTTCAAATTTAATTTAGTTTTAAGAAGGTTTTTTTTTTTACACTTACATTGTGTCTGTCACAGTTGTATGCTGAGAGTATTGCACATCACATTAGATTAAGGTCAATTAACAGTGTTATAAGGGCATTTTTCTTTCCTCTGTCTCTTACTCTCTCTTTTTTAAATGAGGCAGCACTGCAATTTTGTGATTAAAACCCTGTGTCTTGAAGCATATCAGATGAGAGACCTTGGCTGGCCTCCAACTGTGATTAAGGCTATGATTTTTGGCCTAAAGGGTCATGAGGAATCAGAACTTCACTGACCCTTTAATCAGAACTGATTAAGTAGTGGTGGCTTGCTCTCTGTTTGGTACTCCATTACTTGCCATGTGGAGCTTATAATAAGGAGATATTGCTCTGTGAGCAGCCCTAGGAAAATTCAACCTTTGAAAGGCTTTGTGGACAAGATTCTTCAAAATTATAGGAGATTTGGAGTATTTTACCTTTCAGTTAAACAATTTGAGAAGAGGCTGAGTTTTAGAAAGTACTTAGAATCCTGCTGATGGAAAGGTGAATATTTCCAAGACATAAGGACCTGGGATGCTGTAAAATTCTTGAGATGTTTGCACAACTCTCTCCAAAGTATTGCACAGGCAGAGAGGAGAGAGGGAAGCAACAGCAACAGGTTAGAATTCCCTGTTCTACAAGTAGTTTTAAGGGACAATGCAAAGAATGGAAAACATGGGCGAACAAGTGATAACAAAGAAATACACAACTCATCAGTTTGTGTTGCACGTGCCTCCATAGGTCTGCTGTGTCTTGGATGAATGGGTACTGAAATCTCATCTGGAGAGCCCCCTCGTTCAATTGGTGAGCAGATTTATAGAGACACTTGATAGTTCAGCCAAGTCAGTTAACATGGACTATAGCGCTCACAAGAAGAGTTTCAAATTATCTGGATTCCACTGAAACAGGAAAACCACTCCCCATCTTTCTTCAGCTTGATAGCAGAAGGTATATCTTCTAGTTATTGAAGACTTCTGAAAGTCTTAGTCTGGTTTCTGACTGGAACAGCAATATCAAAGTTTGAACACCTCTGCCTCTGAAAATAATTTTGCTTATTTTTCTGTAACTTTAGTTTGGGCACTGGGAGAGCATAGATTGTGAACAAGGAATACCTTTGTCCATGTTAGTGTATGTGTGCATATATACATGTGTATATATATCTCAGTAATTTAAGTCTGGCCCTGTTCTGTGAAATATTTCAGCCCAGAATACCAGGTGTGAAAGTGATGGGGTTTTGTCTATTCCTGTGGTCAAATCAGTGACCATCATTAGCCAGATGAACTGAGTAGAAAGACTCCCATTTGGGGTAGGACAATGGCAATCTGATGATGTGTCAAAAGAAGCAAAGAAATATGAGCTTTTAATGGACTTTATAATCTTCTACTGGACAGTCATCAGAGGACAATTTCCATAATATACATACTCCAGGGCTATCTCATCTCGCTTTAAATGTCATACAGACTTGGGTATGTATTATTATGCTTAACAATGTATATTATAGCCAGTGACGTTAATAGCCTTAATGTACTGGACAGTGTTTCTACAGATTAGTGATTTAAGAGCTTACAGTTTAAATAGAACAGACAATGAGCCAGAAATAAGTAAATATTCTATGAAAATATTAGGACTGATAAGACCACCAAAGAATGACTTGGCTGGCTGTTCTGCATAGCAGTGTGTTGGCAATCTCAGGAAGGCCTGGAAAATAGAAATTCTAATTATGGTAGCCATGCAGCTGGAATAATGCAAAGCTCTTGACTGTGCCCAAAATGTGGCAAGATAGTAAATTAACAAGCAGGATGTCTGTAGACAGTTAAAGGACTAATGAGTGTCTACGCAAAGGGCTTTTGGCCTTTAAGGTGGTGAACACACAGAGGGGGAAATGACAACATTTGAAAAATTACTAGAGGACCTGAACACCTAATGCGGATAATGGTTGGGACTTGCATGCATGGTCAGTTTACAGATAAAGTAATTTAAAGGCACACAATAAGAGTCAGGGTAGAAGATGATACCCAACTGTGGATTGCATGTTGCATAGGGAAATTATTCTAGAAATAAAAAGTTCAGCTTGTATCCTTTGTTTTTATACCTTTGTCACTGCTGTGTGATTGCCTCCTTATAATGTTGGGTTTGCCATGCACTGTGCAGTCCTGAACACAGAAATAGGGATGGCAAATATAGCAATGCACAGAGAAGTGTGTCATGACAAGGCTGAGTGTGTCACTATTAGAACAAGGGTTCAAAATAACCTTTAGAAAACCAACAATGGCCAGTGGGTGAGCAACTGTCCCTTGGATTTCCAATGATGGGCTGAGAATCACTGGAGTTTCTTGGGAATCAGTGGCCCTCGGAGAGTTGAGAATAGTTATTATGGTAGTGCAGTAGAAAGACAGAACCTGGAAAGCGCAAACAGTACACAAACTTTTGGCCAGTTAAACCAAGAAAGCAAATGTACTAATGCCTTTCTTGTTTTTCTGAAAATGTTGGCTATGACCTGAAAGTTAATGCAGGTAACACCAGTGGCAAATTCTACAGGTTACTCGGATAACATTACAGATTAATCACATAGGTTGGATATTTTTAAACAATCTGGCCTCTTGAGCTTTAATACAGACTAGTTCAGGAGAAGTATTCTATTTAACTACAGGTTTCTTCAGATAGCTCAGGGAGGACAGGGGAGCAATAGTAGATTGAAATGAGATACACATTGTATTTCTCTTTAAAAGCAAGGGAAAAATAACGGAAATAGAATTTTATAGACCTCCAGTTTAAACTCAGTCCTCATTAAAAAAAAAACTAAAACCATAACAACAACATCTTCCAAACGGAAACATATATTAAAACAAAACATTTTTAACCATATAAAACTTAACAAGGAGATGAGTAGCAGTCAACATGGATGTATCGGGAACAAATTGTGTCAGATAAACATAATTATATTCTATGACAGGCCTGGTGGATAGAGGAAAGTGGTAAATGTCACATTTTGACTGCAATAAGACTTCTGAATGTCTTACATGATATTCTAATATACAAACCAGAGAAACATAGACTAAATAAAATTACTCTTAGATGGGTGAATGTTATACCGTTGGAATACCATGTGTAAAGAGTACATATCCACAGTTAACTCTCCATGGCCATATGGGATCTGCAGGGGTGAGCCCTGGATATAGGATTGTTTGGAATTACATTTTCAGATGATGTCTAACTGAAACGACATTCAAATATGTTGGGAAAAAACCATTCAGAACATTCAAATTTATTTTGAAGTTTTTAAACTGTACAAATAAACAGAGTTAGATGACCTGATGGATTGTATAATTTCCAGAGTCTGTTACCTATGATTTCCTCAAAAAGGAGGAATCACGGCTTTTTCATACATGCACAGCTAATGGGACTCGCACTATTGAAATCAGTGAGAGCCTTTTTGCTGAATATCAAGCCTACAGGGACTTCGCATGGGCTATATATGAAGGCAGGGTCAAAGCTAAAAGTCAAGCCAACATCTTTCGCATTCAGATTCCGTATCTTACTTAGAAGTCTGTGTACCTTTTCTCATATTCAACATGATTTTTATTCCTTGCACAACTTTCCATAGCTTGATAACTCTCTTCATCGAGAAATTTCTCCTTAGAGTAGTCTTTGTTTATTCACTTTTTGCTCATTCTTCCTCCTTATTGGGGCTAACTGGGCACTAAATCTGATTTCCCACAAAGGTACATGAATGTCATGGGATGTTCCCAGGACAATATGGGACAGCAGGAAGGTAAGAGAGTTCCTATGCTCCTTTTAAATTCTCTTCTCTAGGTAATGCCAGGAGGAATATTTATAGGGCTCAGTGCTGACATCAGGATGTTTCCAACAGATTCAGCTTTTCTCCAGCATTACTTTTGCTATAATGTGATAAAGTACTTTATGCTGAAGGGGACTTAACCAGCAAATCTACTTATGACAGAAGTAAAGCTTAACTAATAAAAAAACAAAACTGAGAAATGTCTGTGTTTAGAAGCTGGAAATTTCCTCCATGAAATAATTCCAATCACATGCAGAATGCAGACCATCTGTAATGATACTATTTTTTTTTCTTAAATGTTACTGGGAATAAAGACAAGTATGACAGTGTCTTTTAATGTTCTTCAAAATAATTTCCAGATAACAGTGTTGAGTCTCTATTTACAGCTGGTTTTATTCCAGTGTAATTCCACTGACTTCATATGAATTAATGCTGATGAAATGCAATGTATTTTTCACCTTTGTTGGCGCATATTTTGACAGACATTCTTTTCCTTCTGCATGCAGAAGACCACTGTGATTCATCCTACTTTGGTGCTGAATGAGGGTATTTTAACTGCAAAAAAAAAAATTGAGATTATTGTTCTGAAGATTAGCTTTAATACATGGATTACATACATTCTAGAGGCTGGGTGAAATACTTTTATACATCTTCATCAAAAACAATTTGTTCATTGGAAGAATAATGGTCTTAATGTATGCCACTGTATGCTGTTAGTGTTCTCAGATCATTTGCAGTGTCCCAGGTCTTGTAGTTGTTACCTAAGTCTTGTTATGGCTTCAATACATTTGAACGGAAGGTGCAAATTATTCATATGGAGGAGTGTAAGAGGAGTGATAGCACAAAGCCCACTAAAATTGAGCTAACTAGGCATCTCAGCTTTTGTACATTTGTTTTTCAGTCTCTCATCCCTTTCATGTTTTTTTTACATAAGTAAGCCTTTAGGAGCCATGGATGCAACACTACCTTTTTTTTTACTTTTATGTGAAGTTTTATGGTTATTTTGTTTAGTAACAGACTCACGGTGTAAAGATTTGTGACTACTTCAACAGGAGCAATTTTCTGGTTTTTATTGTATTATCTCTACAACATCTTCAGGCACATTTCAGGTTGACAAAATGGTATTCCACTGACCATCAGGTATTTATCTTCAGTTGTAGGTGCAGTGCTCAAGCACATTCAAGAAATTATTCTATGCTACGACAGGGAGTGTGTTCTAACTAAGATATTTTGAATGGATTCTCATAGCTTTATAAATTAACTTTAGTGGCATTAGAGTAGAGGATGCTGTGTGCATGTGACTCAATTGCTTTCTAAGTGATAAACATTAATTTTCGTTCCAAAAATTGACCAGAGAATGTTCATTTATTTCTTCCTTCAGACATTCAGCCTGAAAAGAGCATCAACTCTACTGAGTTAAAGATAAAACTAATAAAAGATTGACAAAAAAAGTTTAAGAACTTCAAGAACTGTGTAATTCTAAAATCATAGAAGTGATGCAAAAATGTTCCCAAACATGTAAGAAGCAGAAGTATTTACTGGAGACCAGGGAAATCCAGTAAATTTTCAAAGGTTAAATGAAATATCAAAAAGTATGAGGTTATGGCTGAATAGTTGAATGAATTTGTTGCATTGCTGTTCACAATGCAAAATAGTTGGTAAAAAGAGTCACTATTTAAAGGAAAAAGAGGTTAGAGGACTTTTTTTAAAAATTATTTGTCATCTGAAGAGGTCTTGCAGTAGTTCAACATTAACAGTTGCAAAGATAAGGTTCTTTTCACTTGTGAGAATTCTGAACTTAACTATGGTTTGTAAGTTCTCACTAAAATGGCCTAATAGTAAGGGGAAGTGGAAAGTGGTGTCTAAATTTTCAACATGGCTCCAGGAAATTACCAAACAATAAATGTGACTCTTATTCTGTGTTAAATGGTAGAAACCATACCCAGTAATATTATTAGAAATGTGGAATAACATGATATACTGGGAAAGAGTCAAGGCAATTTTTGTGGTGGAAGCTTCTTCCTTGAAAAGTTCAAAACTTACTGAAGTTTTTCAAAGGGTACAAATGAATGAATCATACATGTAAGCAATGTAAAGGGTTTTACTGAAACTAATCTGTTGTGAAATAAAAGGAATGAATAAGGAATAAAAAGGAATAATAAATTCTTTCATACTTTAATAACTGATTAAAATACAAGAAAGTATGGGGGCAAAACACCTAAGTTTTGACACTGGTGGTCTCATGGGTTGCCACAATGATCCATACTAAAACCTGAGTTTGTAATTTTCTTAGATTATATAGTAAAGAGATGAATAAAGGTAGAGAAAAAGTGGCACAAATTTATTCATGACAATCCATTTTAATGAAGAGGTGACAAGAAAGATTGCAGATATATCTCGTTTAGTGACTGGGCAACAAAAAGTACTAGTGGAATTTAGTGCAGATAAATGCAAAAGCCTACACTCACAAAGTGAATTACTTTAGCTTACACATACATTAATGGGCGATAAATGTCATTTTACAATTCAGAAAGGAGGTCCTGAAATTGTTATAATTATTTTTCTGAAAACATCAGCTTGTTAAGTTGGGAACTGAAAGCAGAAAATAGTTACAATATTGTATAATTCCACCTTGTGACAATTATTTGAAAACTGAGGCTGTATCTATATAAGCATTTTGCTTCCCATCAGCAGTGCACTTCTGATCCTCCTGATCATCCCCACTTACTGTACTTTGATTATCCCACAGGGCAGTCTCAGACCACAGAAAATTACTTCCTACTGGATAAAACTAAGCCATTTATTATCCAGCTGCTAATGGATGTTAGGCTACAGGACAAGAACAGACCTAGCCTGCAGTAACTCTCACCTCTTCCCACATACGTATAATATACATTCTGGTTCCTTAGTTGCTTTTGACTTCTGCACAACAGGTGAGTGTAGACGTAGCATTTGTTATCTCATCTTTGAGAGAATATATCAAATCCAGACATTTTATGGAAAAAGGCTGTTCAGAGGAGCAAGATGGGAAAGGCATAACAGCTTCTATATGAAGGTAGTCAAGGACTCCTACATTGTAGAGAAGAATGTGGAAGAAAGAGTACTCATTAGACCTGGAGAGCTGGAAGACACTCAAAAGGCAGCCAGTCAGCCATCTAGATAAGTTTAGTTAAAACCAGTGATAATATTCAGAGAAACCTCTCACTCTTCGAGAACATAATGATGAGTAGATTTCAAGTCACTTTGGAAAACAGGCTGCTGTCATTACCTCTATTTATAGCAAGGAAAATTGAAACGTGAAAAGGGAAAGGTGTTTGTTCAAGGTCATGCAGGAGGAAAATGTCTACAACATGAAACACATCTGTCGGAGTCACCATTAGCCGGGGTCCTTATTTCTCCGTGCGGGAACAGAAACGACGCAACACCAATGTGATGATCAGGTCGTCCATCTTTTTTATTATATATCATTGTTTTATTCTAGTCCTTTTCTGGTTACATTTATACTCTACTAAGTTCCGTACACGCACTCATCTATCTTCTAATAGGCTACAGGTCATCTACACGCGCTGTTCACACGCCTCTACAAGCATTTGCATTGGTTAATTGCAATTAGCACGTAAAGCCCAAAACTTGCCAAAACTCCCTTGTCTCATACCCTGTTTTGCTCAGACTTGTGTGCTTTTGCTGACCACAGGTGTTTCTCACTTATCTGCTGTCTTGTGTGTTTTTGCCAGCCTTATTTTGCTGGCCTTGTCTTCGTCCTTGCATTCTTCTGTCTGCACTAACTTTCTCCCAGCGCGGCCCAGACTCCTACACACATCTCCTCTAAACTCCTTCTGTGTGCTTGCCCTGACACTAATGGAAGTCAAAGCTTTGCCTGAAAATAGTGGCGGATGAATCAGGCTCTCCATTCCCTTCTAGTAAAGGTGTCTGAGATATATGTGATTCAGGACCTGGTAATTGCATGGTTAATACTGAAAGGTTTTAGACAAAGTAGAAAACAGGGAAAAGCCTTCATTGTTTCAATTAGAAAAGTAGGCCATGTATAATGAATTTAGGCAGGAACACTGTTCCAGTCAGAGTCAGTTTATGTTCAGAGAAGGGTGCATTGGAACTCTTTCTGAGGGCTATCCTGGAGAATAGATGAAATAAATATCACAGCATAAGAACTGTGCAGATGGTGAAGGACTGCTATTTATTAGCTACTTAAATTGCCTCAGCTTCTCGCCAATTTCTTATTAAGAAGGGGAAGGTAGGGCTTTTTTAATGGGGTGAGTAATGATTTAACAATTATCCCAAGAAACTTAAACTGAGGCAGTAGAACTGATGATACTGAGGAGTATGATAAGTGTCCATCTTCCATGAGCTTTATTCCTAACTGAGGGAAATCTGTTCTGACACTAGAGGGTCCTTTGATCTAGCACACAATGATGAAGAAACTGAAAGCTGGAGATTAAAAAAGAAAAAAAAATCAAATACGATCAAATAAAATGGACCACTTCTTTTTTTCCTCATGACAGTCCAAGTAAGGTACCAGTAGAGCAGAGGTAAGTGTCAGGGGAGTATCAAAGGATGCAAGTTGTCACAAGCCTTTCTAAAAACTGGCCTAATTTGGTTGCAAATTGATGAGCTTGATATAGGGTTTCTGACAAAGCAGACTAAGTTTCTACTGTGGCTTGAGTTTTTTACTGGGGTCATACATGAGTTCATGACTTTTCTTGTGTATACCTCCATGAAGCAAATGCATTTTTCAGGGGTGGTAGTAGATTTAGAAGGCAGTACTGATGAAAACAAGCATACCAAAGACCTAGTTTCTGTGCTATTTTTTCCCCCACAATTTTTGTGTAGATCTAGGCACTTCTCTATGCAACATTTTTCTTCTCACGTATTTTACTGAGCTACTAGTCTGTTTGGATTATCAGCAGCTCAGATGTCTTGTCTGAGCATGTTCTTACTGACAGATATTGAATACTTGAACTCTTTTGGCCTCCCTTGGGTCTAGCCAGCCAGAAGTCCCCTCAGGGGCACCTGACACCATCATCCAGAGGCTCTACACTGGAGCTGGATCATGTCTGAGCAGCAGGAGAATATATAGAGTGGTCAGATCTGTCTGTCCCATTGAAGCAGTCTGTCCTCTCATTCTGTAGGTGTTGATACAACACTGCATAAATATGGTTCTTTAACATGATGCTAAACTGATGACAGTCCATCTGGGGACAGCTGCTTTATTCTAGCACACATCAGTCATCACTGTACTGTGCAAGTAGTTCCATTAAAATCCATGGAAATATTCCAGAAAAAGCTTTTCCACATAATGCCAGCTTTATTTTGCTCTATTTCTTTTTTTTTTTTTTCCTGTTTGGTAGTTTTTACACCATACAATAGTTACATAATAAACATATTCAACATGAGGTTCTGAAAACCATGGATTAGACCCACATTTTAAAGAGATTGATATTTAAGTTATCTTTTCATTCTGAAACCTTTCCTCTTTAGTTAAAACTTTCAGCTTTTCTTTAACACCCTAACGCCTAGACTTTCAAAGACATATGAAGCTGACAAGACTACATGCATTAGAAGTATTTAAACGATCTTAAAATATGAGATCACCAGAGGTTTCCAAGCATCCAGCTATATTCCTCTATCAGTGAATCATGCAAATGAAAGACCAGAAGTTTATAGACTTGTCACAACATTCCAGGAGGTGAAGTTTTGAGGAAAGTAAATTTGTGGGAGTCATAATGAAAAACGTGGATTTGGTAATGTTGGCTGATTAAACCAAGTAAACAGAGCATAATTTATTATTTTCAGACTAGCTAAAGGGTAGGTTTCCAGACTGTCTTCAGGATATTTTAAGTGCTGTCTTCTCTCATGTGTTCTTTGTTTCTGAGGGAGACATCTAATTAAATCTGTTTAGCAAGTAGATATTTTGTTCCCTGTCTAGACCACCTGTAATTTTGCCATTAATGGAATGAACAACATTCATGGTTAATACTGAAAGGTTTTAGAGCGTTGCCTTTTCTACCCACTCCACTGTTACTCCAGCTGTCCACATTTTGGCTGTGGGTCCTGCTGGAAAACCACCTATTCCTCAGCCTCTTGCATTCTGCTGAGGTTTGGACACCCTTTGCTAACCCAGCCTGGAAACTATATATTTTCCCTGACTCTGCCAAGCAACCTGGATAAGAGTTTGTCATGCTCCATTCTTCATTAGTAAACAGCTATTTAACTGCCTCAAGTCTTCACACTAATCACTGTGGTTGTCCTTTAAAGCTTCCTGTAATGTTGTTTCAGTTTGTCGGCTTTCAGCCGGTCACGCATTAAGGACAGCTGGCTGGTAATCTATCACGTTGCTTTACGCACTGCAACACAGTTTGACTGACACAAACTGACGTGATCCCACACTTGGTAGCACAACATGACAGCTTAAAATATGGGAGTGGGTCATAGCAGCCCTTTTAACACTCCTTACTCATTTCAGACCCAAATTTACCTCTTTTTCTCTATAAAATAAAAACATGTCCTGTTCAAAAAAAGAAAAAAAAAAAAAAAAAAAGAAACCCTTGATGCATTACAGCAATTTCTCTGCTTCAGCAATGGGGAGTTCTGAATCTGGCTATTTACATGAAGATTTGGTATTACTAACCCTTTTAAAAAAAATACTTCTAGTCTTTGTTCGATATTGGAGCTCTGGGAGGCTGAAAGCTTACAGGGATAAGGCAGGTAGGAAATACTCTGAAGACAAAACAGATGACTGAATCCTGGCTCAAGTTTCTGTCCTGCTACAGTCTCTATGACCCAAGGCTAGTCACTTAGGTTAGATTTTTAAAGATACTTGGATGCCAAGCCCTCATTTGAATACATAAACTCTTAATCATTAATACTTTTAAATAATATTAGCCTCTAACTAAGTTTAGTTTCTTTTTGTCTGAATTTTCTTTTTGGGAAATTCACTATCTTCTCCCCACTGTGTGGAAAAGAATAAGAGGTTTGGAAGTATTACAGGCACAAATGAAGATGATGGATGAAAAGTATATCTTTTATTTTTCCTATTCCAGTAAAGACTTCAGACTTATGTACTGGAAATATTCTGGTAAAAAGCTTTCATAGCTCCCATATTTTTCTGAGTGTAACATTTTGGCATTCTGATACTATTGTTTTGGCATCTGGCATTTACTCTGCTGGTGGAGATGTCTTTACTCACACTGTATCATGTAGCTACAAGCCATCTGTGTTTTAACTAAATTTCAGGCATGGTCTTATTCATTGAAACTTGAATTGTATGGCAATCTGCAGTGTAGAGGAAGCTGCTTTTTTTTTGTTGTTGTTGTTTAAACAAGAGTCTGGTAGTGTTATATATAGCTAGGAAAATCTCATTCTCTTACAGATAGTCCTTCTCTTCCTCTTCTTCAGTTTTGGCCACTGTAAACTTCAGTTTTTTAATTAACATCCTCTCTTTCAAAGCTAAGAAAGGTTATTCAGTCCTTCTTATCTTTAATCCCCCATCTACCCAGTTTTCCTTTATTTTTGCAACCTCCCATATGCAGAGTCGTGGATATTTAAGAAAAGAAAAAAGATTTCCCTGTTGACAGCTGAGACAAATGTTCATCCATTACTTTCATGCATAATTAAATTATTGTCTTAATTGTATCTAATTAATTTTTAAACTCTTTTAAGTTCAAATTAAGACACTTGACTTGCAATAGGAGAAGTTTCTCAGAGTTATGAAGGAACGAAACCACATTCCTTGTGTTTCATATTGAAACTAGAAGGGAAAGTTCAGAAGGGTATGCCTAAAACAAAACAAAGGTGAAGCCATAAGGAAAATACTCTTTGGTATTCAAAGCTCACTTACAGCCTAAATCCTATCACTTTTTAAATTTATGCATAAATAGATACCTCGATGGAGCTACTAATAAGAGGAGCATAAATCATACTTAATAATTGAATGCAGTTTTCATGCATCTAAAATTTGGGGTCACATCTGCCTGCCTTGCTACATCTGGTAGAGTGTAATAATTAGGTTCTCACAAAAATGAAATTTACAAAAAAAGTCTTTGCAGAGATTATTATCCCTTCAAGAATTTTCAGATCTATTTTTAATTGATATCAATAAAAATGGCTCTGTGGAAGCCAGTTGAACCCTGCCGATACATGCATGCAAGAAATCTGTCCTTCCATTTCCAGGTCAGGTTTGACAAGGGTTGCATGACCCACTGCTTTTTTGGTTTGACAATCTCCAAAACATTTGTTATAATTTTGTCTTGCTGGGAAGGTTTCTTCAGTTTATTTTGATTTCAAATGTTTTTGAATAAAAAAATATTTAAAGCAGAAAGAAAATTTAAACCACATTTGTTTACACAGATAATGAAATGTTTTACTAAAAACAGCAGAATGATTTAGTTTTGGTCTAAAACATTTCCGTACAATTAGCACTGTCTAATTCTGTTCAAAGGCACAAGACTCCTGTCTACATATAATATATTTATACAGGGGGAGAGTATATGCTTTCAACTCATAGAGAGGAAGCAGAAGTTCTTCACTCTGGTAAGTCAAATATTAAAAGAAGAAGCAATTAATATAGCTTATTATGGGTTTTTTTTTCACATAGTTGCATTTCATCTTGAAAACAAAGTTAAATGCAGCATAGCTGTTGTTTGTGCCTTACCTTTCCGCACCCTGTAGGACTTTGTCAGACTTGATGCTCTGTGCAGAAAGCAGCTACAGTAGATTGAATAAAGGAAGGATTTTGCCCTCATTCATCTGTTTTTTAAGAATGGTGTCCAGGATGGAGGATGAGTGTATACTAATCTGGGGAGGAGGTCAAGAAAAGATTTATGTTTACTTTAGTTGAATCAAGCCCAGAAATACCTTTGTAAAAATTTGTTGTGCCAAATCTAGCCCAACAATGTTAGGATTGATCAGGGAAAAGAAAAAATCCTGATGGGAACAAAATTTGCAATGTTATCATATGGGAAGAAATGCCTTCTTGACCCCAAGTTTATGTCCTGAAGAATAAAACCTGATAGAAGCTGTCAGTTTTATCTTAAGCTGCAGAGCTATAAGGATTATTTCAGCTGAGGATCTTAATATTGGTCTCTGCCTCTACACAAGAAATGACACTTATGTAAGGAGACAGTGAGAGCTTTAAGAATTAAAATGAACTTAAACTGCAGACTCTGTAGGGTACAGATGTGCTTTCTGTCTAGATTCACACAGACACTGTAAATTTTCCATTGCTTCTTTAACTTTTGCCAAAAGGTCAAAGGCCTGATTTGAATGCAGCAGTTAGATTGTCTGCTGCAGTCCCTGGTGGGACAGGGTAGCGGGCAGGGGACAGTCATGGCTTTGAAGTAAAATTCTCCATTTCCATTAGGAGGGTTTGTTGCTCTGCAACCCCAACACCTCTGCTACCCCTGAGGTGGCTGTGCTTTTCCACAGTTCTAGAGCAGATAAAGGAAGAGACAGGGCTGTGGCTATTTCCGTCTCGGAGGTCTTCGTCTTGTGTGCAGCCATAGAGTGATCTCCAGAGATCTGTAGCAGATCCATGCCCTCTTTCAGTTGGTGGTAGGGGACAAGGGGACAGACTTGGGTGGGTGTGAGTGAAGCTGTAATTTGGGTCAGTTTTCCTCCCTCTACCAAACTGAAACTGACTGGTGAGTTTATGACTTATTCGTGAGATAGCTGGATGGGTACAGCAGGCATGGAGGGTTTTTTTCTGGGGGTGGTGGTGGATAAAACAAAAACCAAAACCAATGAAGACAGAAATCTATGAGCTTCCCATTCCTCTCAGTGCAATAAAACATCTTTGTGCTGTTATATATAAATGGTATCTGCATATAGATATAGGTGTGGCAGAGGTTAGGTGAAGGAAGTCCCATCTGCCACTAATGTCAGAGTACAGGAAATGTCACCCACAGACTTTCTCCCCACAGTGAATGAGAAAGATGAGGATGGGGGAAGCAGGGCTGTAATTCACCTAAGATTTATGTTGCTTAACGATATTAGTCCACTGTGGTCATTCAAGACACCTGGGAGCAATTCCTCCACTTTTCTCCTGTGATGATTATCCAGAGAGCACCATTGCTTGCCAGGTACTCGTGGGACTGAGGGTATCTCATTTGTGACAAAATGTTCTACTGTCCTTGGTCAAAATTATTCAGATGGCAGAATGGAGAGAGAAGGAAATTGGGGCTTTTAAGCCTGCAAAAGACATGTGGAGCAGTAGGTGGCCATGCAGTCCCAAACAAAGTCAGGGGAATTGTTTTGTCCAGAATGATCACAGCAGAGTCCTTTTTCTTGTTTTAAAGTTGGGTGTTAAACCAGGAGATGCACACAGAATGCAGCTAGAGACACTGGAAAGCATCCAAAATGGTGGGTGGCAAGGAGGGGCAGAGAAACAATGTTATGAGAGGGTGAATCCTTCAGACCAGTTGCATGGTCAGGATATGAGCTGTACAGGACTTCTGTTTGAATGATTCCTGACAGGGCCTTTGTGGAAGAGTACTGAAGAGAGATGTCTTGGAAGAGAGAACCATGTGTTATGTTTCCTCTGCTTCAAAACCAAGGAAGACCATGAGCTTTTTTTCACAGGAAAAACTGCACAGCAAATGGGTTGAAAAAACACTTGCTATTTGCCTGTCTTCAGCAAGGTCTCTGGGAAAGGAAGGCCACATGCTACCTTGTTGGGAGAGACAAAATCTAGGAGACAACAAAAAGAGAAGACAACGAAGGTCAAGTGGACTGTGTGGCAACAATAATCCATTGTATTGCCCTTTCAGATAAAATAAAACCAACGTATTGCCCTCCAGAATTTGCCATGTGTGAAAAATAGGGGCTGCAACTATTGGCAAAACAGTGTAGATCGGATCTATTGATCCATGAAGTTGTTACCTTGGGAAATGGAGGTCAGAGCCTGAAGACTGCACTATGCGTCTATCTCAGCGTGGCTCAGGAAGGACCAGCCAGGAGAGGGAAAACTGCAAGAAACTGCAGGTGGATATTGATGGGGCACACTAAACTTGGGAGAACATTTCCCTGAAGCTCACTGCTGGAGATCTAGGCAATGGCTCTCAGTTACAGAAAAGATTTTGGGGGAGGCTGAAAATTGTCCTGAATAGGAGATAAATAGGGGAAAATATGGACTGATTAAAGAGCTCTCAGTCTCTCATATGTTCTTGTATATTTTCCACTGAAAACTAGGAAATGGGAGAGATTGGGGGGGGGGGGGGGGGGGGAAGACTGAAAGGCCTAAGAAAACAAAAAACAAAGAAAGAAAAATGGTGTTGCCAATTGTAGATCTCTCTAGGCAATTCTAGGTACCTGCAATAAAATACTTTCCTAATCACAGTCACAGCTGCTTGCTTGACTAGATGGAACTTTTTTATCAATCCAAAACACTAGCTTTAATAGCTTTTTCAGTTTGCTATGACTGTGAAAGTTCTTTCTGATATATTTTTAACAGCATTAGAGATTCCTGTCTTTCCAAAACTAGGCTTTTCAAATGAAATGAATGGGTTTTATTCAATTTTAAGGAGTCATCCGTAGGATACCCAGCATAAGACATCCTACAGTGGTCTGTTGTTCAGTACTACTGTCCTCATTTAAAGCTTTCTAATGAAGGGTCTCAGCAGGCTCTAGAAAATCTCAGTGGTTAGCCTATGATCTCCTAATGTTAACATAGTTACATGTGCAGGTCAAACTGCAGTGCTCACAGTTCCTTATGTCTACTATCAAGATCTTTAAAGCTCAGTCCAAGAGTCTCTAGGCAGCTAGGAACATTGTCTTTGCAATCAGTACATGTTCAGCATTAAATATTGGCCTAGATGACTTAACCTTCCCTTTTAATTACAAATTAGTGGAATTCATCCTCACAGTCTCTTCTACAATGATTTAAATTGTATCTATTGAGAAATGTATTTCATGATAATAAAATATCAGGTGAACAGTAGAATTACATTTGGGGGGGAGTTATGATAATGCAGGAATCATTTAAAAGTAGTTGTGGTGTAATTAGTTTAAAATTATGTAAACAGTTCATGTGTAATTATATTTTTATTTTAATGGTTTAATTTTGTATGGAATATTAAAGCACTGGGCTGTCATGCACTCTAAGAAAATAACATGACTAGACACACAATGAAGCAGAGTTCTTAGTAAACATTCATTAGAATATTTTAAAATGATCCAATATTTATAAAGATTACTTACAGGAATACTCAGAAGTCATGAATTGTAATCAAACATATTTATTAAGCTGTTGACACCTTGGATACAAAAATTCCGATTGACTGCAGTTCCCGGAATAGCAGCAGAATTTTGCTGATGCCATAGTATCTAAATGGAATCTTAGAAAGTTGGGAAGATTGTGGAAACACTCCAGTGTAATAATAAGAAAATTCAGCAGAGAAATACGTATTATAGATAAAAAAATCATCCTGTTTGTGCATTTTAAGCAAGCATGTCAATATGTCATTTATGGATCACAGATAAACCAGATAAATATCTTTCATTTTTAAATACTCTACCCTGTCAAAAAACCCTCCAGAGCAAACTGCACAAAAGGAGACCCCAGTAGAAAGAAAGAAAATTATGTATATAAGGGAGTTGGTTTCTTTTTTACCAGGCTAAACTTTGCTTATAGAACCAAGTTAATGAACTCTTGGGAATTATAAATAAGTGAAGAAGCATTTTGAAATATGTCTTATCTCTAATTAATCATGTAATACTGAGAACAAAGACCAAATTTCTTCAAAGTTCCCAGATTTTCCTTTCATGCAAAACAAAATATTTCTAGGTTCCCTGGTTCAAATACCATTCAATTTATAATTGGCTTTTTCTCCTCCCATCCCCCCATGCCAAATTATTTCAGCAGCTTTGGCTTATCTTTATGGAATTTTCTCAGGAGAATTTCTTTCTGGTTTTTATGAACTGTGTAGTAAAATTGTTGCACTAATCAGGGTTTCATATTTCGGGCTCGTAGTCACTCAAACTCTGACATGTTTTATTTAAAGGAGCCTTAGAAGGGCTGATGGACAGATATATGAAAGCAATTTTGGTATCCACGTGTGTCCAAGTAGACACATAATCAATATGAGTCCTGCCTGCTTCTGGACTTGCAGCTGTGGAAAGGAGACTATGGGAGTTAACGGAAATTGCCCTATTGTCAGAGCTGAAGTAGTAGTGTTCCTGCCTTACTCCTCTGCTGCCATCTGTCTGGTCATGGCATTGTTTTTCCCTCTGCCTTGATTAACATAGTATGCAGTCTTTGTTTCAAAAGGAGTGGATGATTTTCAGAGTCTGGGTGGTAGCTGAGAAACTCCATCAGGTTATTGTGGGTAGCCAGCCCAGCAACTGAGCTGCAATAGTAATTCTTGGAAGTGTTGTTACATGTGACAAATAAAATCTAAGAAAACGTTCAGATTTCAGTGACAGTAAATTAAGGTGAACTAAATTATTTCTAGAATAAGCATATATATGCACATGATAGCTACCACAGCTTGCTTAGTCCTGGGTTATCAAATCATGTCATGTAACTTCATTACAATTCTGGCATCACAGATCTTTGTTAAAAGGTAACAGTCTTTTCATCTTTTGCAACATGAGAGTGTATTTATCAAATACTTGTGACCATTCAGACATATGAATGAAAGACTGCAAGTGGAGCAGGGTATGTTTTATTAGTGGAACCACATGTACAGAAATAAGTTTTTAAGAATGTTCCAACACTGTAGAAGAGAGCTAAAAATTAGGACCTGATTAGCAGTCTTAACTGAACAGGGTATGTCATATATTTTGTATTACGTGCCCTTATTTTATCAACATGTAATGTATTGTCCGGCACATCACATCAGAGAGCTTCCTCAGCTGATGCAGAAGGCTACTATGAGGGTTTTTTTTTTTAAAAAAGTGTCCCCTCTGCTGTAAAATTGGGAAACAAATGAGAACTTGATGAATAGCAGATTAAATTTATTGGCAGTTACATTTATTTTTTGTATCATTTATATAAAACATGAAATATCAATATATCAACCTTTATGTGTGTGACTGTAACCATATTTTTCCAGCCTGTGTGCAGTGCTTGTATGCTAGGCTCATAAGCTGTGTGGGAAAAGGCCCTCTGAGTGTTTGAATAGCTCTTAGCACAATAGAGTCTAAAGGATGATTTGTGCCTTTGGGCACTACAGTCATGTAGCTATGGAATATCTGAAATATGTTCTGGAACATGGACCTGAAAATTAGATGGGAAATACTTGTTATATTGTATATGTTATGATCAGACTAATTTGTAAGTACAGAAGTGGTTTGTCTTCAGAGGGACATTAGGAAATTTCTGGCCAAACTCAAAATAACCTTGGCTCAGATTTACAATGCTATTCAGACACTTCCTTACAATTCCTTTCCAAAGACAATGGGAACAGACTGACAAGACTGTAGTGACCACCACCACTTATTCTTCTTTTCAGTGGGCTGCTTTGGAGCAGATAGTTGCATAGTATCTACCTGTTCAAATGGTGATCAGTCTTAGACATGTGATGCACACCGTGACAATGATAAGAAATATCTCTTAATAGATCTTAATATAAGGGTAATTGTTCTTGAGTGGATGGAACAGGGTGTGGGTGGGAATGGTGGGTCTGAACCTAGCAGCTAGGGAGGCATCTGGGTTAGGTGCAACTGCCCCAAGTACAGGCAGAGCTGGAAAGCAGGCAGCAGCAGTACTTTGTGGATCTTGGAGACATTTTCAATAACCTAGTTTAAAAATGGAACTGAACTGCTTGCATATACCTAAGTATATAATTCATTATGAGGATCTTTTGTTCTGCATATCTTTGGAACACTAAAGATGTCTTTGCACAATATAAATAATTATTGATATTTCACATAAGACACACTAAACATACTCCAGGACTGAGGTGTTATTGATTTAGCCATTACTTTTCACATTTGTTCTTTACCATTAGAAGATTTGCTGCTCACTGCATTTTATAATTATTGCACTCTTGAATTTTAAATACTCCCAGAATCACCCCTGCATTTCAGCTAATAAAACAAGAAAGACTAGTGTATTAGATAGGTTCTTTGTTTTGTTTTTTAATCTCAGGTTTATGTTTTACATTATCATAGCTGGATAGATAACAAAGTGAATCATAAGATACAAATACAATCTCACTGGCAATATGTCCATGTGGAGGAAGACCCTAACTTGATCAGTACCTTGTGCTAGATTATATTTCACAATACTGACCTGACAAGTTGTATACAAAATAGGGTAGCATCAGCTGTGATAAATTAAATCACTACTTTTCTCTTGCCATACTCCCACACAGTTTGAATTTCAGTATTGTCTCTTTAGTGGTGAACACATCCTGTCTGCAGCTGCACACGCCACACCACTGAGTGTCCGAGGAAGTGTAACTGCAAGCACTTAATATAAACAGCACCTTCAATCGTTGAAAAATAACAAGCTTTAAGCAGGGTTTCTGAAGAACATGAAGTGGTTCTTCACTTCTTTAGCAAATAAGCATATATGTATTTTAACATGCTAATATAACTACATATAGGTTTCTCCATATATATATGTCTCCAATATATATGTGCTTACTGTGAAGATGGAGAGTGAACATTAGATTGATTTTCATTCTGGTCTGTAGATTCACTCTATTATCCTACCTAAACAATTTATCTTCATGCTGACCCCATTTTTATACCTATAAATTGGGAATAGTAATATTTACCAGTGTATGGTGTTTATTTGGAGATACATGTAATCAGTAGAAAATCACCTGGAAACAACATAACTAGGATGGCATATGGGGCTTGTGGATGTTGATTTGTGCTCCTTGATTGTGCATGGCTATGAACAGTGCTCAGTGTTTTGAATGATAGTTTGTCCTCCCGCATAGCAAGGATGTAGAGTGAAAAAACAGATGATGGAGTTGAAGTGCTGTGTGACCTTGGTCTTTTCTTCTCTGTACTTCAGCTTCTCTGCTTTTCAAAAAGAAGTACTAGCATTTTCCCCAAATTCTAAGTGAATTTTGAGATTCTAGAAGAAAGACAGTCTCACAAAAAAAAAAAAAAAAAGGTTAAAAAGAATACCTTGGAGCTAATTTTGAGGACATTTAAATTCAGTTTCACTTGTGTTCTTTTAATGAATAAGAATACTGGTTCTGCTTTGGAGCCATAAATTGTAATAAACCTATTTTTTTTTACCAGTCTATATTTGTGACTTGATAAAATACTGTATCTAAGAGCAACACAGGACAACAATGAATCTGTACGGGCTAGAAAGGAATATATCCAACATGTGTAACAAGGCATAGTTGTTAGGCAGACAATAGGATTGCTCCTATGCTTTATTTTCTCCCAGTTTGCTCTTTTATTCTTTGCTTTTGTGTTCAATTTTGAGCAATTGGTGGGACCTCTGATTTGACGCAGGCAGAAAAAAAAATAATTGCAGTTTTTTTCCCACTGGTCACCAAGATAGCGATCCAGGTGCTGCAGAGAAACATAAAAATACCAATCTCATTTAACAACCAGCACTGTTCACGCCTTCTCCCTACCTACATGGTGGTACTCCAGAGGAAGTCAGCTTCTGAAAAGTGCTCAGTGCTGGTTTAACTGGGTCACAATATGACCTGTACTGCACAGATGTTACCTGGTAGTCTTGCATGGTTCCAGGCATTAACTGCTGTAGCTGACTGGCAGAAGGAGAGTAGGAAACATATATGCAGTAATTATCTAGCCTTAATAGTGTCTTTTAAACAAAAAGAAAATCCGATGCCTTTTCCTTTAACAAAATTTTAACAAAGTACTTGTAAGCCAAAAAAATCAAGTTTCTTTCAGTCCCCATACTAGAAAACTGAACTTTTTTCCCCAGGTTTCTGGCAGAAACATTAGAAGTTCCTGAAATAATATGACTACTAATAGATTTTTAACATTAATATGAAATTCATTTATCAAGCAGATCTAATTATTATTCACAAGCAGGGTGAACTGGCATGTCAACAATGAAATCAAGGGAACTGTGACAGTTGTCAGCAGCTGAAAACCTGCCTTGGAAAATATAGGCACGAGATATTTAAACAAGTTAGTTGCTGTTTGGCTTATTTTTTCCCTTCACTGATATAGTCTCTTCTCTGAGTCCATTTATTCAAGCTGGGATCAGCAGATAATTCCTCCTGAGCAGTTAAAGATAACTTTACATGTTATACAGCTCACATTAGTGGTATTATTTTAATAACCTAATGATTCATTCATTCCAGTTCTTAATCTGTTCCATATGCAACAGGCTAGTCTACTTCAGCTTTAAGCAACATAATTTGAATTCCAGTCTCCAAATTTTAGTTTCAGTTATCTCTCATCAATACCAGTTTTAATCTTGACAGTTTCTAAAGAGTATCATAGTCATGTTTTCTATCTAGATTTAATGTCCATGACGTGATGTCCGTACCGAGAGGTACATTTTCTATGTTTATAAGTACATAAACGAGTACATTTAGATTTTGTACACAGTGGAGTGTAGTAAACCTCAAAATCATATGCTGGTGCATTTAGTTTGATAATTACCTACATTTCCAAAACTGAACCATTTGGTTACTCTTTTATGTGTAAAACACAGGCAGTCTGTGGAAGAGCTGAGATATGAACCCACATTTTCCAGTTAGATCCAACTATGAAAACATCTTTATCAAAAGATATTATAAGAAATATACCTGGAAATCTAAATAAATCTACATAAAACTATGAGAAAGAATACTTTTTCACTTTCCAGGAAAATCAGGTCATAAGAGCTTTCTCAGTGTCCCCTAACCATCACAAATGTATTTTGCTGTTTTGAGAGCAAGAAGCATGAGATAAGACAAATGTGTAATTACTTCTTGACCCACTCTTCTGGGTTATACATTTTCATGAGGTGCCACGATTCATTATTTGCATTGATATGTACAGAAGGATGGGGCTGCTTAGTTGATATTCATTTATTCAACAGTCTGTAATCTATATTTAATGGAGTACCAGACTGTGGCATAATAAACCGTTTAAAAAGATAGCTGCTGCTTACACAGGGGTTATTGCTTGCATAACCTGTACTTATTTTTCATTACAAAACTAAAAGAGCAAAGCATAATTCACACAAGAAAATGAAGTTAACATTTAATGGCTTGAAAAATGATAGTGTACCATAATGTTGTGCAGTACTCTGAACACTTATAAAACAAAACAAGGGAGAAAAAAATAAATACAAATAAAAAGGCATTAACAGTGCACTGTGAAATATGGGCACCAAAGCAAAACAGTGCATTCCAGTTTGCCACCTGCTTAGCAGGACCACTCAAAGATTGCTAATTAGTCTGAAACAAGTAGATTGGTGAATTACTGAGCACGCACAAGCACCTACCCTTAACAGTGTCACAAATGCTGAAATGTTTTTGTTGTTTTTTCCTTCCTTAAGTTTTCCTCCATGGAAAGAGAAGTCATGCATAGAAGTGCTGTGTGGACATCTCTGCATATAACCGTGGAAGATATTGACAGACATAATGGTTGCCTCTACAACGACATTCACTGTAGGTCAGATATGATCTAGGCTTTAACCAAATAGTTTTAAGCTGCAAAGTCTTGTTCCCGAGCTGATAGCAGAATGAGAGAGGTCTGCCCTGGTAATCAGGATCAGTGAGGAAAACTCCAAGACTGGGATAATGGTGGGAAGCCCTAAATTTTGGGGTGTTTATAAGTCTGACACCTTTGACTATGTCTACAATAACAGGGTTTTCCAAGTTATCTCTCATAAAAACACTGGACTTGTCTGGAGCAGCTTAGCTTCTAAAAACAAATGCTGTTTTAGTCAACATTTGTTAGCCCTGCGAAATTTTAAAGAACCTCAAATTGGGAAATACGACCTTTGTTTTTGGTGGAAGCTTGATAGGGACGTGTCCTTGTGTACTCTGGAGGTTATCGAGTGACAGCAGCAGCGCAGTGTGGAATCAGGGTGTTCAGCGATTTCTCCTTTGGGGAGAGATGGAGTCCCCAGCACCACCCTCCACTGGGACACCACTGGAGGGACCTAAAAACCAAACCACCAGATTGAAATGTCAGTTGAGAACCAGATCTGTGGCCATATTTTGTGCTAGCATAAACAGGTGAGTTCACCTACAGGGATTTGAAAGGAAACTTTTCCCTTCCAGGCAGCAGAAAATTGTTTCCTGCAAAGTGTGGTGGCCTCTGTTTCAGACAAAAAAACCCACATAGACTTCTTAGATGAATGTCAGTAAAGGGGAAAAAAACCCCCACAAAATAAAAAAAGCTCCCTCCACTCTCAAGGGCTTTAAAAATATAATTTAATTAGTGGTTAAAGGATTTCAAGTGCCAATTAGGGGTCAGTGTGGGGTTGAGGAAATTGGACAAGCTTTTTTTAATCCTTATATTTAAGAAGCTTTTTCTGCTTGTAATGATATCACGTTGTATAATTCAGTGAGTAAACGTGATATACATAGAAAATTAATGATCATAATGCCTTGTTGGCTTTTTAAGCTTCCATCTTACATATATGTCTGCTGAAGAACTTTTCTATTTTAGTGTCTTGCTCTCTTCTGGAAGTTCCATAAACACCACAGAAAACTGACACCTGGGAATCCTTGCAGTTGCCTTAAGGGCAATTAGCTATAAAAGATAGGGCTAAAAGCTAATTGCTCTGGTTTAGTCCTCAAAATGCAGGTGAAGCTTGCTGAGAAATGAAAGTCAGGCAGGAGAACATCCAGTTAAAAATTTCTCTCTCGAGTTTAATCAGAGCTTTTTAGGACTGAAAACTCTTGCCTGTTTGGCAGTAAATCTTGTGTTCTGGTGTCTGCTGGGATGAGGTCCTGAATTTCTACTTTGTGGTTTAAACGTTTAGGATATTTTGTGCCTTTCCTTCCTTTGCTGGGGGGTCGGTGGGGAATCAACATCGAAAATGTGATGAGATTGGGAAGAAGAAAAGGTCTAGACTGTCAGTGGTATAACACTTCTATCAGTGGTATAACACTTTTAGAGTCTGTGTGGCTGCAAAGTGTATTGTGATTGAAACCTGGGTGCATGATGACAACCAGAGGACCTCAGCAAAAGGCATTTGTAATGTTCTTCATTTGACTTCATAAATAAAGTCAATACACTGTCTTACCAGATACATTTTGCCTTAGATATGTAGTAAAAAATGGGTGTTTAGGAAAGATTTGAAGCTGGTTCTATTTATTTGAGTTTGGGTGTGGGAGGAGTGCAATGGAAAATTATAAAATAACTGCTGTATTCTGAACAGTTGACTCACTGGAACTAGGAAAGGACATTGCTTTCCTATCTCAAAATCTTTGAGTCCTCATATAATTTTCCTGTCATGATTTAAGATTTCCAAAATGTTCCATTTGAAACAAACCCACAAAATGCTCATTCCAACGTCTCTAAAACATCCTGTTTCTACCCTTTTATGTTTGTCTTTTGAAAACAAAGTTGAGACAAAAAGTTTTCCCCTATTCATTTTGAAATGCCAAGAAATGTTGTATGAATAATGAGTGCGGGAAGGAAATCGTAAATTTTGGATTCAGAAATCTGCCTGAATAACCCATTTCTACAAATAGCAGTGAAAATGCAATACATGTCTTCAAAAAGCTCCCAGCTGGCTCTATTTCCATGAAGAATTTTAGACCTAGATTTACTGACAATGTTGAACAAACTGTAGTTTGCTCTCTCATACTTCAAAAACATGTCTTGGTGTAATATATATATATATCCTAGAAATGGCAGGGTGCCTACATTTGCCATCTTCCTCCCCCTCCACAGGATAGCTGTGTTTTTTTCCCTGGTATTTATCCAGCTGCAGAAGGCTGTCCAAAGAAAGCCCACTCTGTGTACCTTTTTGTGTCACTTAGTTTCTTACTTCCTAACTGAGAGAAGTTATTGGACCTGTCTTAATACCATGTCCTTTGAGGGTGATATGAAATTGTGCTTAGCAGTTTGGAGGGGAGTGGAAAATTAGGAAGGGAAGAGGCCAGGCATGCTCTCATGACCTAACCAGATCTGTTACATTTCCTTTGCTAAGATTGCTAAGACAATCTAGATGTTGGAGACCCTTTAACTTTTACATTTGCTAAATTCCTATCCTTGCTGTAATGAAAGATAAGATGGAGTTTAGCGGTAAGGTTACCTACGAATGCTTAATCATTTGGGGGATTTGAACCCAGGCACAACAAGTTGGCTTGATGAGTGTCTGCAAATCACCTCTTACTGAAGAAGGGAGAGAGGTCAGATCTTGATATGCCTTAGAGAAGGGTGCTCTGTGACAGGTAGATATATGACTTACTGGAAAAAGAAGAAACTTGGTAGATTTGTGATATGTGGTGTGGAAGGCTATAGAATACATTTTTGTATGTTCATATGCAAATATGCATGAGTATAATTAAGGGAAGGTTGTCACACAGCATGAATGGAAATCCAGAAATAGTTTGCCCAGATTTCAGAATTCACTGTTGAGACTGGTAAGTTGCTGGTGCCAACCTTTCCAAAACAGCCAAGTGGAATTCAGTGCTGAGATACTGTTTTATCTTCAGTTGAATGCAAATACCTTCTCTTTCTACTCATTAATATCTCCATAGTTCCAAGCAAATCAACATCTTGATAAGCATGGGCAAGAAAACTCTCAACTGAAATATATTTTAGGCTAGCAGAGTTAGAGCATGCATGCAGGGAGAGTGTGTTCAAACTCACACAAATGAAGTATGGGTTAGAGTCTGGGGCTCCGTTTCTCTGCACAGCACTAGCCACCAAGCTAATGGCTGGAGATGTACCCCTGTATCTCCTCTCTCTTCCCTGCCAGACCAGAATAAGTAATTGTAATCTGAGAAGTGAGACTGCAGTGGTTCCCAAAGACCTGTTAACTGACTCAGAAGTGAAGATGTCAGCTTATGTTCTAGATATAGGGTTAACTTTGCCTTTCCTCATGTTAAATATTTGGGCAATTCCTGGCAATGCTACAAATGGGCACAAAAAGTGTCAGAGGCATTTGACATGTACAAAGATAAGTGCCTCAAGGGTCAGAAGTGGCAGAGGTTTGACAGATGTCTCTTTCAGATTGGGTTGTTTTGCTGGTGTTTCATGTATCTATTTTCTTTGTAAATGCACTTTTCTAAGGTAAAGCTGAATAAGGACGGCAAAAGTAGCTCCTTGTGTTCAGCATTAGAGAAGACCAATTGTCTGCCGAGGCAGACGGCTGCAGCACGGGTAGGACCCAGGTTTCCTGGCTTGCCAGACTGATCCTAAAGCCTTTATTGACCAGATCTGTCTGCTGCTCCAGTGGCAAGTAGGGGCTGAAAATGAACCAAAGAAACAAATAGCAGGAAAAAAGCATCAGGGCATGCAAAAGAAACACTTACTATTTTGAAAATGTCATTTCACTAAATAATTGAGTTCCCCCTCCACATGCATGCTCGTTCCATATGCTCAAAGTTTAAGCTAAGTGTTTTCTTCTTTTTATTACTTCTCTGTTATCAGTACAAACATGTAATCTTGGGCTTACTGCTAAGTGTGTATCTGTCTTCAGGTTTTATGCTTTGTAATTCCCAAGGAAATCAGTTCCGGATATCTTGCATTGAAAAACTATGCTCACTCAGCAGGCTAGAGGAGTTTTAAAACTGTAGGAAATGATGATAATCCTTTGCTTAGTTACACTGGTGTAAAGCCTGAGTAATTTTATTGTTGGGATAGAGAAGAATCAGGGCTACTGTTCTCAGGAGAATGTTCACTAATTATTTCTAGATAAGGTGGTGGGAGTCATTAGTGCTAGATATTGGAATCAGCACTCAGTGTAATTTGTGTCCACATAATACTACCAACATCTACTTCTATTCAACTTCTATTACCACTTTTTTTTTTTTTTTTTTTTTTAATTGAGAAGGGAATAAAGCCTACTAAAAGTACATGAAGTGAACTGTACATGTGTCTTTTTGGACACTGCAGATTTGTATCAGCCAATGACTTTTATAGGATGAATGGATTTGTATGGTAAACAGCACTGGTAACTGGATGACCATGTAGTTAATGCGGCAGAGTGGATGCGTGCTTCATTTGAACTGAAATCAGCGGTAACACTCAGCTGCTCTGGTAGAGATTGTGCAGACCAGACTGACCCACTTGCTGTTCCTCAAGGGACATAGGAAGGAAACACAGGTTGGGCTGATGGAGACCTGTGGGGTTTCCTGTGTCAATCTGAAGGCACATTTTAGTGTGATCAGGTAAGAATTATTCCTAGAACTGTTTAAAAGTCTAATTTCTGCTCCAAATGGAACCACTGTGTTTCCAGGCTGGTTTCTTTCCACAAGGAGCCCAGTGGAGCCCAGGATATTTCATCCTTTCTTGGAGCAAAGCATGCTGAGGTAATCAGGACCTGGAAGTCTCAGAAATATGTTTCCCATAACATCCACAGAAGGATATGGAGATTAATGTTGTCCTTAGTATAAACATTTTTTTCTGAGTATTCTCTGAAATTATTAAGATTTTTAAAAAATATTTTACTTTGGGGAAATTTTTCAAAACATGTTCTCTTTTCTTAGAAACTTCTGACTTCCAACAGCGCCTCACACACTAACACTTCCTTATTTTTTTGAGAACTATTTTGTCTGACCAGTTGTCTGCTGTAAGAACTCATCCTGTCAGGTGCCTATATTGAGCCTAATTTTCCTTTGTAAATGAGATTTTCAATACAGGTTTGGGGTTTGTCAAACCAACCCCTTGATATAATGTTTCAGCTGGCATTACTATACACTTTTGAAGATAGCTGGGTGCTAACACTAAGGAACACTCTGATATTATAGCATATTAGGATCCAGTTCTGTGGTTATACCAGTAGTGACCTCACAGTATTTCAACTGTAATTTCTTTTACTGAATTCCTGATATCTTCAAGTGTAAACAATGTGTAATTTTATCAGGCCTTCACATGATGCTCCCACTCAACCATCAGGAATCATCTGGAGACCTTCCTTTTCATTTCCTGCAATCACCATGAGATGGCAGTTGTCAGTTGCTGGACTTGCTTCACCCCATTTGAAGCAAAACAACTCAAAGCTTATTGAACCTTGGAGACACTGAGCTTTCCAGCCTTGCTGTTCGCAGCATGCAAGTGTGAAAATTTACAAGTGACTTTTAAAGGCAGCCAAGGAATGTGTGAGACAGATTGTTAGGAAAAAAAACCCCAACAACCCAACATTATTTAATTTGATGGTGCAGAGCTTTATGCCAAAGTAAGGCATGTGTTTGCTGTTAGCAATCAAAGTGGCTTAGCGAATGAAAAGTGACATTTTGTTTATGGGATTTTACAATCAGGGGATCCCTAGGGAAATTAATTTGGCCCTCTGGAATGCTGCCCTCCTCCATGTCACTTTCCCTGCAGCCCAGCATTTTTTTACCACAAAGCTTGATATTATTTTTTAGGTAGATGGAATCTAGAGGGAGGGATGTGGGTGCAGCAGGTAGCTTCACATTATATTGCAAACCCATGGCAGGTCTCCAGCATTTTCATAGTGCTCCCTAATAAATCATCAGGTCACAAGTAATGGCCTGGATCCTGGATTGCAGCTAATGAGCTACCAGCCAGAGAACTGGGTTTTATTTTGTCCTTTCAATAAAATCCCAAAGCACAAACCCAAGCTTTTTAAAATAGTGCTCCCCATACGCAGCCTGGAGGCAGCCTAAATAATTTAGATTCTTCTTCATCTGTGTTATTCTGCAGATAAAAAAGAAGCCTGAAAATTCTCAACTTATTTCTTAATAACAGATTGCTCCAATTTGTGTCTCCATTCTCTCTAGCTATATTCCCACTCCATTTTCAGCTGGACATGCTACTCTTATTTTTTCATGAACTGAGTGTTTTATAATTTTTTTCAATGTGAGTTGTTAAACAGCTTCTCCCCTTCACCATGTAGGTGGCCAAATGATAGTCATTCAGAAGATGTGCATCACTTCCCATTGATATTTTTTTTTGGTGGAAATCAATAGTGCCTTATATTTATAGCTTGCAAATTTTACCATCTAATTTTCAATGTAGTTTTATGTCTGAAAACATGAGAGGGTACCCCAGTTATATCACATTATCACCATGAATAGTTTAAAAAAATCAATAAATGACATCTTGGTTGATTATATCCTGGGGGTTCAAGAAATAAGAAGTGATATACACTCATAAAATTGCTGTGTTTCAGCCATGTTCTTGCAATGCCAAGGCCTTGAGCAATGGAACTGATCTTCACAATGTCAGCTATCCCAATCTACAGGATTGATAATGCAGGATGAAATTGTATTTTCCAATGCTTAGTTTACTCCTCTTTGAAATGAGTCCCAGATTTGTCTAGACTAGAAGGGACTGAGATGTATATGTCTGGGCTCTTATATCACAGGACATTAAATTCTACACAGTTCTTGTAACAGACAATTTCAGAGCATGAAGTAAGATTTGGTTAGGAAAGACATCGAATCATGGTTTCGAGGAGGTGATGAAGTCTTTACACTTTTCCTCAAGAATTTCTTAGTCAATCTCTTTGTCAAACATGCAAGTAGCAAATTTCTCACTATTACTTACCTGATTTCAGTTTCCAGGCTCTGGTCATGCCTTTCACCGAAAGATTAAAGCGTTCTTTATGCACCATACTTCCTCTCTGTGAAGATACTTCTTTCAACCAAGTCATCTCTCATTCTTCTTGTCTGATCAGTTAAGCAGATTGAACTTTCTGAATCCTACAATCATGTCTTTTTTCCCAGCCTTAGAAGAATTTTCTGTAATTCTCTACCTTTCTAGTATTGTGCTTCTTTTCTTAACTTGATTTTTCCTTGCTCTTCAGCATCCCCCTCAAAAAAAGAAAAAAAAGGGAAAAAAAAAAAAAGTAGAGGTCTTGTGCCAGTGCCTGGTATCTTGAAATCTAAAAAAGCATAAAAGGTTAGAGCTTAAAATAAATGTAAAAGGTCCTTCAGTGACCAAATTTTTTTGACAGCAGCCAGTTAGGGGGGGAAAATTCATCTAGTTCTCCCTTGGAGTTCATGAAGGAAGACAATGGTAAATTAACTTCTTGAAGCAACAAAATCGCTCATCTTAGAAGAGGAAGACTAATTTTTTCCCCATTCCAATAAAAACTGTAGCATGTGTTTATATAAAGAACAATTTTAATGGGAAAAGAGAAGTCCATTCCAGAATAGCTTATGCTGTTTCTCAGTATCCTCGTGTTTATGTCTGCCTGTCTCTAGTGAGTGCCCTATTCTCAATGGAACTGGATAAATTAATGCCTGTTAATGACTGCTCATGGCTGTGTTGCTGCCATCCCAATAATGTTACCACCTGTCTGTTCCTCTCTTCCTGGGGGAGAATCTGCCCTTCTCAAGGTTTTAATCCTCTGTGAGCTCCCCTAGTCCACTGGTGTTTCCTTCCCAATCCAGAGAAGAAGAGGGGTGGAAAGAGCAGTACAAAGGAGGACGAGATTGGTAGATTGATAACTCTAGTGCATCATGGACTGATTGCCAAAATATATGTTAGGGAAGCACTGTGTACAGCTTCAAGAAGTTGTAAGAGTCTGATACATTTGTAAGAAAACATATCAAAGGATAAAAAGAAACGAGAAGAAAAAACATAAGTAAAGTTGTGACTGAGAAGGATAGTATCCTGTCTTTCATGAACTTTTCCTTTCCATGAGTCTGTGCCCTGATTGGGAATTACAAATTAGAATCCTGGGAGGAAAATAAAAGTGAATAAGGAAGTATGGAAGAAAAGAAGGTGTCCAACAAATCAAAAAGATCTTCAAACTCTCTGGAAAATTTCCTAGAAGACGTATGTGACACCTGATGAAAAAACAGCAGCATAGGGTGGAATATAAGAATTTGGTTTCTGCTAAGGGAAGGTGGATTTTTTACTGAAAAGTTTATTATTCTAAATCTGCCTTTAGCAACACAATACTTTGGTACAGCCAAGAGCATTACATATTTATATATACATATACAGACTTTTGATATAGCTTTGACAATGTTTAAAGACATTTTAGTCTTTTTCTCCTTCCCTTCTGTTTTTCCATCTCTTTCACACCTGTTTAGTCTAGCAGTTCTGTTTCACTTCCAGCACCTATAAATATATAGGTGCATGCACACCTCAGTAAAGCTAACAGGAGTTCTGCAACACACTAGCTTTCTACATAAGTACTCCTCTTGAAAGCATAAAATCAAATTGCAATTGTTTAATAACTGCTTTTGTCATAACAAAAGAAATTAGACTCTCTGAAACATATTTTTATGGGGACATAAACCCTGTAGATGGTCTGTTGGCTTTTTATTAATCTGATGATTCCTTAGATATACACAGAAAACTATATAAAGAAATTATTTGTTTTGCCTGGAAATTGTCCTTTCTTGTGTGTTCAGTTAAATACTGCTGAGCATAAGTTCCCATTTTGGTTAAAGCTATACTTACTTGATTTATACTACTGGGGCTGCTTATATATGTAGGCATATTTGTTAACAACCTACAAACCAACATCTTAAAATACTAGAGCTTTGCTAACATTTTTAATGCAATGAAAATGTCTTGGTTTTAGAGAGGATATTTTTCAGAACTGGTAGCAGGAATTAGACTGTTTGGGTTTTGTTTGTAATTCCTGAATCTCTAACTTTGGTATTCTAATTGCATTAGAAATGCAATTGTTCCCTTAAATGAAGAATTTCTGGAGATGCGTGACTGCTAAATGTGAAATAGGTTTGATATGAAAATAAAAATAAAAAGTCAATTATGATGACAGTAAAGCACTTCCTGGACAGTGCCTGAATTTAATTGACGGATGGAAAAGAGGATACACGTTCTGTCTGTCTCCAAGATATGTGAACTTACATCTGCCTTCCAGGAGGCATTCCTGCCTTACAGGACAATTCCAGGTTTGGAGGGGGTGGGGAACAAAACAAAAAGACCCAAAACAAAACAAAAAACCCACACTCTAGCAATCTCTCCCACTTCCTGCTGGGATCACTATTTGAGCTTTAAAGGTGGGAGAGGAGCACATCTGGACAGGCAATAACAATAATAAGTCAGAAAACTCTGACCACAATCCATGCATGAAATAGAAGCCAACCAGTGAGATGTGAGAAGACTACTTAGAGTGCAAATACAATTCTCTGTCTGTTAGCATCCACTTAGTCTAGCAATACAGAAAAGGCATAAAGACATTTACAAAATCTTATAGCATAATTTTTCTCTTCTACATATTTTTTTTCCTTTTTAAAACCTGAACAACTTAGTAAAAATAAAATAATTCACTTAATATCTCCAAGTTGCAGAATCTGCACTTTAAGTTGATATTTTTCTTCATTTTCTTAACTAAAAATGTTTTTCATCTGGAAATGTTTGCCCAATTCTTACACAATCAGCAAAAGAAGGGGAAAAGCCCAGAATACTACTTTGACAGGGTGTCTGTTTCTTCATACTTGTATTTGAAACAGCTCTGATCTACGAATAGGCTTTGACTTTCTGAGGAAAGGAGATGGGACCTGGGGTAACACGCGCTCTATTTCTGTGCCAGCTGATGACAGGATAACTTGGTAAATGACAGAACTGGAGCTGGGAGGGTATCAAACACACAGCAGCAGCTGTCAGGGGCTTCTTGCTGTGAGTGTATGCAAGGGACTTCAAAAGCTGGCGTTCTCCAGGGATTCCTTGAACTGGCCTTTGTTTTTCTTTTTGTTGTTGTTGTTGCTTTTTCCCCAATCACGGCTTTCTGCCTGGCTTTTCTGTATTGCTACATCTTCTTCTCATCCCTTCTGAGTCAAATTGGGAATCTGTGAATATCTCCTGATCTCATGTCTCGAGGGGATATGAATTTTTAATCATTACTATCATCCATTATCATCATTATTTTATTGTATTTATGTAGTGCTGCTGGTTTGGCTGATGTTTTTATGAAGCAATGGAAAGGGAGGTCCTAACCTAAAGTATTTTACAGTCCATTTGTGAGACGAGCAACATCACAGTCACAGCACGGTCTGGGAGCTGATGGGAAGCACTAAGATAATGAAGCCAGAGGAAAAGGAGGTATCATTTAGGGCATATTTTCCTCTTAACTTGTCTGTTTACTGACTTGTCTTACTTTGAAACAAAAAATGTCTGTTGTTTTGTCCGGTCAGGAATGAAATTGGCAACAAAAATGTACAAAGACAAACACAAAGGCTGAAAAAAACCTAGACAGGCTTCATGCACTCAAATTCAACTCAGGCTGACACAGTCAGGTCCACCAGTCTTTTGTTGGAGTTATTCTCTGAATTTGCAAACTTAGGAAAGCAGAAATTACCAGCCAGATTTATTCATGAGTCCATCTCAGCCAGTATCATGTTGACTTGGTTTAGAGGTGAGAATCTTTCTAGTTGGGATTATCTGTCTGAAGAACAGCTCTTGTCTCTAACAGCTTCAGACACACAAGTCACTGCAAACTTTCAAGTTGTATTACATATATTTTTCCATGGTATCCACGTGTACGTTCCCTCTTATGATGCAAGTGAGTACAGTTGGCTTAGGCCTCTAGGAAAGGGTATTAAACCAGTTAGAAAGGCTATCATTTGCCTCAGCTGATAGCTTGAGGCTAGTGTCAACAGACATATGCTGCTGACACACATAGGCCAGTTAACAATATGGTAACAAAATTTGCATGGCAAAATGAAGGAGTTATTGGAATAAATACAGGCATCCAGGGACTGCTGTAAAATAGCTGGAATGGAGACAACCAGTATATATGCACAACTCCTTACATGGGGACCTCCTCATTTTGACAAAGGGAAAACCTGATCTAGATAGGGACCAGTGTTGCCACAATATACATAACAGGAGAAACATAACACGAGCTAAGAGCAAAATAGAGTGTCTCCTTTCCTAATCTGTCAGTCAACAAATTAAGGAGAGGAGATTTTTTGGATCCTGTTTGAAGACTACTTGCAAATTTCAGCTGAGGAAGAAGTTGATGGCTTTGACTGTTTAATGGAGCTGAGTGCAGTGAACAGATTAAATGCACTTCCATCTGCTTCTAGGTGTGATTCAGCATAATTTAGGGCTTAGCTTATCCTGGCAATGTATGAAAGCACTTCTCTCATTTTGTCTTGCTTCAACACTTAGTGCTGCTGTTGGTCCTGAAATTGAGGTGAGGACTCAGAGCTGTCTTGGGACAGACAGGCAGAGCTCCACTGGAGCATATGGTGCAGCACTTGTTCCTTGGCATGTCCTCAGGAAAATAGGAAAAATCCAAGCTACTGGATTTCAGCTGAGGAGAGATCTTTTTCTGCTTTAGATAAAGCTTCTATCATAAGATGATGGCACCTCTCCCTTCTGCTCACAGGAGCAGCTCCTTACATCGCTTGCATCCATTTTGGGGCATAATCACTTTCCTAAAGGGAGGGCCAGGACTGCAGATGGCTGGTGAGACCCACTGCCCACTCTCTATAGGCCTGTTTGCTAGAGCCATTTTGTTTTGGGCAGAGGATAAACTATATCACAAAATGGTAAAAACTCTTAAGGTATTACTTCAGGCAGCAAAATTTGTTCAGGGCATGATCTGCTATCGCATTCCCCTTTCCCCACCACACACATGCACACTAAGGTCAATGGAGATTTGCAAAGGTTTTGATTTATTAGAATTTGTGATGGGACTTAGACATTCTCCCAAATAACAAATTACTTGACTCACACTTCAGGGTTGGAAGAGGTTAAATTTATAAAATATTGAGCGTCTTCAGAAGTAATTATTCTGATGATCTTTTTTTCTTTATGCGGATGGCAAAGCCCATGTATGGCAAGGCAAAACATCTTCCCGAGTATTCGAGTAAAACTATTCTGATTTTTTCCAAAAAAGCTTTGAAAAATGTTCTTTTTAAAAGAATATTACGAGAAAAAGGTTTATCTTGTGTTTTAAAAAAAAGTTTGTGTATTTGTTGAGTTATCGAGATGTCCTCTACGTCTGTGTTCTATTCTTTAAATTATATTTCTCCTGACAAACTCATTTTCAGTCACAGTAATGAGCAGATAAACAAGGGCTAGCACTGGATAGCTGCAGAGTGAATAGAATAATTCAAAGGGGGAACTTTTTTTCCCTGAAGAGCTTGTCAGCTCTTAAAAATTTATGCATCTAGCCTTGAGATATGCAAGCCATATGCATAAATAAATAAGCTTTAGAATGCACGCCATAGGTTTTGGCAGTGCTGGAGATATCGGGGGGGAGGGGGGGGAACCAGAAAAAAAATTCAATTGTTCCTGATTACTGAAGATGTACAATTATTGGGTGTAGTAATTAGATAATGAAGCTGTCCCTAATAAATCTGTCTTATGGCTTTTGGAACTTTGTGTAGCCATGAGCATGAGGTTTTTACTGAATGCAAATCTGGGTACCATGATCTTTTGCTGAGCATATTATCAGCTTATGAGATTTTGAAGTTTTGAAGCAGGAACATGTCCATCCCATATTTTCACCATCAGAGGCAGAAGAGACACAAGTTATTTAGTAGCTACATTGTCTTTCTAACAAACTAGGTACAACCCCCCCCCAAATCTTCATGCAGTGGTGTTCATCCATCCACCTGTCAACAGCTGATAGCCTCATGCCTTAACTGGAAAAGTTCAGAAGTCTCTTAGCCACCTCACTCACTTCAAGAAACTATCTTGGTGCTTTGATTTAGAGGTGCTTTTGATTTATATGATCTGTTGAATATGATTCTTAAAGTATTCTGCAATAGTTCTGGGACAAGATGGGAAGAATGTCTTTGTGGGCCTTTGTATGGGGAAATACTAGTGTACTTTCCAAAGTCAATGTCATTTCTGTTCTGCAGATGAGTGTGTATGGAGCGCTGGTAGCTGAGCTGGTGTGGTGATGGTGGGCTTCTTGCAATTATATGACATTACCCTGCTTTTCGTACCATTAGTAGGTTTTTGCATAGTGACAAGTCGCGTAGGATTTATTGGCTGTCTGTCAAGTGAGGCACTAACTGAGGAGACCAATGACCTCTCCATCTCTGTTTCACCTCCTTGGTGTCCAAACCTTATGGAATAATACTCTTAAGGTTACTTTTAGTTTATAACTGCAGGATGTCATGGGTTGGCAGGCAGCTCTGGTGGGAACCCAGAGAGTACTTGTTAATGGAGTGATCCTCAGGGTCTCTTGAAGGTGTGTTTTGGAGGATCTATCTGCCTTTCTGAAATACTACTTTATTAACTGGAATATAATATTGTCTGTTAAAAATAGAAAGAACAGAAGGGAACCTGACAGGAAAAAAACACCCAGCTCTTCAGAGCTGGCCTAATCCTTATCTGGGTACTACTAGTCCAGTTGCACACTTAAAAACAGTTCATGATAACTCTACAAATAAGTTTTATAGTGGCTTTTCTGCCTTGAAAATGTAATCTGTAGGAAACAGGTCTTTTACTGAATTTTTCAGTCATTGATGTGACATGTAACAGTGTGTTAATATCCTAGTTCCTTTAATATTGGGATGCTTTCAAGAGTTGAATGAAAAATGCTTCTTTTCCTTGAAGAATCATGTACTTTTTGATTTTGTGTTCCATTTTTTGAATTTTCACTTCAATCTTTGTAAATTGAAAGTACTTTTCTTCTTAATAATGAAAGAGGCAAGCTTTTAAATTTAGGATTCTACTGTCAGTGGCAAGATTTTTTAAGGTAAAATAATTTTTTTAATTCGGAAGTCCATTTAGTGAAATAAAATTAACTTCTAAGACCATCATTTGTAATCGCTATCTCTTTCAAACGCTTTCATTCATGGTATACAGAATGTATGGCCAGCAAGTTAGATGCCAGAACTTAGAAAACCTGCAGGTTTTTCCCCCTTTCTGTGTGTTGATTACACTTTGACAGTATGCAGCTTCATCACTCTGCCAATAACTTGAGCCTTGCTGGTCTGTGTTTCAGTTTGAAAGTATCCCTTCTCTAACTCTGAAATGCATGAAAAATACCATTTCTTTTATAATAGGTTGCCCAGTAGACTGCTTGATGTCAGTGTTTGTATATAGACCTGAATATAGACATCAGGCTGTCCTCTGTCATGGACAAAATTTGGGGGTGTAATATTGAATTTTTTTAAAATTTCTTAATGTATATTTTAGAACAATAACTGATTAATTCATGCCATCTTTAGCAAAAATATTTGGATTTGAAAAACAAACCTGATACTTAGCAGTTGAAAAATTTCTTTTGAACATTTTCCAAATACAATGTTCCATTTTACTTTGCTTTGAAGCAAATTAATATGATGACTGTATTGTTTTTAATGAAGGCAATTATTGCTTTGTGGTTGTTGTGGGGTTTTTTTATTATTATTATTATTTTTATTTTTTATTTTAAAGATCTAGAAGTAAAATCATGTTTTTCATTTTTTATTAGACTAAAATTCTAATTACCTCTCTTACATCCCTCTTGTCCCTTCCTCATCTGTTTTTTTTTCTTTTCTAGAAAGAGAAAACAGTTTTTTAGTCATCCAGCTGTGGTAGGTAAGTGAGGTATGTGATGGCTGTTTGATAATGGATTATTAAGACACGTTTTTTGCCAAAACAGCTGATTGTCTTTGTTAGCATGAATTCTATCACCTGTTATGTTTTACATTTCGACATGGAGCTCTTCAGAACTGCGTGCTTACATGTGTGATGCTGCAATATACCACTGAGCTGGCTGAGGCTTCCAAGCCATGACTCTAATAGATGCCTTAAATTGGCTTAATAATTTTCTGATTTGTTACAAGATTATTCATCTGTCCTCATGGCAACAGTACAGTATTATGTAATACAGTTACACTTGGAAAAGTAGCATCTCTTGAGTCTCTTCTTTCCATTGTGCTCCTAATTTGATAAGTTTGGGGGTTTAGAGTCTCACTGAAATGTCTCCTGACTTGAACCTGAGAGTTTATAGAATTGCTCCCTCATGTTTTCATTCCTCTCCTCCCTCTTCTACACACATGCTCTATACACTTCAGAATAAGCATTTTCACACACTATTCATGATGTTTCTAATGCTTTGCCTCCCATCTGTGCACATCTGATATCAATTTTAAGCACATGTCCATAGTCTTTATTTATAAAATGGAAACTACCTCTCAATATCTTTGTTATTTTTTTCTTATCCTGTTATTACCTTCACACTCTGATTCCTGAGACAACTGGTCTTTTTCTAAGTGTTTCTTCTTAGTTGTGATACATTTAGGACCTTTTTTCTGCATGATGAATTGTTCTCGTTTGATATTAATTTCCAATTTGTACATACTTCCTTGCTTATTTTGAAATCTTGAAATTAATTTTACTTCCTACATCACACCAATAACTTCAGTGCAACACCAGTCATTGGCACTAGCAAGGAACAGAAAAATAATCATGCATTCTCCAAATCATACTCCTGTCTTTATTCTTCTTTGGGCATATCATTAATGCAGTTTTATTACTGAAGACCTGAGGCACTATCCCAGCCAACAGAGAGTACCTGCTGAATACACTCAGAATAAAGTCCAAATCCCTTCTCTACCAACCTGTGGAACCCCAAGCAATGCCCTCAGGTAGTGAGAGGGGAAAAGAAATGGGAAATTGGCAGGTCATGTAGCGTGTATAAAGCCATAGCAGAAAGCCAAAAAACACCATTTAAAGTTGTGACTGAGGAGTGTGCTACCATGAAGAGCTCTTCAGAGCAGGGGGTCTTGATGCCAATACTGGCATCCCACCTGTTTTGCATGTTTGATGCCTGAGACATCATGCAGAGGGACTGGGTGTGTGGTGAGACACAAAGCATGTGATGTCCTATGTTTATAGAGTCTGCTGCTTTGTGGAAATGCTGCAAAAGAACCTAACTGTCAATTTAAATGTAATAAACACAGTGATTTATAACTATTGAGATCTGTTTCAGTAGCACTAGAGTTTCCAGTGTGAGGTGGTACTGGGATCTGGACACCTATTTTGGTAGAGAACTTAACAACCTTCTTTAATTTTATTGGGACGACTCCCATTCCTACAAACTTGTTTTATGAGAATCTGTATTTGAAAAGAAAACTGATTTCACTTTTAATCAGGACTCGATTTCCTCATCAGCTTTTGAGGATGATTTCTGAAGGTTAGATATAGGATTTAGACTTGACAGTGAGAGACTCTGGATTGAAGACAGAGAAAAATAAAAAAAGATAAATTCATGATCTTATAATTCTGCTGAATCCCAGCAAGCAAGAGCACATAAAGTTTTAAATGCTAAAGTAAGGATTTTAAAATCAATGGAGTGTTTAATAGAATTCCATACAATGTATGCAAAATGGAGGAAACATGGCAACAGGCAAATTTGTAATGAGTGAAAGCTTGAATATGGCTTGGTTACATAATTAAAACTAGACAAGCAAAGGAAAATGTCAATAATCCAACCAAGAAGTCACACAAATATAGATTGGTGTCTCAATATCAAGGAAAAAAGCTACAAACCAAGGCAAACCTACAACTTGGAAAGCAGATGGCATTCTGGGAACTGGTAAGAAAATCGATTTTAAAATAAGGGTAATATATGAGTTGCTCAAATTATGCACTGAACTCCATAGTATATCACTCAATTAAGGGGAGGACCTGGGGTGACTACCTCTGATACACACATTGTATGTCTACACTCAGGTGTGTCCAGTATTAAATATAATGTTATCCTTTCTAAGAGAGCTGGAGCAGGGGATAAAAAACCACAGAGGTGTTCTCTAAACAGATAGTTATGGCAGAGGAATTATTTTTTTGGATGACCTTGTCTGTGGCAAGTTCTGGAGTTCTGAGGCTGAGAGGTTGGCAAAGATGTCTTAATGCAAAACATTTATATTTTGGCAAACAGGTACAAACAGGTACTCAGCAAGAAATATGCTGTTAACGGACAAACCCTTCTTAATCATGGAACTTGTCTTCCATACAGAAAGAAACATTCTTCAACCTTTTCCTGTAGCTGGTGCCCTGATGTGTCTTTCCTATATGCCCAAACAGGCTGATTTTCCTCTGTGCTCTGCCTGGCCCCTTCGACATCAGCAAGCATGAAACTGGAGTTTATCATGAGAAATAAGGTCCAGCCGAGGGCCTGTCTTGTCATGCAGACACTAACTCTGTTCCTGATTCAGCTACTCTTGTTATGGGATCTTGGCTGATGATCCCGATTTTCACCACCTACCTCTTGTCCATGATGTGGCAGAGATTCATTCTCACTATGACTCAGGAGCACCCTGATCCAGGCTGGGGCATCTCAGCACAGTATCAGTTATATTGCAATCCTGCTCTATGGTTACAGAGAAAGAAACATGGATAATCTTAAGAGTTTTAGAAATTAAAATGTACTCTGCAAATAAGAGGGTTGAAGAATAGTTATTTTCCCAGATAATGGGGTACTTAAAAAAGAATTACTTGGATTAAAGGAGTCTTGGTTTTATTTTAGAAGTCAATGATGTGTCATACCTTTTTAGCAAAATGTGATTAATTCAAAATCTTACAGTCACTTCCTAATATTAATATGAAAAAAACAGGCAGAAGTGGATGAAAATCCAGTCAGCTGTTCACTTCAACATCCATTAATTCCTCTCTGAATGAGAGGCACCAGATGCAATTTTGAGGTGATATCACATATGCTGGTGTTTACTAGTCCCCCTCATTGGCTAAACAGCAATAGGTCTGCTAAAATTTAGTCCAATGAATTTATTTCACCAGAAGAGTCCTGGCTGTAGCAACTGGCACCGGGAATCATATCAACTAAAGGAGGCTGGTGTTGTCTTAATTTGGATCTTGAAGCTTGGCTTCAGTGTGAATTCTTTGATGCCTGACGAAGGCTGAACTTGCACGGTGGCATTCCCCTCTGCAAGGCCACCAAGGGCATCCATGTGGCCCAAACCATTTTCACGGCCCTTTCAGAAAGGTGTTATTGTAAGATCTTTAACTTCTGCCATGTTTATGGAAAACTGTGCAACAGGTCCCAAAGAACAGATGGGGAAGAGCTGGTGCCCCATCCTATGCCCAGCCCACCCCCAAACACATGCAGTTACATGCACACCACTTCCTTAGATCAGGCTAAAAGGTCTGTGTTCTGTACATACTTGTAAACTCATTTCACATAAGCAGTTTAAACTCCTAAAACAAACCAAGTTTCTCCCCTTTCTAAAAATAACATTACTATATGTCTTGCCCAGCACTTCTTTTTTTCCTTGAACAGAAAAATAATTAAAAGCTTCATCCTTTCCCTCCCTCTCCCTGCCCAGCTCTACAGTATTGCCATCCATTTTTACATTGCTATTACCTATTTTAATCCATCCATACTAATCCTGTGGTGACCCTCAATGATTTCAGTGCAGTGAGTCCATGAGATGAGCCTGTAAGTCTAGGATGATTTGTAGCACTGTCTTTTTTTTTTTTTTTTTTTTTTTCCATTGCTGATGTTCTTAAAGAAATATAATATTTTGCCCAGAGAAGGATGAAAATACATTTTCCTGGCAGGCAGAGAGCAAACAGTTTTGTTATGATTGAAAAAAATCAAAAGTTGTGAGGATAAAAAATGATGAAATTGGGATGCAAAAATATTGAAAAGAGGTTAGATCTACTCATTGCACAAATGAAAGCGCGTATACTCTGTGTCTGTTCCTGCCAGCATGGATATTTAACAGGAATTTTGCATGGTACATGTTTCTGAACTCACTTGCATACATATTGTAGCATTAACACATCAAAGCTTATCCTTTAAGGCCTATGAATCACCCTGGCATGATTACACTGTATACAAGAACAGAGATGAATGCTGCTATGGGGGGATCTGTATACCTTAGGGAGTTCGCTGTTGACAGCTGTGGGTAAGGTTCCACGAGTGGGAATCCATAGGATAAACTAATACAGATTTACAGTGAAAAGGGGACCAAGACACAGTGCAGCGGCTGAGGGATAAAAGCATGTGATTTTTATGCCTGTAGAACAGGCATCTAATATGACACTAGAAATGTGTTTCTCTAGCTCTAAATTAAAAACTGTTTTCCCTACATACATGCACACAAAAAATTACACCTTAATTTGGTTTATCTCCTAATCTAGGAATGAACAAGGAACCTCCAGAGGTTATGTAAACAGGTGTATATAATTTGACTTGTAAAAACATACTTTAGACTCTGTTTTCCCAGGTGAAGAGCAAGGACCCAGCAGAGTACCCAACCAACATTGCTAGTGAAACAGTGTTGCACTTGTCTGAGGACGGTTCCAGCTGACCAATGAACCTGTGCTTTCTTTTCAGAGATGGGAGAGGCGGAAGAGTGAAAACAGAACTGGGAAGAAGCAGTCTTAATTCTCTTTGCATTGCCCAGTTGTAGCAGGTTTGCTGGGATGCTCCACTGAAGGAATTCTGGCTGCACACAGGGTCAGACTGTCCTTAAGGACAAAGTCCCTTAACATTGGTTATATATGTATTATATGTGGAGCATCACTGACTGCAATGAGTTACTCTAATGTCCAAGTACTGTTTAACCAACAGGGATGCCAAAATCTGTCTCTTTATTGCTGACTTTCAATTCCTGTTTGATCAAAGCCCCACTGATACATCTATCAAACTTGCTGCTAACTTAATCCTTACTGCTCTCATTTTAAGTGACTAATTTGTTTCCCCCTGTTATGCTCAGCCTGCTGTAAACACCAGCACTTTCTGTAAGTTTCTTTTTTCATGCTTCTGTTTAATAATCTCCCCAGCCTTTTTCCATGACAAATGCATTCATATTTCTGTAAAGCTCTGTGCTTATTGCTTTTGTCATTTAAGCCCCCCTAGCACTGTTGCCCTCTGTTATTGTCTCTGTTGTGTAGTTGTACCACAACGACTTGAACAAAAGCTCACGTCTTTGGATTTTCACGCTTCCTTTTTACATGTGTTTCTTGTTATATCCCACAATTTACAAATCAGCATTATTAGCAGATTATTAGATATAATGACCATCTGTGATGAATTTGGCCATTTCGCAGGTTAAAGAACAATCTCTTAATTGCACGAGCATTTGTTCTCTTTTATTCTCAACTTATTGAATAATCAGACTGCATGATGGTTTAATGTATGGATTCGGTGAAGCTGTTATGTCTGTAGGCCAGTTTTGAGCTAAAACTTCACAAATTCTTTTCAGAGCTCTGTAAGAAATCCTTAGGCAAAAAATCTGCTCAAATCTTTTCAAACCCTTGAGTCTTCCTGCAAAGTGTGGCATAGCCTCTTCATTCTCCTCATTTTACACTTTATTTATGTATTGTTGTGCAATAGCTGTTATGTCATAAGCCTGACCAGAACTAGGCAAAAGTATTTTGGAGAACAGCTAAGTTCTAAAATTGTTCTAAAGACAACAAAACCCATAAATCAGGGATTCAGTTGTAGAGATGTTTTTATATATATATATATATACACACACACTATATATATTAAAAATTATATTGAACTATATTTTACTATATTATATTAAAATTATTATATTTTATTATTATTGTTTTAGGGAAGCAAGTAATCAAGCAACACATATTATGTTGGGAATATATATAAACTCTCAATAAATAATGATTGGATTTTAAAAGCCAGGAAATAGAAGTTCATATAATGACAATTGGATTTTGAGAGAAATATGTGGTTGCATTTTTTTCTTTTGTATTTACAATGGCCAGAATGAAAGTCCTCATGATTGATGTTAGCTTTCAATTCCGTGACTTGTGTTTGTGTCACAATATTTGACTGATGTAAGAGTGTATTGTTTTTTGTTTGGATTTTATTTTATTCAGTGATGTGTGACAGCATCACTTTGAAATCAGTAAAGAAGCAGGGCAACATGTCATCTTGATTTATTTAGTTGTTTTACTGTTAACACTTCTCATCATGTTGGTAGAATGATCAGGTAGCTGTCACTAATGTCATTATGCAAGGGGCATTTTAATCATTCAAGGAATCTATATAATTTTGCAAAGAAAAATGTTTTCTCCATATTTGGGATAGTAAGTTTGCAGGAAGTTATACAAGGCATGCCATGAATCAGCAGGCGAGTTGATAGGCTTCTGGCGTAACCTTTTCTCTTTCCTTTATAGACCAGATAGTATGAGCTAGCCTGTCTGATTTGATAGTAACCATACATTTTGCAAGCTGCTGAGTCACAAGAAAATGCTGATTTCAATAATAGCCTTTTGCAGGAAGAGAGTCTTCATCAGTCTTCTGCAGTAGACAGACCCCCAGTACATGTAGACTACTAATTTGTACTACATTTCTGGCAATTGTATTTCCCTGGACATCATAGTATCTGGATTAGAAATTAGTTATTGATATTACTCAGTAATTTAAATTGTGCAAATAAAGTAGCACTTACAGCTGTTGTCTCTGGTCTGAGTCTTTGTTATCAAATGTTGTTGTACCTGGGTCTGGTTTATGCTGCTAGATTAGATTGCCATTGGTGGGCTTATCCTTGAGTCTTCTGCACCAGAAATCATAATATGCATTTTGACAATTTTCAAGACCATTTGATACCTCACTTTTTTGTAATCCATGAAAGTAAAATGCCTCCAGTCTTATGGAAGACTTCATCAACCTTGTTGTAACCAAACAACTGTAGATAGGGTGATCTGTAAGTTTAGATTGAAAAAGGGACAACTTGTCTGCTGACTGCATTGAGAATATCTCACAAGTGTCATCTGAATCTTCACTGAGTGTAAATTAAACATCAGTCTTTTTGATTAATTTACATTGGTGTCACCAGCTTGTTCAGGTTTGATTTCAGTTAGTTCCTCACCACCACCACTCCCCCAGTTCTAATTGGCTAGAACCAGAAAGCAGACTCATTCTGAATAGCAAGTACACAGCCTATTGCTGGCAATGCCAGAGAGGATGGTGGGTAGAGGTGTCCATTGTAAAGTATGCATGTAAATCCACTGACAAAAGTGATACATGCTCTTGACACTGAGGTTAGACAACTTTTTAAATTTTATTTCCCAAACTCTTAAAAACCACACCAGGAATGGGATGGAGAATTCTCTTCACTGTGTTATTTTCTCTTATACTTGTGTTTATTTGATGCTTTTAAATGTTTATTAATGTTATACTGGGGTAACTTGAAAAAAAAAATTTTTTATATATATAGACATCATCTTCTGGTAGAGCACATCACCATCATTGTATTAATCAAGAATTTAAAAAAAAAAATCTTTAAACTTTCCACTTCTTCCAGTGGTGTGGTGTTTTGGTGGGTTTTTTTGAAAAAAAAAAAAAAAAAGCTTGAGTGTAAAGGGTCTTTCCTGTGGGATATGAGAATAACTTTGAGAAAAACATGAGAAGAATCTGACTTCTGTTTATTTTGATTATTTCAGCAATCCTGTGATGCCCTTGAGTAAACATTTTCTTTAAGGTGTTTCATTACTACTATTCTTCATGTTCTCTGCAATATGAGAGTTTTTCAGCTGTCATGTAACCTCCATATATATTCATCTAAACAAAGTCCACACTACACCACTGATCCTTGCTTTGCTCTTACCTATAATTCTTTCATGTTTAATAGATTTCATCCATGGACAAGTATTGTTTTAGGCTTTTTGCCAATGTTTAGTCCTATGAGCCAATTTTCTACACAAGGCAGTTACAGCAACTCTCTATGAAGAATGGTCTGGCCTTCACTTATATTGAGAGACCTAAACTAATGAACCTGAATAGATTAATATCTAGTATTAAGAAGACACAAATCATTTTTGGCCTCAAACTACAACTGAAATATTTTAACTTTTGCAGAATAATTTCCAAAGCTAGAAACTGCTGAGTTTTTACTTTGTGTTACCTTATTGCTTTAAGAATGAAGGAAAGAGTCAATATTTCTCAGAGTACTTCATCTCTCAAGTTGGTGTAGTATGGACCTGGATATCTCTGTGCTATATCTCCCTGATAGTTCCTCATTATAAGAACAAGAGAGACACCTGAGTCTTATCTACAATTTAGTTAACTATGTGGACAAGGGGATGCTGGTAACTACACACTCTGAAAACCTATGAGAACCTAAAGAGATTCCCTTGTTTTTTCATATATTTATTGTAGGGAAAGGTAGGGGTTTTGTGGTTTGGATTTGGGGTTTTTTTGTTGTTGTTTTTTTCTGGTAATTTTTTAAATTGTAGCCAAAACCATGGAAACTGACATTTGCATTAGCTTCAGTTCCTGGCCACTAGGAAATACTCAAAGAAACCCAATTTTTCTGATACTAAGGTCCAATGACATGCTGAATTCAATAGAACTATATGAACCTAAGAGATGATATGTAACTACAATACCCTGTGTCAGAGATTTCCAGTGATTTTGGAGAACTCTTACTAGTAGCATCTTCACTTGGAAGTCTCTCCTAAGTCAATGATGTGCATTTGGTGGATGGAAATTGGTCATGCTTTGGCAAGTCTAATTCTTTTTTTCTGAGGACCTAAAGTTCTTCTGGAGTGAACTGTGGACCCTGTTGTACCTTATAATGCATCAGCTGTCATCAATTTTCTTAAATGGGGTGGGGAAATAAGAGAACAAGATGTCAGAAACATGTTTAAAGAAAGAAAAATAGTCTCTGTTTAAGTCTCTATAAGGCTAGATGCAAGTTCCTTGAGGATTAAAGACACCTTTCCATTGACTCTGGTAAATGTTGGATGATGGATAAATACTCTATCCGTTTATGTTTTATTCTATTTTTTTTTTTTTCTGTAGGAATCTCCTCTCTGCTATGTCTAAAGTTAGCATCTTGAAAAATAGGAACATGTTATTCTGAAGTGTTCATCACTTCCCACATTAGTTTAATACATGCTGAAAAAACACATTTTATAGCAGAAGAAAAAATCTAATTCCTAGGATAACCTTAACAACATTTTAACAGACAGCATAATTAACAAAGTTTTTAATAGATTTGGAAGAGCAAAGCTGCAAGTCAAAAGATCATTCATTTCAGAAACAGAGGTGTTCAGAGAACAATGTGTGTCTTTGTGTGGAGGGGAGGGTCATCAAATCAATCCTTGCTGTTGTTATTTCACTTCTTATCAGCTTGTGACAAGGCAAATAATTATGGCAGGACAGTGGGGGAAGGGGGCCTTTTTAGTCACTGATCAGAATAAAAAGGATCTGATATTTATGGAGATAATTTTTCCTGTGGCCTACTGAGAGAAAGCAGAGATGTCTGCAAAACCTCTAGACTCTAAATTACTTCAAGAAATAATGGTCAAAGTGGTTTAGATTTCTAAAAAATTTTAACAATTCTTTTTTATATTAAATACTTAACCAAATTGTGTGCAAATGATTCATCAGGGAGTTTTGTCACTGTCAAACAACTAGTTTGATCTGAAGAGCTTAAAACCCCCAGCAAGGTCTGAGAGGCCAAAATGGTGAGGCCATATCCAACCCTGATCTAAGCAGAGGAACTCTGCAGCTGCTCAGAGACTGTGCTGCTTTATGGAGTGACATGATGTCAGACAATGCTAATCTCCCTTCTTCCTCTTCTTCACCCTGAAAAATATTTGTTTGAATTACACCATGCTCACTGTTTCCAGCCCTCCAATCTGCAGAGATATTAGACAAAAGTCACAGAGGCTTCTTAAATTCCTTGTTCTTTGAAGATGGACTAAGTGATAGTCTAGCTTAAAAAAAAAAAAAAAAAAAAAGTACTGTAAAGAGGTGACTAATATTTCTACGAGTATACTGACACTACTAACAGAGACCTCAAAAGGGGGTGCTTCCTCATGGTAAAAGAAGAGGAACAAAAAGCCTGAATTACTTACATTCTTTGTTCATTAAGTTCTTTTACTAGTTGTTACATCTTCGAATCTGTTTCTCCAGCTATGAAATGTCACAGATGTCCTCTGTTTGTAAAATACTTTGGGAGGAAATGCATCAACAAATGCAAGCTATTAAAACTTTTCTTTTTTTGTTGAGCTTTACAAATATTATGCAGTGGTTGTTTCATCTGTTTTCAGGCTGGGTATATGGAGTCTCAGTAACCAGAGAGGGAATGTTAAAAACATGTGGTGTTTGAATACCAGATGTTGAAAGAACCAGAAGCTGTTTCTTTGAAGATTTACTCTTTTGCCTCTAAAATAGTCTTTTTGAGACAGACAGTAATATTATGTATTTGTTTATGTGTGTGTATAAGAATACTTTGAATCATATCAATTACAAGGAATACATTAAATGTACTAGTGCCAAATTGATTTATGGCAAGTATTATTGATTTCAGTGAAGTTTCATCTTGAGATATTTATGTGGTTTGTTTGTTCATTCTTTTTATTTGTGACATTTCTAAAATCTCATAGAAAAAAAGGATTAGTCTTAATGTTGAATAAAATATTTTTATTTTAAACATTTTTAACTATAAAATACAAGTGGAAGACACTAACTCTGGATTAAAATGTGCAAATTATTTTTTCATGATGTTTCATTTCAACAAAATGAAATTAAGTATTTCAGTTATATAAAGATTACTTTTTTCATATAAAAAAGTGTTGAAAACAGCATGATGGTGCAAAATGTCATTTTAACTTTCTGTTTTCATCAAAAGGGATGTAAGAGTGAAAAATGGGTGGAAAATGTTGTCTCCTACTACCTTTCAAACAACATTGTTTTCTAGTGTAGTCATGATGTTTGGATTCCCAGGAATCATCATGAAGAGCAGTTAACTTTCACTCTAGATACAATAGGATATTCACTCCACACAACCCTTCATAAAGCAAGAAACTGCATCAAAGCCCTGACCAAAGTTACAATACAGCTGATAAGTGGTTTTCCCTCTTTTTGACTGGAGATGCTAATTGATAACTAGAGGGGGAAGATAGGCTCTTAATCATAAACAAGAATCACCAGGAAGTTAAGGAAGTCAGTAATTGCATTTTTTCAAAGAGAAAGTGCCTCCACCTGGTGTAGGTACTTACAAAACACTATGGGAGAGCAGCAAGCATTTTGGAAGATGAACAGCAAAGTCAAAATCCTTTGTGCTTTCAGGACTCTTCTTCTGCTACAATATTCAGATGTTTTTGGATTCTGCATGTTTCTTGTTGAGGAATTTTTGGGACAATGAGGTGAGCATTAGGGACCTGCCTGTGTCTTCAGTGCATCAGGAAAAATGAATAGGGTGGATGTGCTGGACTGACCAGCAGCTTTGGTGATCAAACTAGAAGTATTTGTCTCTGTGTGGTTGTGAATTCAGCAAGACTGGTAACAGGGCTGGGAGACAGACTGAAGTATGACATGTAATACAAGGAGATGATCACCTGCTTTGTAACATGTTTACTTATAGCAACTTATAATGATTTCTGAATATTACTTAATAATCCTGCTTGCCCTGACTGTTCTGTGGAAACTTACCAGGGACTACTGTGTTCATCAAAACAAAGCAGTTTTCTGTGGAAGCTTACCAAGAACTACTATGTTCGGCAAAAATAAGAGACGTGTCCTTGGAAAGCAGATGTGTTCTAACAAGCTGTAGTCTTTGTAGACTATATATGGACAGTAGAAACTAATAAGCTAGTGCTTTTAGATAAGATAGAGGTGGTAAACCAGCTGGAACCACTCTTGTTGTTCAAGAAATTGGCTAAGAGAACCTGCGCATGCTTTGAGGAAAAATACAAGGTGAAGAAGACTACGAGCCTTCCTCCAAAAGACGCTGGAGATGACCACCAGGAGGCAATGTGCAGGTACAAAGATAACATAAACTGCTGACACCAGCCTTTTGAACTAACCCAGCCTTTCTTATGCATATGTATATCTGTATTATGTAATCCAATGAATATGTATATCCACATTCTATAAGTTTCCGGTAAAATGCACTGGTGGTGTGCAAGCTTTGTGGAGAAATCCCCTTGCACCCCGGCACCGGAATAAATATACCTGCTTTATAACTCTCTCTGAGTTGTAGAGTTTGTTTCCACGCATCACATGCATGAGGGGTGAAAGAGTTTTAAAACCTCAGTGTAGTTTATTTTTATTGTTCTCTGTCCTGAACTCCTACCCTGTTGGCGAGGATTTTCTTTGTTTCAGTTATAGGCCGAAATCAACCATTGTAGCTTCAGTAGGATAGCAGGATTTGAGTAAGACTCCTTCCTTTTTTTCCCTATTATTATGTAGCAAGTAGAGAAAGAAATGGGATGAACATGTTGCTTGGTTCCAACCAGATGAATTATTTCTAGTTGGTTGATCATGTCTCCTATACCTGGTGATATAAATGATGGACTTAAATTAAAAACCACATGCCATTTTAACTATTTTCCTTTTTTATTAAGATAATCCAGCAGATTGCTTTATTTTTCTCATCTGCAGTAAAAAAGAGCATGAGTGAACACTCTGGCTCCCTGGAGAGTAATCATGCATTTATGTAGACATGCTCCTTGGCCCTTCCTGCCCTTCTCTTTCAAAGCATTGTTTACCAGAAGGTACATTGCTAGCTGTGGTTGCCGTACAAGTGATGTTAATGTTGTGAGATCATGAGATATACAGGATGAGTGGCAAGACTGAGAGAAATTCAGTCGCAAATGAGCAGGACTGTTGCTATGCCAGAAATAGTGTCATTGTGTAGAGGAAAAAATTCAGTATCTTCACTAAGTGCTGCAGGGACCTGACTTGATTGAAGCTATATTTGCATATATGCTAAAAGAGTAATCCTAGAGAAACAGGGCCATGAAGTCCTTCATTTGCCTGTGTGTTGCCTGTATTTTCTATAGTGTGGCATTCTCCTTCACCGGACTTGCAGTGTTGTATTGCTGTGTGCTTTTCTGTACAGTCAGGCTGGTTCCTGGTGAATACAATTTCTCTATACATAGACATATATTAGCTCCCTCACTATGCATATATTTTATACAAGTATTTGAAATGAACAACTCCCTACTCCCTTTTAGCAACCTCTTTGATAAGCTGAAGCAGAGTATGGACACTGAATGGATATTCTGCTGCTTTTTTTGGAACAAACCCTGTTGCAGAGGAGCTGGATTTCTCTGTCATGCTTGGTGTGGCCAGGCCCTTTGCAAGCTGAGTTTTGGGGCCTGTGTTCCAGTTGAAATTTATCTCATGTTCAACTTGTTCAATGCAGTTTGGTGCATAAAAGACTTTTCTCTTTTTGTCCTCCACTTTTAATTCATTCAATCTTCTCCCTTCTACACTGACATCTTACCCCTGTACTCGGCACTGGTGAGGCCACACCTCGATTACTGTGTTCAGTTTTGGGCCCATCACTACAAAAAGGACATTGAATTACTTGAGCATGTCCAAAGAAGGGCAACGAAGCTGGTGAAGGGTCTGGAGCACATGTTGTACGAGGAACGGCTGAGGGAACTGGGGTTGTTTAGTCTGGAGAAGAGGAGGCTGAGGGGAGACCTCATCACCCTCTACAACTACCTGAAAGGAGGTTGCAGAGAACTGGGGATGAGTCTCTTTAACCAAGTAATAAGCGATAGGACAAGAGGTAATGGCCTCAAATTGCACCAGGGAAGGTTTAGACTGGATATCAGGAAGCATTTCTTTACAGAACAGGTTGTTAGGCGTTGGAATGGGCTGCCCAGGGAGGTGGTGGAGTCCCCATCCCTGGAGGTGTTTAAGAGTTGGGTTGACATAGTGCTTAAGGATATGGTGTAGTTGAGAACGGTCAGTGTTAGGTTAATGGTTGGCCTAGGTGATCTTCAAGGTCTTTTCCAACCTAGATGATTCTGTGACATTATCTTCCAAAATTTGCATAAAACCAGAAACAAAAATAATACTGGCAAAGCAGGGGGAGAGCTCCTAAATAGTATGTCAGGTAAGTTATAAAGGTGAAGAAAAATTGCTATGATGTTGTAGTATAGTGATAAGGGGTTTTTGGCTGGGAGTAGGAAAGCTAAATTCTAGTGCCTGCTATTAATGCTTTTTTTCTTCATTGTTGTTAGCCAGCATAATTAAGAAAATTAAGTTCATGTGTGTATATATGCATGCCTGTCAGTTCTGCTTAATAACTTGTGAACTTGTTGCCCAACTTCAACTGAATTCAGCAGGTGCAAAAAGATCAGGGCTAGTGTGGTCTTACCATTTAGTGGAGTATATGTGTTTGTGAGGCATTTTTTTGTTCGTTTGGGTTTTGTGGTTTGTGTGGTTTTGTTTTGTTTGTTCTAAATGGAACCAATCAGTGAATAAAGCTGTAGAGGAGAGGAGTGAATGCTTCCCTGGGGAGAAAAGCTGGGGGGTGAACTCAGCTCTGGGGTTATGCACCAGAGAATCCACATTCCTCAAATTTGGACACTTCTGTGTCCCAGAACAGCTTTTGTGGAAGTGAGAGAGGTGGGTTAGAGTAAGGATTTGGGCTACAGAAGCTATTACATGGATTTAAGGTTTAAAGATTATACTTTATAGCTACCCATTGATTTATTCTTTTAACTGATATTCTTTAAATTTATTCTTACAGTCTTCACATGTTCCATCTTGTATTGCACTTTTTCATCTGCTGTCTGATGTAGCTGCACCACATGCTTCAAGTGTCTTCATTCTTTCTGTAACATCTTTGCTGAGAGCTATCCAATTTGGCTGTCTGCTGTTATCATGAAAATCTGCTCTTATTTTCATGGAATCATAGAATACCATGTTGGAAGGGACCTCAAAGATCATCTGGTCCAACCTTTCTTGGCAAAAGCATGGTCTAGACAAGATGGTCCAGTACCCTGTCCAGCTGAATCTTAGAAGTGCCCAATGTTGGGAAATTCAACACTTCCCTGAGGAGATTATCCAGTGGCTGATTGTTCTCATTGTGAAAAAATTTCTTCTTGTGTCCAGTTGGAACCTTCCCAAGGGCAACATGTACCCATTATCCCTGTCTTTTCCATGTGACTCCTTGTAAAAATGGAGTCTCCATCCACTTTGTAGTTACCCCTAAGACGACTTCTCTCAAGACTGAACAAACCTAGTTCTCTCTCAGGCTTTCTTCATATAGAAGGCTTCCCAGTCCTTTGATTATCTTTGTGGCTCTTCTCCAAACCCTCTCCAGCCTGTCCACATCTTTTTTGTATAGTGGGGACCAAAACTGAACACAGTATTCCAGGTGTGGCCTGACAAGCGCTAGGTAGAGTGGAATAATGACTTCTTTATCTCTGCTGGTGATGTCCTTGTTGATGCAACCCAGCATCCTGTTGGCTTTTCTTGCTGCTGCAGTACACTGTTCACTTGTACTGAGCTTGTTGTCCACCAGCACCCCTAGGTCCTTTTCCACAGAGCTGCTATCTAGCCAGGATCCCAGTCTGTGTTGTACTCCTGGATTATGTCTTCCCAGGTGTAAGACCTTACACTTGTTCAATTTCATAAGCGTGCTTGTTAGCTCACTCTTTCAGCCTATAGAGGTTTTCCTGCAGGGTGGTTCTCCCTTCTGAGGTGTCCACTTCCCCACTCAGTTTGGTATCTTCAGCAAAGTTCATCAGGGTACGCTTGTCCCGTCATCTGAATCACTTATGGAGATATTAAACAACATTGGGCCCAATATCAATCCTTGAGGGACTCTATTTGTGACAGGTTGCCAGTCTGAAAAAGAGCTATTTACCACCACCCTCTGTGTGTGTCCTGTCAGCCCGTTCCCCACCCACCACACAAATCACTTGTTTAGACCAAAGAGCATCAGTTTAGGAGGAGGACGTGGAGAACCATATTGAAAGCCTTGGAAAGATCTAGTTATACACATTCACAGTTTGCCCTATGTAACTGAAAAGGTTACTTTCTCACAGAAGGTGATCAGGCTTGTCAAGCAGGGTTTGCCCTTGGTGAATCTGTGCTGGGGTTTCCCAGTCATGTACTTCATTTGACTTGTGAGAGCCCCCAGGGGGATTTGTTCCTTAACTCTCCCTGGGATTGAAATAAGACTGATGGGCCTGTAATTTCCTGGAGCATCCTTTAGGCCCTACTTGTAGATGGGGGTGACATTAGTCTTCCAGTCTTCTGGGATGTCCCCTGATCTCCATGACTTCTCAAAGATCATGGAGAGTGCCCTTGCAACAAAGTCAGCCAGCTCTCTTAACACCCTTGGGTGGATAATGTTAAGTCCCATCAATTTGTAGGGGTCAAGCTCCTCTAATGGTTCACATACCAACTCTTCCTTCGCTGACAGTGGGTCTGTGTTTGCATCAATCTGAATTTTTGTTCCCAAAGCCTGGGGCCCAACAGTGCTGGTGAAGACAGAGGTGAAGAAAGTGTGGAGAACCTCTGTCTTTCCATCATTGTTGGTGACTACTTCATATCTCCTGTTTAACAGTGGACTAGTATATTTAACTACTTTTCATTTGGTCAGGGCGCTTCACAGTCCTTAAGACTGCAGAGGTGTAAACTTTTTTTCTGGGTGAGGGGGTGCTCTAATACTCTCTTCTTTATTGTAGCTCATAAAACACATTCTGAAATTCATTTCGAGGCATTTGAATGAGGTGCAATAACACTTAATTCACACTTTCTCCAGCTTGTCCTGCAACTGATAATCAGGGGCACTTGTGATGACTCCTGTGTAAGACAGAAAGTGCTTACCCAGATGATTTGCACAGGGGAACCTGACTTTGTTAATTACAGCACTAATGCAGTTAAATTATTTCAATGACAAAAGAGAAGGGAGGCAGAAGTGGATTTTATAACAAAGCAGCTCATGAATTTAGGAGATTTTTATGATCTCTATGATCAATGACATCTTGGCTTATGGACTGGGACTGAAATGTCCAGAGCTGGACATTTGAGTTGATGGAGTTTGTAATTCGTCAGCTCTGCAGAGAAGGGCTTCCTATGCACCCCTGTTGGGAGGTCAGATCCCTTCCAGTGGTCTGCACTGACTTTCTGACTTTCCAACCTGCACCCTGGGATGCAGGGCTTGAGTGAGGCCAGGTACCGTTCAATTGCTTGGATAACATTTAACCTCAACTGAGCTGCCTTGCTGCCTTCTTGGGTGATTGTGGAACACCACTGTGCAAATGGCTGATTTCTCAGTTTAACTGGCAATTTAAGAACAAAATGTCTGAATTCTACAGCTTTCTGTAAATTAAAGATAAAAAAATGTATTTATATAAAAACTAAACCCTCAAAATGTCTCTTGCCAATTAATGAAGCATAAACTTTCAAATCAAAAGACATATTAAAGTAGAATTTTCTGAGAATTCTAAAAGAAGCATCAAAACAATGTCTTCAGATAACTATAGTGCAATACAGAATGAACAAGTTGCTTCTTCCTGATGGAGGTAGTGGGGGCAGTCTTTAAAGTCAGGTTAATAAAAGTAAAACTTTTTTTTCTCATTATTAGTTTGTTTTGGTTTTGGAAGCCCATAAGGAAAATGTAAGCCTTGTCTCTCACTAAACATCTAGGCTTGCATCTGGAATGGACTTAGTTTCTTAGACAGAGTTCCTTTACCACTCATGCCCTCCCCTAAAATAGCTGAAGGATACTTGAAATACTTGCGGAAAGATCAGTAAGTGGTGAGGTTTGGGAATTAAGAACATTTGAGACACCAGACTTTGTGCAGTGAATTTACAAGGATATCTGTGGAAGTAAAGCAGCAGTTTACCTGTCTCCATTCACTGCAGAGCATATCTAGATAGATGGAGGCTGACTTGCCTGGCCAGTGTAATTGCTTAGAGCTGAGATGTGTGGACACTGTGCTCAGTATATTGAGTGACAGGCTGATATATGATGTAAGGACTTTTTTTCCCCATGGCTTTACATGCTGTACTCTTCAGAGCGTGGTGTCTGAAAAGGCCCTTAATATGACTTGGTTTGCTGACTTACACTGCCCTGCTTAGCTCTACTTTTGGGTATGTTAAGGTATCATTGCTGGCATGTCTCACTGAGGATGCAGCAAGCTCTGGTGCTGCAAATGTAAGGTCTTTTGTGCGTGCTCACATACTCTTGTTGGCATGCTGCCTGCTTTGACAGCCAACAAAGCAGGGACATCCTCCCCAGTAGCTCAGATCTAAATCCCAGATATAGAGATTGATTTCCAGCACGGCCTGTGTTGTGTATAAATCCTGGATCAAACAGGCTAATCACTGCTAATCAGGATGATGGGGCCTGTAGACCTTTGCAGACCTGCTTACTGGCTAGGGGGGACAAAATGCCAGTAGGTGCTAAATCATTAACAGTTGCTGTTGAATTTAAGTAGCTGGTGGTATTGAATTTAAGTGACTAGTGCTGCAGTCATACACTGCCAAGGAATGAAATTTTCCAGAGCTACAGCATCACTGTGTGTTTTCCCAGCATGGCTATGATTCAGGCTGAAGAAGTATTAATCTGCCTTAGCACATGAGAAAAACTGAAGAACTCCTGAATAACCTGCTGAGTGCTGTACTGCTGATTTTTTTTTTTTAATTATTATGTAATTATTTTTTTCATAACTCCATCATAGTTTATGCTACTGCACTCTGCTACTTAGAATCTAGCATTTATACTCTGCTCTTTGAGTAAAAGGAAAGCTAACACTGAATCTGAAACCTCACTATCTGTCCTTGATATTTGCCATATGGTTTACACTGATAGTTGTGGAATTTGGGAAACTTTCTGGTAGACTACTGTGATTTTTGTGCTCATATTCACAATACACAGGTTTGATTGTCCTTCTTTTTTTTTTTTTTTTCCTTCATATTTCTTTCTCTTTAATTTTCAAATTGCATTTCAAAATAGCAAGGAAATGTAGCAGGTTGCACAGTTGGAGAGAATTATGGCCCCTTTCTGGTAGTTAATGTACCCTGAGCTTTTGGCTTTGGTGCCTCATAATGCCACATGAGGCATGCAGTAACTGCCCAGAAACACATTTGTTAGCTGTCATGTCACTGCTTAATTATATCTTTCTTCTGTTTCAGTGCATCATGCATAAGTCTGCTAAATGTTCTATGTAAATCCAAACTTGATTTATTGTCTCAAAAGCACCTTAGAGAATACCAATGGAATAAGAGCTCCCCTTAATGTGCTTTCCTATCTGTAGAGCTCCAATTTAGTGTAACTTTGTTAATCTTTGAATCGGTAAACAATATTATATGCAGTGTGTAGTTTTAATTTAAGCAGATTGCTTACTGATGTGTTTGTTCTCAGGTGTGCCGTGAAAATGAAGTTTTCTTTCTTTGCTGGATCATATCAAGAGTTGAAAATATAGTGCCTATGTTGCTAGATCTTCCACCACTGTAATTCAGGGTAGTTTCAAAGCCATGACAGTACTTCTGATTTATACTAGCTAGCATTCACATTTTGATGCTATTGGTGATGGGAAACTATTAAAAACACATTTTGAGGCTGCAGGTTTCTCCGTGTAAGTCTCTGTTCTAAGAGAATAGGGAGGGCAGGGGGGAGGAGATGCTGCTTAAGTAAGGAAGTGAGGTCTTGCTGGTGTGCGCTGGGAGTGTTGCTTGCTGAATTCTTCTCAATAAATTATTTTATTTTTCTCAGTTGGTGGCAGCAACTTCAAGATGCCATAAGTGGTTTTTCTCTGAAATGAGATTTACTGAGTTTGTATGAGGCTGGAGTCTGTGAGCATTTGGCAACTGCTGAACTGTTGCTCTCTGTATGAACGTACTAAGGGCAAAGTAGTATTGTAGCATTTGGGGTCTGACTTTCTCCTCTGTCTTATTATGTAAAAAAAAAAAAAAAGTTTATCTGCTGTTTGCCAGTGAAGATCATGCAATTTCCCTATGTCTATCCAAATACTTGTAGGGCCACTGGATGAAGACATCGTGCTTTTTCTGTCTGAAGGCTGTTTTAAGCCTCATGAAGGGTTTTGGAGTGAATCTATCATATAACCTATTAACATAGAGGGTTTTCTTGTGTTGTTGCTAGCTGAAGCCTGTCTCTTCTTACCTTCCTGCTTGTCTGATTTAACACATGTAGATGTGTGTTAGGCCTGGAACTTCCCAAAGACCTGAGAGCCCTAAAAGAAATTTCTCAAGAGGGGGAAGAAATACCAACCCAAACCCAACAACCAAACAAAAAACCACAAACCACTTCATAAATTTCTTGGTAAAGTAAGACAATATGCTTAATAAATCTGTGGAAAAATTGTGGAAGCGAGTTAGTGATTTTGGTGGAAATTTTCATCTATGAAGTTCTTGGTTAATGTTCTGACAAGAAAATACTTAGGAACTAGTTGGGGGGTGGGGAAGAAACAGCAAAAGTGTAACTAATTCAAGAAATTAATTCTCAGCATAAACAAATGTCAGAAAAGTGGCGGTTCTGTCCCATTCTCATTGGGATATTAATATCTTACTCCAAGTGCAGACTATTTTAAGTCCTTAGGTTGGGAAGTAGCAAAGGCAGGAAGGGAAGTAGCCTCACCTACTTACACTAGATTTGTTAATTACTAAGTGTTAATATATCCCTTAAGGTTTTTTTAAGCAGGCTACAAAAGATCAAGCACTGAAGAGAAAATGACATGCCATTTTTGGTTTGTGGATTCAAGCACAGGCTTTCTGATTACTAACTGCTCCATGAAGCTCAAATCATGTGAGACAGTGTTTGTAACCAAGTCATCTGGAAAGCAAGATGTGTATCCTGTGGAACTGGTCAGCCATAAAAACCTATTGGTGTTAGTGTGGAAGAAATCAGGAGCCAGTGGTTCCTCCTGAAGTGGCATTGGTGAGCACAGAAATCAGGCCAGCTTCAGTCTGGAAGCTAGGCTGTGGGAATGCACACCATTAAAGAAGAGTATAAAATCCCTTTCGTGGTATGAAAAGGAAGTTAATGGTGAGGTTCAGCAATAGTAGGGGCACAGGCTCCCACCAATAATTTAATTTGTTTGACCTTGAATGAAACCTTGCTTCGTTGAAATCAACAGATATTTAGAATAGCTCATTTGAGCTGGAATTTTATCCTACACCTCTTATGGCTATCAACAGGTCTAATAGGAGCTAGTGGCAGCAATGAAGGTTGAAAATGAGCTTTTAGAAAAATCTGCTTTGAGTGGGAGAAAACTGTGGAGAAGCCAGATATTGCAGTCGCTTACAACTAAGTTTGAAGACTTAAGATTATGATTGCACTGGCTTTTTTTGGAAGAGAGATCAAATGTCTTTAAAACACTTTTATGCACATAAGATATAAGGTTATAAATCTCCCTTTTCTTTTTTTTCTCCTTTCATCATGGTTGCTTACCACAGGCATTTCCCTTTTTACACTTCATAGTATAAAACTTGGTACAGCTGCATTGTTGTTAACCTTAGCAAAAGATAAACCAGGGAAGATTTGCATAACTACAGTTCCTTATCTTTTTGCTGTCTTCTCACCATACCCAGCAGGCATGGTTGGAATTCATAATTTACAGTGATTTTATATAATCCATGAAACCCAGAAATTTCACTAGGGGAGGAAGTGGCTGAACTTGGTTATTCTGTACTGTTTGCAGCTGAGTGTTTCAAAGGTAATACTTGCAAGAGTATTTAATGAAGATGCCTAGGTTTGCTTATAAATATACATATATATGAAAAAATCCAAGTTATGTGCTTTATTAGATTATCATACTCAATTTCAGTCTTCGTGGTAAGGAGTGAAACACCATTTAATTATTGAAGGATAGACTGTCTCTGCAAATTAACTCCCTTTAAAATTTAGGACAGTTGAGGGCTTATACAGGGGTCCTGATGTCATTATCTTCCAGAATTTAAAAGCCATTACAAGTAGGCACAGGTAACTAGGAAGAGAGAATTGAAAATTATTACTGTGCTATGCCAGCTGATGAAGTCAGCAGTGTCTGAGGCAGACCTTTGCTGTTGAATCCCATGTGCCTGAATTCTGCGTAGGGACCCAGAGGTTCCAGCTGTTTCAGTGGAGCTTCATTTTAGAGAGCAAAGATTTGTCCTTATGGGCTCATCCTCACAAAATTCTTGTTCTGTGTGCCCTGTTTATAACACAGTTTTGATGACCTACCATGAGCACATAGAACATGGTAAATAAATTAAGATTACAAAGCTTTTGGTACTCTCTACCCTAGTATTTAAGCTTCTTGAATTGAAGACCCTTGATTCATGTGTCTCAGATTATGAGTTCTACTAAATCATTAGCACTGTGTTGTCTAGGTACATTTACCTCTCTTAAGGCAGTAGTTATTTTGGTAGCAAAACAAAGTTTACTTGGATGCAAAATGACTGCTGATAAGAGTAATTATTGTCCATGTAATTAGGGAATTCCATGACTTCATTTCATTATTAAAATCAATCATGGGTTAAAAATATTACTCTGAAATCAGCATTGAGAATGGAAATCAGATTAGTTTAAGCTCACTTTCAATCTTTGAGATAGTAGAACATCTAGGGCTAAGGTAGAATTTGAATCTGACCTTACCAAAAAAGATCGACCATTCTGCTTTTTATTTATCTTTAACAGAAACTACCTTTCTGTATAAAGTCCAAGTCCAGATGAAAACATTAGAAGATTTTATTAACTGGTAATAACTCCTGGGCCATGTTAAACATAACTGGCCAGACCTCTGAATGACAGATTTTTCTAGTGAAGATCCTAAATTTAGATTTCAGTGTCTATGTAAAAGAGGAGTTCAAGTTTGTTGTAGACAAGATAATTCAGTGAAGGAACGAATATGGTAAGAGTTATAGACTGTGTTTTTCAGGAAGCCTCTTGTCCTAAAATCTGCACCCCCTGTCGAATGTCTGGTCTGTCTGTTTAGAGACAGTCAATTTAGACCCTTTCCATCTGTAAAGAAAAGGTTATGGGAGCTTCATATTTCTCATTTATGTATATTTTTTGATAGTAGAGGAAAAGGGTGTCTATCATTGGCTATAGTTTCCACTTCTTGAAGGACTCTGCTGGGAGATCTTTTCTGGATGGTTTTGACTTAGCCTGTTGGAGCAGTCACCATTAGGTACATAAATCTGAAGTTGAAGCTCACATGAGGAAACATGCAGTGAATTCAGCCATCTAATGGGGGGAACAAGATATTCTCCAGACGGGATACTCTAATGTGTGATTCTCACTTGGAAGGGAGATAAATTGACCTTTAGACAGTGGTTACAAAAATATGTTTTGTTCCCCTCTTCCCTCACAGGAAGTAGGTTGTTTTTTGTTTGGTTTTGTGTTTTTGACATAGGGGAGGGAAAAGAGAAGATGAATGGGCATAACTAGCTTTAAAACTTTAAAGATATAAAATAGACTAATGATTTATTAACTTCCTGTCAAGTTAGGGTATTAGTGAAATATAAATGTCTGGTACTCCACACAGGAATACATTGAACACTTGCTGCTTGGAGATTATACAATTTATTGACCGTCTCTTTAGGGGTGTGTTGGATTCTTTTTTTTAATTGGGAAAAGTGTTTGACTAAGATTTTTAGATTTGAGAAGTTTTCTTACCCCTTATCTTTTCACCATGAAAACAGAGCCAAAAGTGCCACAGCTCAGCACTGTCTCTGAGTTTTGATGGGGTGTTTTGCAATGTTAGAGTGTAATGAAGTTTGCCAGGGAAGGGCTGAATTAATCCTGTCCTCTGAGAGACCTTTGAAAAAATAAATCTACCCATGTGAGCAAATTTTAAATAAATGGGTACATTTGCCAGTCTCTGAACGCAGGATTAATTTTTATGCTTGCTCGATTCATGTGGGATCTAAAAAACCATGAGCTTAAAGCGTAGGAAATGTATAGGAAAATTGTCATTGGATCATAATTCATCTTGACATAAGTGATGGGGAATTCATATGGATAAGTGAAGCTTTTGAGGGCATGGGGCCATAGTTATTAAATCAAACTTTTCTATGAATACAAGATTTCAGGAGGTTGTGCTTGCAACACACAACCTTTGTATTCAGGAAGTCTGTGGGGAATGAGTTGATAACATTTCTGTAAACATTCATTTGGGTCTGAAATGGCTTGTCCGTGTAACCAGACTCACTTTACCTTTACAGAGTAGGCAGGAAAACTAAATTTTGTTTGCTAGTATACAGACAGGGTTTTCTCTCATTGCTTTCCAGAATGTTCCTAAACACACATGTACAGGTGTGCTAATATCAGAATTGAAACTTTTTCTCTGGTGTTGTCCTTTCTTGGCTGTTAAGTTGTTGTTCCCCTGCAGTAATAAAAGAATCTAAGCAGAAACTGTGACCTACTGCATCTTTGATAGACAACAAATCATTGGAATGAACCTGTCTACAAAAACAAATGGTGATTATTATTCATGTAGAGAAAAGTCCTGGATAAAGAAGATGTTTACAGAGATCAGAATGAATTTGCAAAAGACTGCATGGGAGACTCGCTCCTTTTCTGAGTGCAGAATCTTGGTTGTGCAAGAACTTACTCTGTGAACCAATTGCCTATTCAATTATATCTTAGATAAATTTGTTTTACAGTCTCATGCCCAAAATCTTTAATTGCTTTAAGTGATAGAAATGGGATCAGTTAGCTGCAGTTTGGGCTTCTGGGTGTTACTATTTTTGCCATGTCATTTGTTAATATAGGAGGGTTGTTCTGTCTATGCTGCACACTTCTACAGATGATTTAAATCCTTGCCTTCTTTTTGAAGTATTCATGTTACTATTGCAATGTAAAATGTTTCTTCTTGTTTCCAATTCCAAATCATATACTAGCAATGATGCTTTTTCAAATTTCTGTCCATAAGCCAAATTTTCTCAATGTACAATAAATTATTTATCCTGCATCCAGTATGTATTGGGTTTTTTATAATTGATTGCAATGAATAATATGGAAGCGGTAGTGAAATGAAATAAAGTCCACTACTTGAAAAAATCAGACAAAGCTTAGCCAATTGAAAGTTAGGCATCTGACCTAAATAAATGCATAACATTGCCTATAGTCTTTGGACAAGAATTGGTCCACTTTGAAGCTGATTTATTGATCTGCTACTAGTCTCCGACTGTAAAGGATATACAGATGCTTAGTTTAAGTAGATGCCTAATTTTTAGACCTTTAAAGTGAAATAAGTTTTCAGAAACATATTTCCTAATTAGACTTTAGTTATACAATGGTTTGAGTTGGAAGAGGCCTTTAAAGACCATCTAGTCCAAACCCCCTGATCGTCTAGTCCAACCAGCTTTTTATAGTGTGTTCAAAATCAACTTTTTTCATACTCCGTTACACCTGATTCTCTTTCCTTTCCCTTTGGTGACCAGCTGGAGTGTTACTGGAGTCTTTACTCATCTTAGTTCACTATGACTGACGCAAACAGTCTTCTGATATACTTTGGAGCTCCAATGGCTATGTTGATTTATAGCAGCTGAAAATCTGGCCCAGCGGCTGTGACCCAACTATTGATAAAATCTAGAAGTTCAACTAATGCAAAGAAATGGATTTTTTAATATACATTTCTATTTGAAGGGTGGTCCGTAGAGTCGTTCTTTGACTCTGAGTTGTAATCATATTCGTATTGTTCAGATGATATACTATGCCTGAGGTTGCAATGCATCATGAAAACCGCATTGTGTTGGATACAAATACAATCTACAGTTGAATAGGACTCTTTTTCACCGTTGTCTATCAAAATTTCTATTACTGGCTCAGTCATTCATTAGCAAAAATACAAAGCACATGTTCTGAGTTCTGTACAGGACTATCTATTATTCCAGTCTTGTAAAAAAAGTACTGGCATTGATTTTTAACTGGACAGTAGATTTTTTAAAATTTTATTTTCCAAAAGCTATTTTTATTCTTTTTAAAGTAGAGGCAAGCATCTTGGCTCATCCTTCCAGTGCTATGTCTGTGACACAGAACGTGGAATGACTCATTTATAAAGGAGCAAAGCTATACTTGAATCCAGCATTTGCAAATTTTCTTTCTTAAACTCTGCTCCTGAATTAACACCTCTTGGAAGAAGTGGTAAGACTTTTACACATAGGTTTGGCTATCTCCAAATAGCAGAGAAATTTGGATAGAAGAGTTTCTCAGTGCGAGAGAGAGAGAACTGCAACTCCAGTTTTCTTGGGTAAAATGTCCCTTCTTATCTGTGGCTATTGTTGGCAGACAGATGCTTTAAGATATTCTAGAAAACCAGGTGGGGTTTTTTTGTATGTTTGGAATGTATTCCTAGAGATGTCTGTTGCTATTATAATTATTTATTATTATATTATAAATTACTATTAATGTAGATTGTCTGAATCATCATCATCATTTGGGGGAAATTTAATCAAGACCTTTATCAACAAATATTGGTTAGCACCTAAATTCCTAAATATGTGGAAATATTGCTCCTTAAAAGCATGAAGAGAGAATGAAACATCCAGCATAGTAAAGATGGATGAAAAAGAAAGCATGTCACACTGCTTAATTTTCTGCTGTCTTGCGTATTTACTAAGTTTTTGATAGGCAAGCATCTGTACCAGGTTCTTGCAGAAGTATTATGGTGAGAAATTCAACATGACAATGCTGATACTCAAAACATTAATGGCTCTCTTACTTCAAAGTTAAGGGAGGGACTGACTAGAAAAGCACCCACTTTTTGAAGACAAAAACCCTCAGAGCTTTATTTTCACTCCATCGTGCAAACATGTTTCTAAACTTGTCTGATGTTTTTGTCCGTCAAAACCTTGGAGGGGATTCTTTCTCCACTTTGGAAAAGGCTGCTTTTTGGAAAAGGCTACTCTTCAGAGTATTTGTGGGAGATCTGGAAAACGCATTTTGATTTAGATTTGGAACTTGAAATTGGGTCTCTTCCATAAGTACCGTTCATGGATTTGTCAAAGATATGTCTCTGTTTCTGAAACAAAAATTGAAAGTTTGGGTATCTGGTGGGGAAGGAATTTTTGCCTGTGTAAGGATTAATAACATAAATTAGTATTGTAAGAGCTGTACCACAGGTCTCCTATTTTTGCTCAAGAAATGCTTTTTAACGTAAATTAGAGCAAGGTAGACTGAGGGGGGAGGGGGAGAGAGGTGGGCTTTTCCTTTTTGTTATAATTCACGGTTTTCAATCCAGAATCAGTTTTAATGAAGTAACATGTTTTGAGGGATTAAGTTTGATTTTTATTTTAAGTTTGTTGGTTTTGGTTTTTTTTTAAATCACTCTGACCAACAATTTGAAAAACTAGGGAGAATGACATAGGAATAGTCCAGGCACAGAAAAACAATTCATAGGCAGGTAGATTGAGAGGAAAAAAAAATAGGATAATATGAAAATAAGTTTCCTAGGGTTTAGTCCTATCCCTATTAAAAATGACAATACACCATTATGAATAAGAATGGCTTACCACATTAATATCGTATTCCAGGCTCTACTAGAAGCCTTTTAATGCTGCATTAAAAGGAATGTATGGGGAGTCTAAACGAGCTATACAATTCTTTATTTCACATGCTTGACCCTAATGTCACACAACACAATAGGAGCACAAATTTTGTATGCGTACTAGTTGTTAGCAACACCATCGTTTGTATTTGTGTCTGTATGTAGCTTGGTGAGTCTTACTGTTTGTTTATGATCCCTGCTCTGCATTGCTGCCACATAATTCTTCCCATCAATAATAATTACAAATGTGTTTACTTAGAAGAAATATGGGGAATGAATATGCTTTACTCCAACCTAATGAAACCTTCATAAATAAGCACCTGTGAAGGAAATAACAAACCTGCTGATAACAATATATATTTTTTGCTAACCACTAGTAAGAATTTAATGGTATGTCTTTTGAAACAGTGTGAGGAAACACCAAGTTCATAATAATCCTTATTTGACAGTGACTAGGATAACACATACCCTGCAGTCTTTTTTTTTTTTTTTTTCCTAAATACTTCTCATAAATAATGAGCTAAAACTGAATTTAGTACAGTAAATACAGATTATTTTGTTTATTGTGTAGCATAACTTAGACAGGATTTGTGGTTAGCCAAGCACCTTACTCTCCCATTTTCTTGCTCTTAAAATGCAGCTGGGGAGAAAAAAAATCTATTACACTTCATTAATCCTTTTAATATCTGCTGTCTACATTATTCGCTCTTTACTTTGTGGTTACAATTAATATTTAATTTCCATTATGCAAAGTCCACTTCTCTGTATTAAATTTTATTTGCTAGGCTTCAGTGTCAAAGTGCTGCTGGGACAGCATTTGGAACACAATATTTCTTCTTATGCTGATGTTTAGGAAAACTTGTGAATTGAAGTTTCTTATTCCTTCATCTACGTAATTGTCAGAGATGGAGAAAAAGAAACATTTTTTTCTACCCTGTTTGCTTCCTTCATAAACCATTACCCATTGCAACTTGATTTCTAATTTCTAACCAATTTTATACTCAGCTTGTTGCTTTTCTTTGCTACTTAATTCTGTTGGTACAATTGATTACAGGCAGGTGGGTTTTTTTTCCTTCTCATATATGCTTGTTTCTAACTATTTGAGGTTATAAACCTTAGTGCAGTTTTGAAGACACGTACTGGCATGTATTTGGGTTCTGTCTTAATATACATTAGTGACAATACTTCAAATGGAGTTCCTAATTTTGAGTCTAAGCATACTGGGGATGTGTCTTACCGTGATGTGAACTCTCCAGTTCCACGTTGAATGACAGACTCAACTAAGGACACTACTGCTTAGTCAGGGATCTCATCTCATCTTGGGTACCAGGAACTCAACCTGGTACTAATATTCAAACAGCATTGTTTCCTGTGTTGATGTGCATCACTGAAACATCCCAGCAGTCATTAAGACTCTTCCTGTTGACATTGAAGAAAATACTAGATCAACGGTGGTTTCAGCTCTATGAGAATTTATATTCAATTCTCTTACTAAATCACTCATGGACTAGTTGTCTACAGAGTTTATGGATGGGACTAGTATAGCTGAGCAAATACTTTCAAAATTTATTTTCACTCCTTTCCCTGGAAATAAAACACAGATTCTGAAGGAATGAAGAAAATTATCTTTTAAACTACCTGAGTTTTGCCAAAGTGCTTCAATCTTAAGGTCAATGTTTTCAAAATTAATTACTTGACCTTCTCATAAGTGTCTTATAGTTCAGCTCTGGTCCTGTTCTAGTTTTGAAACCAAACAATAGGACTGCTGCAAAGTCTGAACTAGACATACTTATGCTGGTTTGCATGAAATGCTACCTTAGGTAGGGGGGAAACAATGCTTTCAACTTTGCAGAAATGTAAGGGAAATGAGAAAGAGGAAAAATAAATCCCTGTATTCACTATTTGTTACTCAGATCATGCTGTTCTCCTAGAAGTGTATGATTTTAAAGGAAGACCATTTTTTTTTCTATGCCAGGAAAAATGGGGATCTGAATGGATCTGGAAATCATGAGATGGGGTGGTAATATTAGTTCTGCCTCAGCATGGAAAAATGTGGGACAGAAGTGGAAATTATGAAAAAAAAAATTGTAAACAAATGACTCAAGATGAGAAATTGGGACATTTTGGAGAAAAAGTCTGGGAAGCTGATTCTAATGAAGACAGTAGCAGCTTCAATGATGCAGTGTGAAATCTCAAAGTAAGAAAAAGGAACAACAAATTGAGAGTAGCCTTCAACTTCTGGGAAGCTGTCTGGGAGCAGAAAGAAGAGGGGTTTTGTTGAACAAAATAGACAGGGAATAAAATTCCTTTTAGGTGTCTGCAGTGCTATTGTCAAAAAGATAGTGGTCAATGAATGGGGGGGCCGGGGGAAGCACAGCAGTAAGCAAAAGAGCTGCTGTTTGCAGGCAGGAGCCCAGCACTGGGGCTGCCCAGAGTTCTGAGACTATCCCAAATGGTTACTCCCCAGAGGAAACTCAAGCCTATCTTTCAAATTAAAAAGAAGAGGAAACACTTATTAAAAAAAGCCAAGATTTGTGAATTCAGCTCCAGCTTGCTGTCTTCTCTTGTCATCAGAAGCTGTTGACCCACTTATGTTTGTTCTTCATGTTATTAAATACCTACCCTGAACCAAACAGAGTGAAAGTTAGAAAATATGTTAGAAATTATGAAAGAAATCTTAAAGGATCAATTCCCACAAGGGTCACAAGACGTATTGGAAACAGGGTCAGTTATATAACGTTTTGGGATATTGACATCTCTCCTGTGGCTGGTCAGGGTGTGGTTATACTTCAGGTTTTAAAGTACTATTGTCTTGACAGTGCTTTGGTTAGTGGCTTACAGATAAGAATGCTCTTACACTAGTAGAAAGCCACTTTTACAAGTGGCTTGTTTATCTTTAAATACAAGAAAATAAGCTAAACTGTAATCCCCTTTCCCCAGAACTGTGTAAACATACATTCATTTTTGTTTTACATTTCTTGCCCAAATTTTCAGTCTTTCATTCGTGTGAATAGTTCTTCAGCTAGTATAAATCAGGGAATGATACTATTCTCACTAACCAACTGTTTCTAGACAATGTGTCTCTGTTCTGAACTCAGTCTATATTGAGTACTCACTGACTTGAGAGCACCAGGTTTCAGAAAGCAGCAGTTCCTCTGTAGGTTCTCCAATGTGAAGTTTTGATCTTTATTTCCATCTATCAGATTTTACTTCTTAAGTGGTACTCGTATTGGCACCATATGATAAAGACTTAAAAATCAAAGCATGTAATTAAAAGGAGTACGAACTGTCCTGCATTTAATACAACATGTGGAGGAGGGAAGGCATGGGAGCTATGGAAAAGAGCCTTCATCGGTGGCAATGTACAAAAGAGAAAATATTGGTGGTTGATGTACAAAACTTGTTGGTTTCTGGCCTTTCTTTTAGTGTCAGACATAAACTACTGTTGAGGGTGGGAGATGAATACCTGTAGAAGCACTGTATACAAGTACAATAAAACTCCAATATGTAAAACTGAACCTGTCTGCTTTCTGATTTTGCCAGCTGCAGTCTCGTGAACTGAATTCTTTAGGTCAAGGTGTCTATAAATCATGCAACTCACTGTCCTCTCTAAGCTTCTGGTGATGAAGTTTGAGATGCATGTCATCAATCTGAGGTTTTAAACTATTTAAGCACTTTGTTTAACCAGTGGAAGCACAAAGCCAGTATGAGAATGTGAGTCAGAAAATACCTGAGGAAAAATACCTGAGGAAATTCATTGTCTTCACTGACTCTACAGCAGTGGAGCAATTAGTTTTGTTTTTCTCTTGTTTGTTTGGATTCTTTGGGGAAGGTTATTTTGTTGGTGGTTTGGGTTTTTTTGTTTGGTTTGGGTTTTTTTCAGGGTAGGATCTCTAAATATTTTTAGTTAGTAACACAGACCACATATTGTGAACATCTTTTTTTATGGACATAGCTTTGTTTTTCTTGATTTGTTTCAAATGTATTGCAAGAAACTCTCTTACCTTATAAAAGCACAGTCTGGAATCCATCACTACAAAGGAATCTTAAGGAAGTGTTTTTTCCTGGGGCTCAAACAACTAAGTGAAGTCAGGCTGGACTTGAGCTGTTTATTTCTTAGCATCAAAACCTGCCTTTTTTAGTAAAATATCAGATAATACAGATTTCACAGTATGCTCTTGTGTGTTTCAGAAACTGATATTTTAATCAGAGCTGTAGAATTGCTTGGGAATGATTTGGGAGAAAAGAGGTAGTCGCTTCCGGCACCCTCTGCTCCTTCGCCTCCTTTGTGCAATCTATCATTAGTGTAAATTGTTACCTTGGAACAAGGGGATAGTTTGAGTTGTACAGCTTGAAGAATTTCTCTAGATCCATATTAAAGCTAACAAACAAGATGAGCAGGCTGAGTAGGCTTTCCTTGATGATTTGCATGATGGATTTCTGAGCCTTGGTGCACTGGCTTGCAAACTGACTGCTCCTCCTTTGCTTCTCTGACATGGAAATGTAACCTGAACTCTTGTCTCCATGCATCTGGGACATGGACTTCTACTAATCAGGATGCAAATTGGGTCCTATGGCCCAGTAATACCTCAGCCCACCTCTACATGAACAATGATTCTGTCAGAAATAATGATCTTAAACCAAAGTCCTGCTCTCCTGTGGGCATGTGAAAATCCAGTAGGCAATGGGTTTATTTGGGCTTCCCGAACATAGTTTGTCTTGGCCGCATTAGTGTATTTCTCTTTTCAATTAGTGTTTTAGGCAGTGCTATAGAAATGTGCTCTTGAACTCAAAATAAAAACTGATTCAGAGTTTGTCACATTTTCTGATGTGTTGGCATTTCCAGTGGGTATCTTTAATAGGAAGCTATAAGACATCCCAACATGTGAGCATTGCTCTTACATAGGTAGTTCATGGGAGACATACCAAGACAGTACAGTCAGATGAATAACACATATTGGGGGGAAGCCAGGTCACCCTGTAGTTTATGACTTCTCAAATGCTGAGAATATCTTGCCAGGGCTCTGAATATTATGACCTGGGAAAGGAAAGAAATCAGATCAAGAACATTTCAGTTGTTGGCCTTTTCCTACCAGTTGTGTTTCTGCGCCTATTGCCCCCACGGACTTGTATTTGCCAGTGCCTCAGCCTTGTGCCAGCACTATGAGGGAAAGCATTGCACTCAGTGGCCAACTAGACACTCTTGAAGTGTGTTGCTGTGCTATTCATACTCACCCCAGAGACTGCAAACAGTAGAGGTGTGTCTGGCAGCTTAGTTGCAGTCAGATACCTTTGTCAGAAAAGTGCTCTGTTTAGCCTTAATCTGTGCCTGCTTGCTGCTCCCCAAGAGAGCATCAATGGTAGTCAGAAAGCACAGCTGTATACATCTATTCCTCTGTCTTTAGTCATTTAAAAGTCAGACGTGCGACTCTGCAGAAAACATTCAAAAATCATCCTGAGGGTCTCCTTGCAACCCCGCCTTAATTGCCTCCTTCAGCTCAGTGTCTTTCCTTCTTTTACCTTGCTGTGCAGAAGAATCTTCTCTTACACTGCATTATTTAGTATCTCAAGAATGGGCACTGTGACTCCAAATGTTCTGAAGCCTCCAAGCCAATTTATCCTTGGATTATTTAAAGGAAACAAGGATTTCTCTGTGGTTATGAGCAGTAAGGCTATACAAAAAAGACAGATTTTTTGTGCTGATTCAGAGGTTTGTTGTGGTTTTTGTTTGTTGGGGTTTTTTTCTTTTTTTTTTTTTTTTTTAATGTTACTGGAATCATAGATACCAAACTTTCTGCATGGGAAAAATGGGGATGTTGAGTTTAATGAAGAAAAAAAGAAAATCCTGTTCCTCTCATCATGATTCACTCTTCCAACCCATACTGACTAGTGCCAGTAGGTCCACGTAAGCAACTCCTCTTTGGCTATTCAGTTCTTGGCTTAATCTGTAGGAATTACCATTTAATGTATTAATTAGTGCCAGTGTTGTGTTACACTGAGGTGGGAAACCATGCAAGTCACTTGTGCGTATGCTAAGTGTGTTAGAGTAGGGTTTTAGGAGTATTATCCAATTAAACCTTAAATCCTGCGATACAAACCAACAAAATCCTCCTTCCTACTAGAATGTTGAGTATCAGGTTATTTTCAGGGTAGATTTCAGTTCAGATGTCAAGAGATATATCCAGATCTCTTTCTTGGAAAAACTGTTGAAAACATAAATTTTATTGTTAGTTTTCATAGAATCATAGAATCATTCAGGGTGGAAAAGACCCTTGGGATCATCAAGTCCAACCATCAGCCCTACTCTACAAAGTTCTCCCCTACACCACATCCCCCAACATCACATCCAAATGACCCTTGAACACATCCAGGATTGGTGACTCCACCACCTCCCTGGGCAGCCTATTCCACTGTCTGACCACTCTTTCTGTGAAAATTGTTTTGCTAATGTCCAGTCTAAACCTCCCCTGTTGGAGTTTAAAGCCGTTCCTCCTTGTTCTGTCACTAATTACCTGTGAGAAGAGACCAGCACCAACCTCTCTACAATGTTCTTTCAGGTAGTTGTAGAGAGTGATGAGGTCTCCCCTCAGCCTTCTCTTCCTCAAACTGAACAGTCCCAGCTCCCTCAATCTCTCCTCACAGGATTTATTCTCCAGGCCCTTCACCAGCTTCCTTGCCCTCCTCTGCACTCGCTCCAGCACCTCGATATCTCTCTCATATTGAGGTGTCCAAAACTGGACACAATACTCAAGGTGTGGCCTCACTAGTGCAGAGTACAGCGGGACTATCACCTCCCTACTTCTATTGGTTTCTAATTTTCAGATGAGCTAGAAATCTATGAGAAGAACCTTTGGTATGATATTTGAGTACGTCATCAAATAAGAAGATAGGGATAGCGCTGAGAGGGAAATTTAAATCAATTCAGTATAACTTCAATTTAAATAACAATATCTTCTCTTTCGTTCTTGAAGTGCATGCATTTCTGATGATCTGTCTTTTTTTGGTACCAAATTATAAAGTGTGCATTTCTATTATTGATCTGTGAACCTAATTAGATGCGAAAGTGTTCAACTAGGTGTCATGATTTTAATGGCTGTGAATGTTTTTCTTGGGGTGCAAGTGACTTGTTCCTGACTTTTGGTATGAAATGATGCACTGGGAGCTCTCAGAAGCTTTGCAGTGCACAAATTTGGTAGGATATAAATACTGGTAGTCTCCACAGTATTGAAGATTAATGGTATTTAGTTTTCATTTGTTCTGTAGACAGGAAAAACTTCTCATTTAATTTTAATCAGGTGAGAGAATCTTTTGGCACTTGATGTGAACATCTTGTACAAGTCACTGAAAAAAACAAGTCGTGTAGTTTATTGACTTAAACTTGTGAATGTTTTTACCGTACTTTAAGGAATTTTTGTGCTGATGTACCTTCCACTGATCTACTAATTCAAAGGATACAAAATTGAAAGCTTGGAGTTCAGGATGATATAGTTAGCAAAGAATCTTTAGACACAATGGGTCCTAAATAACATGTTTATCTCTAGAAACAGAAATAGTTTGCAAAACCAGTAATTCTTAAGGCTGGTCAGAAACACCCCAATCCTCCTGGTTTATTATTTCTTTTTTCAAAAGAAAATTGGAAGGTTGACCTTTTCTTTTGTATTAAACAGATCTGATTTCCATGGGGGAAAACAAGTTTTTTATTGCCCATCATGTAAACAATTATTTTAACCTCATGTTAATATTTTTCCATGTCATCATATATCACATGTCTAGGCACATACAATCACATACAAGTGAAGGATGATCTGCCCAGGGTAACCATGCAGGCAATTCTTTTATACTTGGTGCATTCTTACATTTTTACTTAGACAAAGGAGATAACTGTGTCAGCTGTGAGCTGGCATCAAGCTGTTTTGCTTGGGTACAGCAATAGGCTTTGCTGTTGGGAACTGTATTCAAGATGTCTCAACACTCTGCGACCTCGGATGGCAAGGGTTTGAGTGGTGCCACTTTGGGTAACATACGAGAACTGTCAGGGTACTAGAGTTAGAGCATGCTCGTGGTTTTCCAGGTGCTGCAGTTTAGGTGTGCTCTGGCATTGCTGTGTCAACAAAGATTGTTATGACAGAAAGAACACTGTAGGTGGGATATCCTATTTCAGTCTTGTTTGTTGTTTATTTCTTTGTTTTGTTTTGGAAAGGGGAATTACACATCACAAAGCCAGAATTCTGGGTTTATGGGTCATAGCCTACAGCCTTAGGCTGTCTGTAGTGAAGTTTGCTTCCCTCCCATCATGCTGGCAGCCTGCCTCTCTGGTCCCCGAGGAGGGCAAACCAGGGTATGATGTAAGAAAAGTGCACAAATGCTTTTGAGTCAGCACAGTGAACTGATCAGGGGCAAGCTGCTTCTCTCTCTCGTATTTCTAGTCTTCTGTTAAAAACATGGTGATACTGTGAGAGGACCTCACCATGGTCCAGTTTAGAGTGGAGGTCTAGGTGTATATGCCTGAGTTCTATAGTCCCATAGGATTCTTACTAAGTCAGGGAAGGATTAAAAATACATTGTGTTTTTAAGGGACAAAAATGAAACTATTTGAAACACTGATTAAAAGAGACAAAGAAACTAAAGCCCCCAACATTTCCATCAAGTTTCTGTTTTGCCTGGCTGTTCATTGGTATAGAAACTAATTGTTAGAGGCATAATTCTGGAGATATTTATGGGGTATCTTGCCAATATGTCTACAGCTCTTGATGAAAAAGCCTTATGATTTCTCTTCGTTTGATGGGTTTCAAACTTGCTGCTTTGAAGTTAGTGGTATTGCACTTTTTCCCTCTACCAGTTTTTAGGCTCAAAAGTGTTTTCACAATGCATATAGATGAAAGTTTCAGCCAGTCTGACTTCTGCAAGGGTGAAAAAGGCACAAGGGAAATTTGAAAAGTGACTAGGTTTTTAGTTTCCCTGTAAATCAATCAGTAGTCTTTGAAAGACTTGAAATGTTGGTAAATTGCTACATTTTATTTATTAACAAAAATGAAGGGAAAAAAACCTTACAATTGTTAACTCTGTGCATGTTATCTTGGGAAAGAAAGACCGGCACTGCAAGGTGCTTATGCCACACAGCTGAGAACATGCTCTTAAATGGAAGCACAGTTTGTAACTTTGTTGTTTGTAGGCTGAAAAGTACCAAAGATGTGCAGATGTCCCTCTATTTAGAAATTCATGATAGCGATGCCAAGTCACAATGTATTTCAAAAAGTTTATGGTTACGTTAAATGAAACACTGTGATCAATTTTGTGAATGTTCCTGAAGTTCATCAGAGTGTAAAGTGTAGCTTCTACATCACTAGAGCTGATCGTAATTGTAATTAAGATGTATTACTGAATTTAAATATGAAAATCAACAACCATAATCAACAGAGCTATTATGGCACTGGTAAAATGGGTGGCCTGCTATCAGAGGCCATTATCCAGACTTATTCATGAGCTTCATATTATCCTTCAGCGTGCTTTGAGTATGGCTTTTTCATAGCTAAGAAGCTATAAAAAGCAACATCGCCCCAAGAGATACTCCTGAAACCATTCAGAAGATCTCAAACTTGTCAGGATTGGATGTTTCAGCAAACTGAAAAATTTATCATTCACATCAGTCTGTTTGATCAAATGAAGTCTGTAACTTCATTGCTGGATTTAAATTACCTGGGAGCTCAAGAATTAAAAAAGTTCCTGAACAATTGGAATGAGGGAAAAAAAAAAAAAAAAGAGCCAGGTTAGCCTGACGCAATGGATTTTTATAAGTAAACCTATTTTCAGGCAATTGATTTTACATTATTCATTATTTGTTTGAGATTTGAATGGCAGCTAGGATATTATAAAAAATAATGAAACTATCCAAAGGTAGTAGAAGTACAAATTATAGTTACACATATATGGCTCAGAGAATGCTCTTATCCTTGAAAATGAGCTTCATTCATTTTCAACACAGTGAGGAAAAACAACGGCATTTCAAAACTCAATGTTTTGTTTAGTAACACTTTGTCTTACTTGTCTTGTTTTAAGGAAGGTAGAGCTCCCAAATTCTCCCATTGTTCTGATTATTTCCCTGATAAGGTGTGATTTCAGCTGAGATTTAGGAGGTCAGGAATAGCCAGCCTGGTAATTCATTCTTGAAGAGAACGGCATCCCAGGTTTGCATGCAGCTCTGATTCACAATCTCCTTCCTGCTCATCACTTGTAAATCTTCATGTTCAGAAGTGATGTTTCTTTCCATTGCAAAATAGGTATGAATTAACTATCTGAAAAGAAGTTTTCTGTGTATCATTCTGGTACACTAAAAAAAGGGATTCTACACCTGATCTTACCTAATATTTGAAACCCATCACTACTGACTTATTTCTGCTATGCAGCACTCTTCCTTGAGAGAAGACTGTGACTTTGCTCCCAGACATATGTAAGAGACAGGGCACAGAAATACCAGCCCAGGACTTCCCTGGGAACAAGCTTGTAATTCAAGTTGAGACTGTGCCCTGGCTCCTCCACACCTCAGGGTAAAAAATGGCTCAGGCCTTTTCTGGTCCTTGTTTCTTTTTTCCTCAGTTTAGCTGTTATGGCTGATATCTTCATAAAAGGGAGTCTGCATTAAAGCTCATGCTTTCACCCTACTTTTCCTCATTTGTTGTTTACAGTGTCTTTACAGTACCATTGGTCTTTGCACCATAACAAAATCATAGCCGTTAATAGCCATGTGCAGCTAAGATCCAAGTAAGCCTGTATATCCACCAGGAAGAACTTAAATGCTGAAGTTTGAAGAAAAATAAATAATCCCATCTGCTTTATACTGGGCAGAACATGAACAGGGTAAGAGAATCTTGCCCTAGGAACTATTCTCTTTTTTTTTTTTTTTTTTTTTTCTTAATATTAAGGATATTTTGATTGAAAAACATTGTTGCAGAAAAAATTTAAAAGTAACAGCTAAAGTTATCAAAAAGAAGTAAAGGAACAAGGCCATTTAACACATTAGAAGTTAAATTAAATTATTTGGCTAGAAGATTCACCATAGGATTCAAAATTTGCTAGACATCACTCAAACTCATAGCAGCAAATTTGGTTTTCTGGCTAAGACTTGTCTCAGAAAGCCATGCTTTCATGTCAGAACTTATTTTATAGACATCCTGCTTGTTTAGTTGGGTAAAAGATGGGAAAATAGAGGATACAGATGTTGGGAGAAGGGGGAGAGGTAACTTGCAGAGTTAGGTTTTTGTCAGTCAGTTTGGTTTTATAAGCAGTACAAATGGGAATACAATAGTTAGAGTCTTGAATTAATACTTCCATAAACCCTCTTGCAGGTTTGATTTTAGTTACAGTGGACTTTTTAGCTCATGGCTGATGGAGAGAGAAGGGAGGAGAGGAAATGCATGAAATGGTATTCAGGGATGACATCCTTGATTTCTTCTTCTGTGAAATGGAGCAGGGGGAAGAAACTCTATTAAAGCACATCCAAGCAGAGAGACTTCCCAAACTGGGGTAAAAGCAGTTTGGACAATGCTGAAATCACCTATTGTACCTTACTGATACAGAAAGGCACGTCACTTCCCAAACTTCTGATACTCAACCCAGGCTGCAGTCTGTGTGAATAGTACGCTGAACAGCTATTGTCAGACCATTTCTGCAAAAGTAACTATGATAGTTTAAGACTTTATTCCTTCCTCCGTCTTCTCCTATCAGTACATTAACACTGTTCTGCTGTCAGCTGCTGCCCACGTAGTAAAGCTGAGGAAAGAGATTATGGGAGGGCTCCTTGTGCTCCTCTGTGCAAGGTCAGATAACTTGTCTGAAACTGCTGCAGTAATCTGTGCTAAATGATGTCTGTTAGCGCCCGAGGACTGGCTTTTTTCCTGAAGCAGCAGCTTTGCTTTCCATGAGATCAGGTGCAGGTGGGGAAATGTCATCCAAAAATGTAACTATTTGCAATCTACAAGCTGTGTTACCCCCTCAGTATACACTGACCTTTAGGGAAGGTGGTGGAAGAACATCCAGACATCCCATTAAAGTGAACAAATGGCTCTGGTTCATCCTTCTTAGTGCCTATGATTTCTGCATACATACTGTCACCCAGGTCCACAGGCTACCAAAGGAGCATGTTTATGTTATGCAGCTTGTTTGGCTTCATGAGTGGCCTTGATTTCATCGTTTAATCCAAAATTTGCTGGAATAAATGAATACATTTCCTTTACGTTTCTTTGAATTTGGATCACAAGCTCAGATAGGTGCTGAAAATGATGATGACAGATTTCTCTTTAACCCAGCAAAGTGGAGCTGACTGATCCCTGGTGCCATTATCAAAGGAAAATAATCACAAAAACTCCTCTATGTAGTAGAAATAGTGCCTCTTTGGGTGTTCTGAAGTCATGATGTAGTTCTATCATAAATGGCTGGGTAAAATAAGGCCTTACTATTAATCACCCACGAGGTCATGACAACCACGAGCAGGGTGTGAGAGGGTGCCTGAGCCATGGACACTGTTCAGGCACAAATTAGAGAAGGGTGACAATGTCTGTCTCTGACCCTGTGGCAGCTTGTCTAAGCCATGGGGTCCATGGCTTCTGGACCATCAGGTCTTCTCACCCTTCCCTACTGCATCACTAAATCCCACAGCACTTCCCCAACAGCTCTGTGGCTTCCCTGTGGAGCCAGAGATATGCCAAAGTAAGGCACAGAAGAGGCAAGTCCTGACACTATGGTGGGAAATATGAATTGCATCTCTCTGCTTCACATATGCAGCAAGTCCATGTCTGCTTAATTCCCTTATCTTAACCCCATTATTTCTGAGGTGCCTGTTAGGGTTCCCAAATGCCTGACCTCTCTATGGTTCTCTGTTTATTCTGAGAGCCTCCACAACACTGTCTCTGTATTGAAGTTGTAGACAGCTGAAGCAAACTCAGTGCAGTTGCCAGATATCAAGTCTCCTCCCTAAAACATGTAGGCACTAAAGTTTCTTGAAGGATCAATGCCAGGTAATTTTGTATCACTTTAATAAAAACTTATCTCTTTTTATATTGTTTATATTTTGTTTATATTGTTTATATTATTTGTTCTTGGAAATTACAGAAATGTCTTCACTGAAGTTTTCTCAATATTTTTTGCCTGAGATAGAGACAAAGGTTGGGAAATTGCAGCCCAAGACTTCAAGTTTGGCAAAGTTAGAAGCAATCAAATTTTGCTGTGATGTATCAGTCAAAGCCTGGTATTAGGCATTGCTGTCATTTCTGAGAACAGGAAAACTGTTTAAAAAAAATTAAAAAATCGGAAATCTGATAATTCCATAGGGTTTGCTTATGTAACTGTTGAAACTCAAAGCAGTAGTTTCCATGCTGCAGCTCTTTGCCCTTTGTATTCAATGCACACTTTTTGCATTGTACCTTGTATGATCATTTAGTGGAAGGTTCTAAATGTTTTTAACATTAACATATAGTGAATTTTAAATGCTTTTCTGACGTTTTGTAGAGTTGAGCAAGGAGAATGTCTCTTGCAACCTGATATGTGCTGTTCCTCAAACGTATAAGGCTGGCACTCCTTCTGAAACTGTATTGAAAATTATTATTTCTGAGGAATTTTGACCATACTAAAATTAAGTCCCATAAAAACTGAATAATTCTTAAGTCTGTTGGTCATAAGCAGCCTTATGGGAGTGCTCACTGTGTGTTGATGCTCCTCCTTTGGGCAGAGCTCCCTGTACGGCAGCACAGACTGACAAGACAGTGGCTGAAACTGCCAACTCAGAACAGGCAAACTGTCACCGAAAGGTGTCCTGATCAATTGTTCCTCTCACACTCCCTGTGCTGAATCTAATATTGATATGATTACCTAGTAAGCTAGATCGGAGGACTGATTTAACTGAAAACCTAAAAACCAAAAAGTTAAATTATTTCTTATCTGTCTGAACAACTTCAGTTGGAAGAAAGTATTGTCTCCTGATTTTAAAAAAAAAAAAAAAAAAAGAAAGTAGAAAAGTCCTTCCCAGCTTTAACTGTAGTGATGGATGAGTTTTCCCTTCTGTAGGTTTCTCTCTTGGGCTCTCACAACATTAACTTTCATAGTCAGGAATGTCACATTAGGACTTAAAATTGCTCAGGCTGAAGGGCTGCTTCTTTTTTTTTTCCCCCTCTTCAAAGACATTACTTGTAGCTTCGTTCATGACAAATCCATGGAAACTCAGTCTAAATTTGTTTGTTACCCAGAGGTATATCTTAACCCTGAAATAAACACTGAATGGTATAAATGATGTTTATATGATTCCAAATGAAGGAGGAACTGTTGTCAAGTCTTATGGACAAATTCTGTCATATAATGGGGGGCAGGGAGCTAGAATAACCAATGCGTGCAGGAATATGAGAATGAGAGGTACTTGTAGGTTTGAATATTATTCATCCTCGTATCCAAGGCTTATGAGACATCCTGTCCATGCCACACTGTAGTTTTTTGCCTCTGGTTTAATTAACCCTGATATAACTCTGACAACTTCATTAAAAGTGGATGAGGGCGGTGTCTGAATCGTTCACAGAAGCACAAACATGGTATTTTGAAAAGGGGTTTAAAAAAACCAAAATCTGTGGCATGAATATTAGAGGAAATAAACTGACTGGATATCTGAAAAGTATTGAAAAATTACTGCATTTAGATGTGTGTTAGTGATTGTTATGCATCCGATTTCAACATAGATTGGGATGTGTTACAACTTCATATTTGCCTTGACCACAGAACTAAAATGGTTTGGCCTCTTCAACAGCAGATCTCGGAACTATGAGAAGGATTGATAATTAAGTAGAATCTTTTCTGATTTGTGTTCAAAGGGGCCATTCATTCCTGCAGTTTATTATTCAGGTCGGCTCTCAAATGTACTCTTGAAAAAGGCATTGCTTGTGCATATCATGTGTTTTTTTGCCCCCAGAGATCTTATCTCTCAAGGGTGTTTCTCTGACAGGGTTTCCCAACAGAATAGTACTGCTCCTGCATCTCCTTATAACCCTTAGATGGACCATAGAGGAGAGTGACTGTAAGGATCTGAAAGAGTAAATGAAAGCAGAGGCAGAAGCATGACATGAGACCTGAACAACCCTTTTTCAGTGAGATTCAGAGAACACCCTAGAGTCAGTTCAGTTCTCGGAATGTAAGACCGAGTATGAGAGGAAAAAATCCACTCAATAATAACCTTTTACTCAGAGTCATCCTAGGCAAATTTTAGTCAAGTATTGGCTAAACTAATCTGGTTTAACACCAATAATAAATTGTGCAAATTCCTGAGACCTTCATCATTCTTGTTTTGTATTAAATGTCATCTTGTTAGATGATGCATGAATGAATGGTACAATATGATAGATAGAGTGAATTATTGTCTGCTAATAGATTTTGTTAAAACCTGTCTCCTCTCTGGGTTGGTCCTTGAGAAAAATGCCCAAAATTATTTCTTAGCAGGTCTTAAAAATCAAAGGAATTTAGGACCTTCACAGGAGTTGAGAAAATAGCTTCTGTTTTTTCCTCAGCTTAAGATACCGCTTTTTTTCCTTGCTTTCATTACTCTATGTGTGTGGACAGTTGGAGTGATGGACACAAACACATATGCTTGGCTTGGACCTGACTCTATAGATCATGGTCATCAGAAAACTTTGAGAAAGGAAGGCAGGCTGTTTTCTGGACTGTGTGAGGAATTCTCAAGATTAACCAGGTTGTTTAAATTGAGAGAAGGTGAAAACAGATTTCTACCTACAACCCATTAGGGCCACCACTTCCCACCCAGGGTGTTTCTATACTTCCTGCAAAGCCCTGCCCCAGGGACACTGGAGGTCATGGAAATAGAGGAGGATCAATAGGCTTTTTACTTTCTGCAGAAAAGCCAAGCCAAGCAGTTCATGAGCAATCCTTAAACCTGCATTAAAACAAATGCACTAGAAGTGTGTTTGACGGTGAATTGACAGACCTGATGTTATTGAATTATAAATATATGTTTAATAACTTATAATAATTAGGGTGATACATAGGCTGACATAATAATTTTGCCTATGAAATGTTGTTGTCCCCGAACACCTCCATCTTCAAGCTATCTGTTGGCATATAACTAAGTTTTTAAGTTTATGCTTCATTGAACACTATTGATAAGCATTTTTAATGTTTCCATAGACTGTCAAAATTTTAATTGCCAGCAGTTTTCTTAAAAAAACACCAAACTATCTTTAAGGCTTCAAGATTGTAGGGTATTACATGTGATCCATTATCAGCCCAGCTCCTTTTTCTGGCCACAGTTATATAGATATAGCCAGATGATGTTTAGGATACCTAACTAAATTCCACAAGGCTACTAAAACTGGTATCTGAGTCTGATTCCTCCTTATCAAGATGGCCATGGTTTTGTAATGTGGTTGTGAGTCTCAGGGTGTGGCCTCTGTGTATGTCCTTTTCCTTCATACACATGTGATATCTTTGATATACTTAGAGCCCTTCTCAGTGGGTATTAGGAAATTAAGAGTAACTAAGATGTCAAGTTTTCTGATGTCTCTTTCTCCCCCATCTGGCATTATTGTCTTACTGTCAACCAGTGTAACTCAAAGCAACCTCTAGGTTGCTCTAAAAATTTTGGTGAGCAGACCTGATACATATAGTTCAGAAGGAAGAAAATCTACCTAATACTGAAGAACTCTTGATTGGAAGGCAACAACTTCAACTTCCACAACTGAGTAAAATACTTACTAAATGTTTCTGCATATCTAGAGCCAATTTTTTCAATAGACTCAAAAAGCCCTGAAAATTATTAGTCTTAATTAAATGGCACATTTTCATTCTAACAACTATATTTCTGTAAAAACCTTTTGATGTGTCATTAAGTAGCAACCCATTTTCCACAGGAACTGATGTTTCATTCTCATCCTATTGCACTATAGAACTGTTTCAGGCTATTTCCACTCAACTGCACTTTAACTGGGTGTCACAGAAGGTAGGTAGAAGGCATGAGCGTGTTCCATCTGAGAAATCCTCAGAAAATTTGGTTAAGTGCTGAAAACAGTGAAGGAAACAAAATGGTAGGCTCCGCAGTGACTTCAGTTTGTCTGGGTTAACAATATAAAATCAGGTAAATCTTGGTACATATGTGTCAACGCCCTAGGGAAATGACCACATAATTTGATATACTGTCTTCTTTGCCTCAGTGGTGTTGTTTATCTTCATTTTTTCCCAACTCCTTCTATCATTCTCTTTTAAAATACTGAAAAATATTATTTGAGGCACTTCAAGAAACTATCAAGGAGATGTTATTTCTGAAGTGTATTCCTTCAGGCATGTACCTCTTGTATGATCTGAAACTACAGTGCTGCAACCTGGAATATAAGCATAAGCACAGATAGCTAGAACAGGCAGTTATAATATGACAATTGGAAGGAATGGAGTGCTATGCTGGTACTGCTGGCATTAAGTTTTACTTATCAGACTGTACACTGAGCACTTTTTCTGCTTGCTTTTGATTCGTATATAACAGTAGAGCTGTTGGGGGGGGGGTGTAGAGTTTTTTCTCTCCAGAAACTTTTTTGTGTATTGACTTTGATATGCTGCCAGTTTGAATTAAGTGCATCTGTCACTAAAATGAAATCTTGAGTAGTAGCCAAATTCTTTTAGTACATGGGACTATGCCAACCCTAAACAAGGTCCAAAATCTCCTTTGTCATGAAGGCAATATGCTCTTGCTTATATTTTTCCTATGCAGATCATGAACCTTAGACTTAAAAATGGGGATTTCAATTTTATCTGTTTTTGGCAGGACTAAGGTTTATCAAGACTGTAGCAGGTGTTTTCTAAGGGTGGCATACCTGGGATTGAGTGTTGGGATGCCAGCAAGAACCTGTAGTCGATTTATTTCCCAAAAATGTTCAGCAAATCTAAACCAGATATATCTATGATCAGGGTATCCTGAAGCCCATCTCATACAGCAGTGCATGACTTTCCATGAACACTATACCTCTGGGACTTTCTCAATGAGACTTTAATTCCAACAATGCTTCCAAAGATGAAGAACATCTAAAAATCAAATAAATGTTCACATGGGGTATGGAGAAGGCTGAGGTACTCAATGACTTTTTTTGCCCCAGTCTTCATTGGCAAGGGCTCCAGCCACACTGCTCAAGACACAGATGGCAAAGGTGGGGACTGGGAGAGTGAAGAACTGCCCACTGTAAGAGAAGATCAGGTTCGAGACCATCTAAAGAGCCTGAAGTTGCACACGTCCGTGGGATCTGATGAGATGCATCTGTGGGTCCTGAGAGAAATGCTGGATGAAGTGGCGAAGCCACTATTTATCATATTTGAGAAGTCATGGCACACCAGTGAAGTTCCCACTGACTGGAAAATGGGAAAGTTAACCCCCATTTTTAAAGAGGGAAAAAAGGAAGACCCAGGTGACTACAGAGCAGTCGGTCTCACCTCTGTGCCTGCCAAGATCATGGAGCAGATCATCCTGGAAACTACGCTAGGGCACAGGGAAAATAAGGAGGTGATTGGTGACAGCCTACATGGCTTCGTTAAGGGTAAATTGTGTCTGACTAATTTGGTGGCCTTCTGTGATAGGATTACACTGTTGGTAGATAAGAGAAGAGCAACTGACGTAATCTACCTGGACTTGTGCAAAGCATTTGATACTGTCCCACATGACATCCTTGTCTCTAAATTGGAGAGACCTGGATTTGATGGATGGATCACTTGGTGGATAAGGAATTGGCTGGATGGTCTCACTCAAAGAGTTGTGGTCAACGCCTCGATGTCCAAATGGAGAGCAGTGATGAGTGGTGTCCTCAGGGGTCGGTATTGGGACCAGTGCTGTTTAACATCTTTGTTGGTGACATGATTGACTGCACCCTCAGCAAGTTTGCCAACAACACCAAGCCGTGTGGTGCAGTCGGCACACTGGAAGGAAGGGATGCCAACCAGAGGGACCTTGAGAGGCTTGAGAAGTGGGCCTGTGTAAACCTCATCAAACTCAACAAGGCCAAGTGTAAGGCCCTGCACACAGGTGAGGTAATGCTGAAGCACAAATACATGCCGGGTGATGAGTGGATTGAGAGCAGCCCTGTGGAGAAGGACTTGGGGGTATTAGTGGATGAAAAACTGACTATGAGCCAGCAATGTGTGCTCACAGCCCAGAAAGACAACTGTGTCCTGGGCTGCATCAAGAGAAGTGTGGCCAGCAGGTCAAAGGAGGTGATTCTCCCCCTCTACTCCCCTCTCATGAGACTCCACCTGGAATACTGCATTCAGGTCTGGGGCCCCCAGCATCAGAGGGACATGGACCTGCTTGAGTGGGTCCAGAGGAGGCCAAAAAGATGACCAGGGGGCTGGAGCACCTTCCCTATGAGGACAGGCTGAGAGTGTTGGGGTTGTTCAACCTAGAGATGAGAAGGCTTCAGGGAGATCTAGTGGCCTTCCAGTACTTAAAGGGGGCCCACAGGAAAGATGGGGTGGGCCTCTTTATCAGGGAGTGTAGTGATAGGACAAGGGGTAACAGTTTTAAACCGAAAGAGGGTAGATTTAGATTAGATCTAAGGAAGAAATTCTTTATTTTGAGGGTGGTGAGACACTGGAACAGGTTGGCCAGAGAAGTTGGGGATGCCTTCTACCTGGAAGTGTTCAAGGCCAGGTTGGACGGGGCTTTGAGCAAATTGGTCTAGTGGAAGGTGTCCCTGCCCATGGCAGGGGGGTTGGAACTAGATGATCTTCCAACCCAAACTGTTCTATGATTCTGTGATCCTGAGGTCTAGCACTAATACTCATTATGTAAACAAGCAGGATTTTGGAAAATGTGTCATGTTGATGTATAGCAAATAAACTACATCCTGACATTTTGCAAAGTTTAGGATTTCCTAATATTAGAAACAGTGAAGCATAGCTTTAATTGAAACACTGGAGATTTAAAGGGTGTATAAAAAACCCCAGCCAGTCCCAGACTTTTTACACTCTTTCATAATTAAAGGATGTGAGGTCACATGAAGCTAATCATGGGTAAATTTCAAGCAAATGAAATGAAATATTTCTTCACAAAGCACTTAAATTATTCTGGAGGTCAGAATCAAACAGTGTAGCTGCACTTTTAAAAAGCACCAGCTAACTTTATGATCATCCATAAAATTTTTAGCTTTACCTGCTAGATTGGGTTAGTCTGTGCTCATGCCTCAGGGCATTAGCTGATCACCAAATGACCAAAAAGAATTTTTCTTTTCCATATGCAAAGCCCTGTACAATTACTCAAATACTATTTTCTACCCTTTGCTGTCTTCTAAATAACAGCTATAAGTAGGTGCTAGAAACAGCATATTGCTGTGATGGATAATTGGTAAAAATCTGATAAAGCAGCTTCTCTATTTTTTGACTGTGACAAAATTTGACTTTATTTATAGCAATTGTTTGTGGTAACAATAGAGACCAAAACAATTATGTTTTGTAATAAGATAGAATGATGCATGTAACCAGGTGCAATCTGAATCTATTTTGCTTCAAACTATTTTCAGAGTATATTTTTTAAGATTACATTAAATATATATCTGCGGATATTTTATTTTAATTCAACAATTATGTCTATTGAAGTGACATGATGTTTTGTATTTGACTGATGTCAAACATCTGTTGTCCTTATAAAATGGTATTAAAGTGTATGTTGCTGTACTATGCATACAATTTTAAGCAAATTCTTGTGTTTCTTCTCTAGCTTTTTCATTCTCTTATTCTCAGCTTTATAAGAGTAAACTTCTTCTGGTTTAATAGAATACCAACACAATGCTCTTTGGTCACGTCAATAAAGAATATTTAAAGGCCTTTCCCATTTTAAGAAACCATGAAACCTTTAGTTCTTCCAAAACTGCTGTCCCTTTGAAAACCAGCTTTAAGTCCTCTTCTTATCCCCCCACAATATGTGATCCTACTCTATCTGTAGGGCTATGGTATATTGTTGTCAAAGATACTTTGTGTTATCAGGGCAATCCCATAAGGAAGCTGAAGTTCAGAAATTGTATACAAAATCTGGTTTGGAAATACATGAAGCTGAATGAATAGGAACTAGCCTGTTTCACCTGGTACACATCATCCTCTGATATCTTCACAGGTTCACTAAAATGCAGATTGCTTCACAGTGTGCATATTTGCTAAGGTAAAGTCAAAGAAGATCCTAAGCTGAAATGCAGTGGCGAAACTGCATTGAATGCAGTGTCTTCAAAGCTGTGAAACAGGAGGCAGGTGTCCAAGCCTTGTACTCAAGTGTGTGGTCAATAATGGTGAAGAAGAATTATCAGGATCAGTTTCCAGAAATATTTATAACCATACAGTAGTTTGTGCAAAAAAACCCCATCCAAACTAACCAACCAACCAAACACCAAACCAAAACCAAACAAACCCCTAAGGTCCCATAAAAAGACCATAGAATCACTGTCAACTGGTAGTAGTTGTCAGCAGTGAAAAGTGTGACAACTACTGGTGAAACTGTAGTTACCTTCTTAGAAAGGATGTAGCAATATCATCAGGCCCAGTCAGCATGGGTTTATGAAAGGCAGGTCCTGCTTGGCAAACCTGATCTACAACAGGGTGACCTGCTTATTGGATGAGGGAAAGGCTGTGGATGTTGTTTACCTTGACTTCAGTAAGGCCTTTGACATCATTTCCCACAGCATTCTCCTGGCAAAACTGGCTGCTCGAGGCTTGGATGGACACACGCTTCGCTGGGTAAAAAACTGGCTGGATGGCCGGGCCCAAAGAGTTGTGGTGAATGGAGTTAAATCCAGTTGGCAGCCGGTCACGAGTGGTGTCCCCCAGGGCTCGGTTTTGGGGCCACTCCTGTTTAACATCTTTATTGATGATCTAGACGAGGGGTTCAAGTGCACCCTCAGTAAGTCTGCAGATGACACCAAGTTGAGTGGGAGTGTTGATCAGCTTGAGGGTAGGGAGGCTCTGCAGAGAGATCTGGACAGGCTGGAGCGATGGGCTGAGGCCAACTGTATGAGTTTCAATAAGGCCAAATGCCGGGTGCTGCACTTGGGCCACAACAACCCCCAGCAGCGCTACAGGCTTGGGGAGGAGTGGCTGGAGAGCTGCCAGTCAGAGAGGAACCTGGGGGTGTTGATTGACAGCCAGCTGAACATGAGCCAGCAGTGTGCCCAGGTGGCCAAGAGGGCCAATGGTATCCTGGCTTCATCAGAAATAGCATGGCCAGAAGGGACAGGGAAGTGATCTTACCCCTGTACTGGGCACTGGTGAGGCCACACCTCGATTACTGTGTTCAGTTTTGGGCCCCTCACTACAAAAAGGACATTGAATTACTCGAGCGTGTCCAGAGAAGGGCAACGAAGCTGGTGAAGGGTCTGGAGGACAGGTCTTACAAGGAGCGGCTGAGGGAACTGGGGTTGTTTAGTCTGGAGAAGAGGAGGCTGAGGGGAGACCTCATCGCCCTCTACAGCTGTCTGAAAGGAGGTTGCAGAGAACTGGGGATGAGTCTCTTTAACCAAGTAATAAGCGATAGGCCAAGAGATAATGGCCTCAAGTTGCGCCAGGGAAGGTTTAGACTGGATATCAGGAAGCATTTCTTTACAGAACGGGTTGTTAGGCGTTGGAATGGGCTGCCCAGGGCAATGGTGGAGTCCCCATCCCTGGAGGTGTTTAAGAGTCGTGTTGACATAGCACTTAGGGATATGGTGTAGTTGAGAACGGTCAGTGTGAGGTTAATGGTTGGACTGGATGATCTTCAAGGTCTTTTCCAACCTAGATGATTCTGTGAATATCCAAGACACCTTCATCATTGTATGGCTGTAACCAGGAAAAGAGGAATTGTTTTAGTGTTAAGACACTTAAACCCAAATTAAACACATTTTGTTTAGTTCTGACAATGCCCTGGTGTTCAACAACAATCTGCTAGAATTCCAGTGGGGCTGTAGCTAATTCCACCAGAGTGTCTGGAGTAAACTTAACATTGGGCCCTTACTTGTTTGTATCCTGATGTCCATATGTGAAATAAACACACTCTTTCCTGACTGCGATGCATTCAGCTGCCTGCTTTGAGAATGATGACTTTTTCCATTGTAGAGGTGGCTTGGATTTGTTCCTGCAGTATAAGCAATAACGGATGTCAAAAAGAAGGGAAAGGAAAGCAGTGAAGAAGGGGGAAACTTTCAGATGCAACCAAAGCAATATGTTGAGAAGGTTGGAGAGAGCTGATTTGTTTCATAGCTTTAATTGTAAATCTGCAGGAGTGCTGGGTAAGTGTGAGAAACATGACCCCCTGAGTTTGAGACTGAGTGGTAGCCTGTTTTGGGGCTGCCATTTAAAAACTTGCAGGAAAACATTATATTGTGAGTTCCTCATATCTAATTCTGCAGTGAGGTGGGAAACCAGGAAAAGAGGATCAACAGCATGAAAAGATCCTCATCTTTTTTTTCTTCTGTAGGCATAGTTGTTTGATCATGCCAGAGCTTTGAGACCAAATAGCCTGCAAATTGCTTTCTCATTTCAGATGTTTCCATTGCTACTAAACAAATAGCTTTATTTTAAAGCTTTTAAGTGATCCTCCCAAGCATTTCTCCTTCTTATCCTGTTTCTCTACCCTGCTCCAGCATTTTCACTGTTGCTGCCATTCATCTGCATTTCTTTTTTCTTTGATATTTATGAACTCAACTTCAGCAGCAGAGTTCACAGAAAACATCCCCTCCTTCTCTGTGCAAGACATCACGTAAAAGTGGTTTACTCGAAGGGAAGGAAGAAGATTAAAAAAACCACCTCCTTTGTAAATCAGGTCCTCAGGCCAAATTCAGCTGTGATACAGGGAGTAATACCTAGTCATCTCCTGGAAGGAACTGTGTGTCTGAAATTGACCTACCTTCTTTTTGAGATGTAAAAAGATGTCTAAACTTAATTTAAACTCTTCCCGGGAGGAGCAGAATCCTGTGGAAATCCCATGGATGAGGAAGAACATGACAGACTATGTCAGAGTGAGGCTTTCTAATGGCTGAAGGGTTTCAACACTTGTGCTGGGTGCCCAGTTCCTCCCTGGTCTCTCATGTTCTTGTAAGCAAGCTCCTCCATCTGCATGCCCCTGTGTTTCTGCTCCCACTCATATTTCAATAATGTGTTATGACAAACACTTGGAAAAAGGTTTGGGTGTGAGTGACGTGGTCTTATGTCTGTCTTGAATGCAGCCTTTAGTTCTGCTGTAACTACCATTTTCATTATCAATGTGCCTAAGAGACACCCAGTGTCCATATTTGTTTGGCGTATGTTTAGAAATTCACTTCAGTTTTCTTCTGGTATTCTTTCTTTTTGACCACAGGATAATTTTCCAGTCCCTGATGAAAACAAGCTAAAAATATCCCAGATTTGCATGGGCAGGCATTCATGTGGGAGCTGGAATTATGAGAAGAAAAAGAAAGAAGGAAGTGTCAGAAATCAGAGTAAGGCAACCTTTCCTAGTTTTGTCATTGTCTGGTGTTATGTTGTTTAAATTAACATTCACAGTGAACAGGCAGAGGTCCTTGAAGACAGGAGTGTGACAAACATTTATATCTGTAGGTAATAAGGTCATTTTCACAGAAACATCCGTTCCCTAGGTTTGGGCTGAAGGCATCCAAGGCATGAAAAGAAACCAGCAGCATTTTCTGGAAATTCTTCACTGACTTTGATTCTTTTTTTTTTTTTTTTACTTTATAGATGGTTGAATTATTCTAAATATTCTGTATAACTAATTTCTGAGCTTGCGTAATGGGGGGGAGTGGGGGGGCGGGAATAAGGGATCTCAGAACATTTTGTATATGCATAAATTTTTCTTCCTCCACTGCTAGGATTACTGCATGAAATCCAGACGGGTGATTCTGTTATACGAGACATCAAAATAAATAGTGTGAACAATCTCTTGCAGTTTTAAACATCTATGAATCAAAGTCTATTTGCTCTCTTCATTGTCATATTCCTACATCTCAATTAATGAGATCTCTGAACAACAGCCTGGGAGTAAGAGATTTTAATATAGTAGATAAACTGAAAAAGTTGAAAGAAAAAAAAACTGAAAGGGAGAAAAAAGGGACTGTCTTAATCTCCTAGACTGTTAATGCATTTTCTCTCTAACTTCTTCAGACATTCTTGTTGAGATCAGTTATGTTTCATTTTAAAGTTCAGGTTTCCTCACATCTTGCTTTTCTTTCTGGTTAACACTTTACCTTTTCTTGACTCATTAACTATGTCCTGAGTGTCCTTTTTTCATACTGTCATGAAAAGAATGGAGTGGACTGTTTGTCCATAAGATATTAACTCTAGAAATTAACTCAAGAATATCTGAGGGTGTACTGCAAGATTAAGAACATAGCAGAAATCAACCCGGGCTCCTTTCTTGGATGCATAGAAGTAAACTAGAAGGAACGGCATCCCCATAAACTAGCAATAGGCTGGAAGGGAAGATTGTAGGTGATTGATGTTGGGAACCACAGATATATATGCAAGATGGCCATCCATACTGGCTGTATTTGGTGGTAGACAGGGTTTCCATTCTTTCCAGTTTAAATTTTGCTTTCACATGCAAATGTGCTGTAGAAAATCTCACTTCTAAAACTACATAATGTTGACATGAAGGACTCCGCCTGCCTGAGTGCTGTATCATTTTCTGTTACTCCTCTGTGTAAGAGAAGGTCTCTCCCTGCTCAAAAAAAATCATAGCTATTACTGCACTAGAGTTTACTGATTCATGCTGAGAGACAGTTGGGACTTAACTGTGTTAATGTACTATCTTTCCTTTCCCTCTTTGGAAAATCCACAAGCTAAATGTGGTGAGTTAATTGAAGTTGTTTCATTTATTGGAGTGTGATGGGAATGTGGAAGCCTGTCATCTTAGGAAAAGAAGCCTTTTATGACAGAACTATAGGGTTGACAGTTCCCCGGCCCCTTTAATAACTTTCAAATTTATTAGCCAATTTCAATAAAATAGAACAGAGGTCTACAAGACAGTAACTTTCTACAAATTTTGTGAAAATCAGGTTCTAGGAAGACAAGGGATACCTACAGAGAGAGGGTACAGAAAAGTCAACTCTTAATGATTCTTGCCTGATTTACTCAGTAGGAATGGCCAATGCACCAGTCAAAAAACAAAATCTCAAGATGAGCCACAGCAAACTGGGTTTATTTCTCAGCTAAGGATGTGGGGGAGAGCTGGAGATACTGAGGAGGTGGGGTCCAGAGATGTTACCGGAATCTGAGGTATTGTCAGGGGTTGTTTAGTGACAGAAGTGTGAGAAGGAGATTACAGTATGCAGAAGAACTTGAGGATAACACTTGAGGTGAATGGATGTAAAACACAGAAGTTTAGGAAAAAATAACTTCCCTGTGACCAATGTGATGAATTATATTTCTGGTTTATCACCATTTCTTGTTTATCATTTTCACTTCAAGCCACGAGGTTTAGCTCTTACGGGTCAAAGTGAATCACATTGCTTTTATTTCCAGATTGTTTTTCAGTAAACAGTTATAGACAATATGAGAAAACAGTAATAAAAAAAATAGAAAAAACTGCAGGTACAGAAAAATCTTGGGGATTGGGTATATAATTCATGTGGATGTGTTTTTATGACAATTGTTTGCACTTTTAAACATTTTCTGATGTTCAGTGTCTTACAATGGGGCAAGTTTTTAATTAAGATTTCTATCTATAATATTTCCATTGTAAACTCCTTTAGTTTGCAGCTTCTGTGCGTAGTGTTATTAAATTTCAGAAACAATATTGTAAGTTGATGTGACCACCATTTCTAGGACTGAATAAATGAGAGGCTGCTTGTAAATGCTGTGATGCTTTCAAATCTGCTAGAGATGTGCTGAAAATGAAAACAATAGATGCCAAGGCTTTCTTTTTCTAATGCATTTTAAACAGCTATAATTTCAGATTGTTTCTGTATATCTGGAAGAAAGGAGAAATGTGGCTTCAGATTTCAGCACCACCCGAAACGACGACAGGATAATTGTTATTATAGCTTAGCCAATGTTCAAGCCATCCAAAAAACATCATGATGAACAACCCTCTCTGAAGTGGTCTGTGTTCTTCAACTGCTTCCCTTACACTCATTTGTTTTATTTGATTCTCTCAATGGTCTTGTTTTTTTCTCTGTGTGTGCCCATTTCTTTATCTGGTTCATATTTTCCTTAGGTTTCATATCACCTCTGTCCATCTTTCCCTTTTTTGGCTGCTCCCTTCCAATAAAAATTATATTCAGCTGAAGCTTTGATTCCCTGGTACAACAAATCAAGTTTTAAAAAAATACTGAAAGCTCACCCAAGAAAAGCAAATAAATAGGCTGTAAACTGTTGTTTTGTTGGCTTGGATATATTTTGTTGTGGCATGCTAAATTATATGAAATTTTTGTTAAAATTTCTGAAGGAGGGAATTTATCAAAAATAAGAGTGAGTGTATATGCTGTGGGAATTGTTTGTCCACTCACCTGCTTTGAGCAGGGATGTGATTCTGTATATAGTTGCAAGTAAGCACACAGCTGACTTCTTGGCATCTGTGGAGGCTTCCTTCTGTGTTTCTTTGTTCTGCTAAAAAAAAAATATTTTCAGCTTGCTCAAAATCTTTTGAAAATAACTGTCAAAAATTAAAGCTTCCTCATGAAATGTAACTGGTTTTGAAGTAAACCTAACTGGAACCAGGTACCGCCTTAGTTCAAAAAAAAAATCTCTTTTTACCCACACAGTGGTATCTTGTTGTTAGCACATAACAACATTGCAACACTGGTAGCAATGGAGGTAATCACAGATTTTCACCCAAGAGATCAATAAAAAATCTTTTTAATCAACTATTGTGTGTTAACAAATAGCCTCAGTAGCCTATTATCACCCATTGACATCTATGTTTAAGAAGAATACATGCTTTCTGAATATTTCCCTGTGAATAGCTATGTCTAGATTCTTCCTGAAAGGCAGGCAATAAATCCTTCTAATTGGCAGTCTGCAAGCATTTGATTTCTGCATACTCAGCCCAACCCTGCCCACGGAAGGTGAATGCAAAACTATGTGCTAATGAATCAAACACACGTTCAGCTCTTCTAGAAATTTGCATAGTGGTAATGTTGGATTAAGTGATAAATTCCAAATGAGATTCAATGAGACTGAATCAGCCTTTCTGAGACTTATTTATCTGTCTTTTTCTCCTTGGAAAGTATCCTAGAGCAAACTGTTTATTCTTTTTTCATTACATTTGTTTGGATTTAATGCAGGAATCAGCAGGCTGGATCAGACTCAAGTTCCAGACTGGCCAATATCTTATCTTCAGCATTTACCAGTGACATATGCTTCAGAATAAGGTGAGAGAGGTCTGTAAGAAGCAGTCATAGGAGTCTTTCTCCCCATTTTACAGTGGGGGTTAACTCAAGCTACAAATCATGGAGGTTATTATTGTTACCTCTAATTATATATTCTGGGGTGTTCTTCACATAAAGGTGTTCTCCACAACCATAGGACTTATGGAAATCCCTACATAAAGGTAGAGATTTAGATATTGGCTTCCAAGCTTGTGTAGACTCTTTTTCTGGTTGATGGAAGTAGATGGGTGCTTGTAGGATGCAGTTTATCCTGCTTTAAGGCAGACATCCAAAAGACCTGCCTGATGTCTAGGGAGAGACATTCGGTGAATTGTATCTTAGATATGTCCACTTCTTTCTACTGATTGCAAAAGGAATCTGGAAAACTAGCTCAGAGATAGACAGCTACAGTAAGGTAAGATTAGTCTTGTTCATGTTGTCTTGGCAGCTTGAAATATGTAGGTAGGAAATATCAGAGGTGGGGCATGGTGTTGTTTCTTTCTACCTTAAACCATATTTTATCCTCTCCAGCTCTTATAAAATGCTGTTAGGTCAAGAGTTCAAGAGTCAGTAGAAGCAACATGGGAAGAACATGGAAGATCTCCAGGGTTCAGTGCGATGGCACGATAGCGATGGGTATTGATACGTGGAAAAAGGCCCAGTTCTTGATGAACACAGAAATACAGCTTCTCCTATTACTAGGTTCAGTATCTGCTGTGTGGGGCATGCCAAACAAAAATAAAAGCAAAAGAGATATGAGAGGCAGAACACAAAGCATGAAAGATCATGAAACTGTGCTGAGGAAAACTTATACCTAGCTATCAGTGAGGAGGAGAGATATCTAAAGACAATGGAAAAAGCAGTGCCTGGAGATGAACACCAAGAAAAAATGCTCAAACATAGCAAATGCACAGGTTTGTGTGGAAAGACAAGTTGGGTTTCTGATGAAGAGAGAGATGTCTGTCTTCTTTATGCAATATATATATCTTAGCCTCTTATCAAAACCTTTCATCCCCTTCTTTGGAGGGGAATTCTTTAATGACAAGTTACCAGAAAACAGCTGACTTCTAGGACTGGTAGAGTCACACTTCCACTTGCTCAGAATTGAAGAGAAGGTTATTCCTCTCTTTTCCCTTATTTTTTCTGTTTCAGAGCTTGCATGTGACTGCAAAGAATGTATTTATATGGTTGTTTCAATGCTTTTCTGGTTTTACTTACCAGCTTTATTTAAAATCCATGTTCTGAAAACTTGGAAAGAGAATCCACTCTGATACATAAACATTAAAACACTCTTAGGAGTCTTTTTTTTTTTTTCTTTTCTTGCATTGAATGATGCTGTTAACATGCAGTTATTGCAAAAGAAAAAGAAAAAAAAATACTTCAAGCTTTGTATAGAGAAAAACTTGCTAGATACTTTATGTAATGCTTCATCTCTCCCTGTACATGCAGAATTCAACAAACTTTAAGAAGCTGCATTTTGCATTTTGGTACCATTTTTTAACGGGAGATGTCCAAATAAGAAGATAATTTATCCTTTCAATATCTCTCTTTCTCTCTCATGTATTTTCCATTTTGGTTTAGTTTTCCATTCATCATGTGGCACCAGTGCACATTGTATTAGGATATTAGATCAAACTGTCAAAAAGCTGACAGTTTTGTTTTTTTTTTTCCCTAAGCATATGCATTTTTGAAATAGTAATTAATTCAACCAACTGGAAGGAAGTAATTAGTGGCTTGTTTTCTTGTGCTTGGTGCAGGTTTTGATATGAAGTATTTTTTAGAAGGTTGCAGTTTTAACACCTAAAAAGCCCTTAATTTGAGGTACCTTGGTTACACAAGAGGAATGCATGATCTTGGGAAATATATTAACACACGTGATGCTGAACATGATTTTGGAGTGGGAAATGTTTACGTGCCTAGTGACCTTAGGGAAGAGCCTTGTGGAGTATTGATGGTTGTCTACATAGTTTTTTTTGACTACTTAAGACGTCATGTTTCATAATTACAGCCAACCACTATGACTATGTGTAGGACTAGTATGTTCCATTTCTTAAGTTCTGTGTGCTTTAAGTATTACAAATGCTACTTCAGATAAGCTAAAGATACATGAAAAGAGAAGCTGGTATGGTCTTATATACATAGCAGAAGCTTGCTTAATATTTCTAGCCATTCCAGTAGGATGAGTGAAAGTTATGATGACTGTCTGTAGAGTTTGTATTGTTTATATCATTTATTTATTCAAATAACACATGAACAACGCTATAAAAATGTTTTCTGAAGTGATACACCCTGTTCACTGGGTTGGAGCTTTTTAGAAATTTCTATCACCTGGAGAGAATCTCTGTTTCTAGTGCTTTAGTAAAGGTGGTGCTGCAACTCTCTTCCTATACCAATGTGATGTATTTGCAGAAGGGACACCTTATTTGTCTCCCATGTCCTTTCTGCATGTGTTCATGAAGGGTATCAAAGTGTCTTTCTGGAACAATTGTTTGCAGGAAGTGACTGTCAAAGCTGAATGCTATATATGTTTGCAGAAACAGAACTTCATAAATGTCTGATTATTGTTAGAAGTTGCCACTTACAGCTTTTGTTGTTTAATGAAACAATTTTGAAAAATCTTCATAGACTTCAGTTTTTCTGTTATCAATATTTTCAGTAGACTCTGATCATGAGATATTAATGTAGGAAGTATCATCTACTTATCAGATAAGGTATTCCTTCAAAACAGACTCTTCTTTTACCTGTCCAGTAACAGAATATCTAGTCTGAGGGATGGAATATTAAGGTAACTGTCAGTAAATGTTAAAAACAGTAATGCTAAATAAATCAGTTAATTTTGGATACAAAATTAATGATAAGAAAACAGAAGTGTTTGGGAAAGGAAAAAGAAGCAATATTAATAGGGAAAAGATATTTGTTCAGACTTAGCTGCAGTATTTGCTCCTGATAATTGTGTTGTCTTTCAACATTAAAATCCAGTATTATTTCAAGTTGAAGCATGCACCCACTAAGGAAAAAAAAAAATCTTTGTTCAGTTGTGTTGACTTAACATTAGATCTTTTCTATTGCATATGCAGCCTAAGCTGACCCTTAAAAAGCTGTGGAGAAACAGCAGCTCAGTGAAATGTTCAGACTGAGCGTTGATATTTTGACTGAAATGGTCAATAGTTTTTGTGATCTTGCTGTACTACTATTGTGATGAGCAAGAATGCTTTGGTTAATGCTCTCAAAACAACAGCAATAGAGAAAAAGTGGAAAAGGTAAATTGTCTTTAGACTGTTCTATTAAAGAATGGTCCAGTTCTTCACTGTGAGGATGAGGCATGGTTAGGTGGGTAAAGTTTAACTAATCACTAAGCACAAAGCTGGGAAAATTGTTCTCTATGTCATGCCTGAACTTTAAAAATGTGTTGTGATCTATTATAGATCAACTGAAGAACCTGGAAGGCAACAGAGCAACCTGTGCCGTAGATCTACAGTGAAGACAGACCACAAGGAAACCAGGTAAGTGCAATGGAAAAATCATTGGACTCTCTTCTAAGAATTTTTTTTTTAACAACCATGCAGATTAATGTAAAGCTAAGATGGCCCACAAAACATGAGCAGCTGTTTATCAACTCATTACTGTTGTTGTACAATTGAATCAAAGGGGACAGTCAGATTGTGACTGATAAATGATGAGATAATAGAATCAAAAGCAAAATGTTTTACTCTGAAAGGGCTGGAAATCTGTGCACAGGAGGGTAATGCTGACAGGGCAATGCACAAATATAACAAATATACGTACATGGCGTGAACTGGACCCACAATGGTTTTAAAGATGGGCTTGAAAATGTGAAAAGCTATGCATGAAGTCATTGACCTGCTTGAAATGAGGGCTAGTGGAACGAGAGGACAATGCCAGGCAAGAGAATGACTAATGCTGCAGAAGGACCTGATTAAATGTGTTTAAGAAAGGAGCTGAGGTTTGGATTCAGGAAGGATTCATTGTTAAATTGTTTAAGTAATACAATAAATAGAGGATACAGATCTTCCTGTCTGCCCTGAAACCCTTCTGGGAAGTAGGTCTTCCATTTTGATCTACAACTCGCTTAATACAGTTGCATCAGAAGATACACTGTGCAGTTTCCTGTGGTCATGTCAATGATGTATCTAACCCTGTTTTACAACCCAGCTGCAATGTCTTTGGTTTGGTTTCAATGCATCTGGCAGCAATAAAAAATAGGTATTCAATTCTCTCCTTTGACATCTTATACTCTTGCCAGATGAATCAGCCAGAGACTCCCATGGTCAAAGCGAATGAAGAAATCTCACCTATATTTTATGCTGTTTCCACCTGTCATATCGCTGTATTTGTACTGTAAAGTGGAGAAATTAATTTGAGGATGATGAAGATGAGTCATTATCTATTACTGGGATGGGGAACTTGTGGACCAGATAAGACCTGTGATTTCATTTCACATGACTGGAGGATGCTTAATTTTGTTTAGCACAGCCAAGGCAATAAGGCTCTAATGTTTTGGCATTTTTTTTAGTTCTTCTATTATTCCTAACCATGTGATATGTGTTTCCACATTATATGATGTGGACCCCAAATGCAAAGGCTTTTTGTTCCCTTCACAATATTTACTGAAAGAAAGGGAATTTGTATTCAGTGTTAATCTGTAACCTTCTGGAATTATTTCAAATACCTGTTTACCCTCTGTAAATTCTGAACAAAAGCCCCACTCTGTTCTCCCAGTCTGAACATGGGATGGAAGTTACTTTAAAAAGGTTTTCATTAACCTGATTTTCCCTGGCTGCAGACCATTAGACACTCACTCTCACAGTGAAGAACTGGACCATTCTTTTATGTCACAGTCTAAAGAAAATTTAGGGTTTTTTCTGCTTTTTCTCTATTAGAGATCTGAAATAAACTGTTAAAAGAAGAAAATGTCAAATGTGTTGTTTCTTTATACAAGGAAGTAAACTAAGAGTGAGATACTTGGGCTTCAGAGGGCTAGATCCTCTGGCTGCCTAGATCGCAGGAAGTGGATGAACTGTAGTCATTTATGTAAAACAAAGAGTTAACTTAAGGCCTCATCCAGCATTATGTTCCTCCTCTTTTACATCAGCATGAATTGTTGCATATCAGTGGGATTGAGATACCGTGCTATCCACGTATTTGTATGTCAATGGGTTATTGACCTTTTTTTCCCAATATATAAGGAGGCATGTACATAAGAATAAAGCATTCATTCATGCAAGCATATATATGCGTATGTCTGCATATATGTGTGCGTATATGTATAACATAATGTGTCATAACACATATGTAGTGTTAATCTTCCCAGATTCCTTGTTTGATCTTGATTGAAGGCCACAAATATAACATTAACCTTGCTGCTTCTGTGATTTTTATGAACTTTCTCTAGCTGTTCTAATTCTCTCATTGTTAATACTTCCTGTAATTCAGGCATGGTACTGCACAATTGCATGGCAATTTGGAGCAGAGGATAAGTCAGGCTCTTTAGTGACCTTTTCACTAGAAATTTCTCATGAAAGCAACTGTTAGCAAGTTTGGATGTGTCTTTTTATAACCTTTACAGTTCAGTGTGTGTCCTTCTAATGAGCTCTTCAATAACTCAGTCGCTCAGCTCTGCCAAAACTAGTCATACTTAACATGTGGTTGTGTGGCCCTGAAATTCATTTAATATTTTTCAAAGCAGAAGCAAGCAATGCTTTGAGCCTGGTAAATGGTTTGTGCTAAGAATTTTGTACCTGGTCACACCTAAGGTGCCTCTAATTAAAGTTCTTCAAAAACAGCTAGTAGAAGATGCCTTGACATCATCTTGGCATATGAATAAGACAATCTTATAATGATTCTTTTCTAACACACTTGCATTCTCTCTCAACTAGTCTTCCACACCTTTTTAGTGAGCAATACCTAGAAGAACTTGATTTTTTTTTCTCCCATGAATTTATCAAATTAGTTTTGAGACCATGTGAATTTTAAGGATTGCCAGAATTATTCTCCTAAATGCATATCACCTTAATTCTTTTGATGGTTTTGTACTAAAAAAAGAAAAAGATCTTTTTGCATTTTTTTTCCTTTGAGGGTTATCTTTTTTTAGTCATTACAGTACCTGCTTACAAAGCCATATTTTTTTCAAAATGTGTCTGACTGGTTCTGTCAGTCTGAACAAAGTACCTAAAGTCTTATTCTGATCATCTCAGAAATATTAATGCAGCAAAATGGGTTTTTTAGTATTTTTTAAACAGAAAAAATTGCAACAGTTGTTTTATTTTGTTTTGTTTTTCCCTTGATTGTCTCCATTTTCTTTCTAAATGTAATGATTTTCAGTGTATTACAAAAGAGTCCGTCTGTGGTGGCTATGCGAAATACCCTGTGATCTGGGGCTGGTTTTGATGTGTGATCTCTGACAAAGACAAGAAAATGCTTTTGAATTTGCCAACTAGTCTGGGGTTAGGATGTTGGGCTTTGACTAGGGAAATTTAGGTTTCATTCCTGATTTCAGCACAGTCTCCTTATTTGCTGTTGAACTAGCTGGTTTTACATCTGCTTTCTTTGTATCAAGAGGGCTAATAGCACTTCTTTAACCTACAAGGATATTACAAGGATAAGTTTGCTAAAGTGTAAGAGGAGCTTGTATAGCAGATTACTGAGGGCTTTTGAAGTACCTAAGAAGAGTGATAGATATCAACTGCTTGCAGGCTTTTCTCAACATTGTATAAAAATTTCAAAATAAAAACAAAAATAGATTATTTTACCATGTAGTCTTAGTGAGTTGATGTTCCTCCCTGATCCTTCTCTGCAGATCTTCTGACTGTAACAATTTCCAATATGAAAAGGCACAGAAACGTGCTACTTTTAAGGAATGTAGCTTCTAGTTATGTTAGTTTAGTGGTTTGTAGGTCTTTCTCTTGGAGTGTTTCTGTTCTGCATTGCTGGCAGGATGTCAGCTTCCCTGCATGCTTCTCTGGACCTGCTGCAGTCTTTCACACATCCTCTGGTCCTAGCTGAAGTATTTCAAGGTCGTCTGTTTCTTTTTTACTTTTTTCCTCTCCTCCTTTTTTTTTTTTTTTTATTTTGTTAAATTTTGTTGTTGTTTTTGTGAGTGTAGGGGCTGTATTAATCAGCTACTACTGCACTCTTTGGGGGCCCTTGCATGTGTGAAGGTTTTCTTTTGATGACAAAGTTATAATGGTTTGAGGTAATATATACCCATGGTCCTCAGCAATAGTAGCCAATTAATTACCAGGGAAAATCATTACTGAAGCAACAGTCCAGCTATTGAATTAAAGCTGTTCCTCTCATTTATTCTATTTAAGAGAGGGCATAGATTTCTTCCCCCATTATTTCCTGCTGACCAGAGCTCTCACCTGTGACTCTAGATGAATAGTGTGGTGAAAGGATGGGCTGGGAGTTTTATTCTTCTATAGTTCAGTGACCTCTTTGGAGAAAGAGGGGGATTTATGTTTTGTGGGGTAGGGGAACTTGAGGGTACTCAACCAATAGAAGACATGTAAGACCCATCACTCCCTGATGTAGAGTATCTATTGCTGTAACTGGAGAACATCTTGAACTGAAATGCAAAAGAAAAGAACTCAAGAAGGATTATTTTTTTTCCCTCTCACTTGAAAAACTGATCTCAAAGTCACTCCCTTGATCCAGAACTTTACTATTCTGAGCTCATTTTATCTGTAAAAGTCTTCTCTTGCATTGTGTAGGTGGGGCCTTTGTTGCAGATCTGGGATGGAGATGTTCATGAGTCTGATGAAAATAGAATGTCATTTCTCAATTAGTTGTTGTCTCTCATTTCCATGAAAATCCCAAATGTCTCTCAACTACTTTCCATTGAAGGAGAGTACAGATTCTAACACTGAAATAGCAAAATGGCTTTTCCCTCATGGTCTTCAGGCCATCTTGCAAGTTCAAGTGATTTGGCTAGTTCATATAAATTTTGGATTATTATTCAGTCTGAGTGGAAAAAGTCACCAGGATTAAGCTAGACATTTTATTCAGAGTATCTCATGCAAAATAAACAGCTCTATGGTCTCCGCTGCCTTTGCCTGGAATCCAGCCAGATTTCCTGCAATGTTGTCAAATAATATCTACTCTTTCAATTAACATTAGATACAGTGCTTAGGCAAACTAGAACTAAATTGCAAGTCACCTGTCTCTTCTTTCTAGAATCAAAAGACTGCAGTTTAACAACTCTCTTTAGACAGAAATTATTTGCATCTGTAAAATTATACCTGTGTTTTACAGGCTAGCTGCAAAGATAAGCACACATGCTTTTTTTATTCTGTCTGTGGGTTTCTCAGGATATTATACAAGCTGAAAACTAGGTATGTGGCCTGGTAAATAAAGATGACACAGCTGGAACACAAGATGTCTGGAATGCTATTTATCATAGTACTCTTTAGTAGACTTGCTATTTGAAGAGTAGCTGTAATTCCAGATATACTGAAACTTTAGAGTAACTTTTGGTTGCACCTGTTAGATAAAGCAGACCTATTTTATTTATGTTTGTTCAGACTAGGTACTAATCATAAAGCAAATCTACTGTGAATCTGAATTTGCAGGTGCAAAATTTGCTTGCTTAATGTGAAACAAGGTGGAGTCCTGTTGTGTAAAATAAAATGGGTCTCACTGCCCTCACAAAGAGGAAGAAATGCTGAGGTAACATGAATTTGTTGTTGACTTTTTAGGCAAAAGCAGCAAGGAAATCTGTAGCGATAAGCATATTCACTTAGAAGCTCTGTATGTAAAGGGCAAAGTTGCAGAGATGACAGGCTAGATGTTTTGAGATGAGTTTTGTTGCTGGAAAGCATAAAGAGTGTTAGGACTTGGTACATTTTTTCTAAAAAACAACTGGTGACACGCTCTAAGGTCAACATGTAATATCTTTTCCATGCTCTTCTAAAAAGTCAGATTAGTCCTTTCAGAAGTAACCTTTCTCACATTGAGTATGTTTGCTTTCCTGTCTTTAAAATTCATCTTCTCTGTTTGTGGTCCTGACAGCTTGTAGGATTACATTTTCCATATATCAATTTGGATGTGCTCCCTTTGTCATGTTTTGATTAAAAGAAGTATAGTTTTACTTATGCTAAGATAATATATAGTGTACAGTAGATATATAACCTTTTAGAAAAATCTCTTTGTATTTTGGTTTTTTTGAAGAACCTTCAGACACCATTTTACCATTCAAGCTCAATTTAGTAATGAAACAGTTGTCTTTAAGGAAAGTGTGAGAGTTTGGTGGGCTGAAGAAAAGACTATTGTTTCCTCATCTTTAGGTAGATGAAAATCCACTGAGGACACCAGGGAAATGTCCCAAAAATGTTAATTAAAAGTCCTTGGAAAAAATTGAGAGAGAATATATCAAATATTTCCCATACGTTTTTTAGAAATTATTCAATAAAAATGGGCTCATTGCACTGATTGTCATTTATTTTATAGTAGATAACACTATTCATTTCGAGGGGGTTCAAATCACAGCACAAAATCCATGTTGGCACATGTACTTCTTGGAATATGAATCTGAAAGAGACCTCTTCAGTCACTAAGTCTGGTATGTTTACTGTTTTAGGCAACTATACCATTTATATAATTTTTTTGGTTTTTATGTGATTATCAAGAAAATAAAATAATAAAACCCCATTTACTCTCCTAGTACAATACCTTTTAAAAAGATATAATAATAAATTCTATCATGTATTTAAAAATAGAATCACCAAAGTCAAGCAAGGTTTAATTATCATGACTGAAGATATCAATTTATCTGATTTTGAACACTTAATACTCTTTTTTTAGCTCTCCCAGAAGAATTAAAAAAGTGTGAGTGTATGGTGGGAATGACAGGAAACCATCCTGTGTTCTAAGATCGTTTTATAAAATAATTCCTAGATCCAACATATCACTGTTTTTTATCACTTTAACTAGTATTTAATATTATCTGATGTTATTTTTTAAAAGGTATTAAATGCATAAAAGAAAAGTTATTTTTCAATTGTATCTAACAAGGTGATAAGATACCTAACTGGAACCAGTAAATGTGATTACCAGTTGTGTTCTTTGTCCTTTGGACAAGCTGCTTTCCTTCCAGCAGCTTTGCTCATTGTCTTATACTGAGTTCTGTTAAATTTTGTCACATGAATGGTTTTTACTATGGTGTGCTAAACAAACAAGACTTCCCGTCAGTCTGCCCACTCTCCAAATATTTTTGAAGCTATTGGTCAACTACTACCAGATTTTTGATAGGTGGAAGTCAGAAGCCTGTAAAGTTTGTGGCAATGTAGGATTGGGCATTATCATTATCATGATTTCACAGTTTCATGGGACTCTTCTCAATGAGTGAGCTTTTCCCTTGATGCTTTTCCAAGCAGGCTGTTGCAGAACTTTTCGTGCTTAAAGGCTTTTTCCTAATTTTCTCTCTACTTTTCATTAGACCCAGGCTGTGCTGCTTGATTCCCTTGTCAGCAGCGACCTTGAGCTTTCAAAATTCTTCTACCTTTCAGTCCTTTGGTATATGTGAAGAGAGCTGTATTGCCTCTGCTTTCCTGACTAATCAAGGTGAGATCTTTTAAGTCTCTAAAATGGTTTCTAAGTTCCCTTGGGTATCATAGTAGCCAGCTTCTTCATTTGAACAAATTTATCTTGAATATAAGCGGTCAAAATTATGTGAAATATTCTGGATGAAGCCCTGTACAATGTTGTTAGCAATCCTGTATCGCTACTGGAAGTACCTCATCTTTTAGATCCTAGGAGTACATTTGCCTTTTCATGGTCACACCAAATTAATTGCTCCTTATCATCCTCTGATTGACAATGCACATAGGGTCTTTCCCCTCTTTTTTTTCCAACTCATGAGACACCAGCATAGATCAGATAGTTTCATTATTAATCCCTATGAGTATGACCTTGTATTTTATGATAGTACAGTCCACACAGAGCTTATTAATACCTCTCAGTTTCAGATCATGAGAACATTTAATTAGCATATGCAGGCTTGCATTTACTGAGGATGAGGGAGGAAATATGTCTATAGCCCCCATCTCCAGTAGTACCATGATATGCTAGGTGTGCTTTCACATCATATGATGCAGATTGACCATGCAGCTACACAATCCTCCCACACAGATTGAGGTTATGTTAGCCCTTGCATCCCTACTTTCTAGGAAGACCTATATCTCTCCTATTTATGAGATTACCAGTACTTTTTTTCTTTAACCAGTTCCTTTCCCATGTTAAAAAACTTCCTCTTCTCCACCTATCTTTTTTATTATATCAGATAAAACATATCATCAGAATCTAAGCGGAAAAAAGAATTTATATGTTTAATGTAGAAGAAAGAAGAATAATTTATCCTATCCAGAAAAATCAAGGACTTTTATCAGAGAAGTGTAGGTTATTTTGATGTAATCTACCTTGAAGTCCATAGTATCATGTCTTCTGTTTCTCTCTGTTAAGATATTCTCTCTTTCAATGTGTGCAATAAAGCCATGCATGTCACTAAGACCAGTCTGACGAGCTGATAATTCTTCTACGTTTTATGTTTCTACAGTAAATGTACTCTAGTTACATTGTCACCAACTCAATTGACTCTAGGAAAAGCATGCTGCATTTGCAGTGTGAAACACTGGTTCCTTCAGAGTACATGAGTGGGCATTCTGGCCATTTCACTATGAACATATAAATCAGGATTCAGCCTCTCTACCTGGGGAGTATAAGCAAAGAGCTGAACCACTGTAGCTCTGTAGATGGTTGCTAACAGAAGACAGCCAGCTGCAGAATAGCAGCTCAGATCTGAGAGACCTGAATTTGTCATTTACAGAGAGTAGGAAAACTACACTACTAACTAAAGTTGTGTGGAATCAGTCAGGGTCATGGACCTTGGAGCAAGTTTGTTCCCTTAGCCTCTTCAGATACAAGATACACTCCAAGGTGTGATGATTTTGTCATTACATGGAGTATAGGAAAAGGGTGTAGGAAGACTGCTGCACCCGTGGAGAAAAGCCAAGGAAAACTAGATAAGCGCACCACTCTCCTGTGGCCACCAATGAAACAGTCACTTTTTCCTGATGAAATGTAGGCTGCTAATGGACACCAAAGTGTTTTCAATTGCACTGGATTCTAGCATTTGTTGAGCTTTCCCTGAGTGTTCATTAATCTAATTGTGAGGCAAATGCCAACTTCAAACTAAAGGTGACCTAAATGTCGCACCATCCTGTAAGCATTAAAATAAAGAGTGTTCAGGAATTAATGAGCATAGTGGCCACACTTCTTACACATAGCAACTGGTAAATCTCACCTCATGCCTCTGTGACACAAAATCCTCCTCGGTCAGCTATGTATTGCCTAGGCAAGTTGCTTTTCTTGCAATTGTCAGATAGCTGTTTTTTATCAGTTTATAACAAACCACAGAGGCTGTGGGTCTCACAGGTTAGGGCTTTTGATTACGTCTATACAACATGAGAAGCTTTCTTTCCTTCAACAAAACCTGTTCAGCTTCCCTTCCAGTGTTTTCTCCAAAATCACAAGATACACTTGATTTTCCCCTGAAGTACTTCAGAATAGCAAGCTGACTCTTTTTACTTCTCTGTTCAGGTATAGTATTTCTCTTTTCTTTCCTCTTTCACCTTGCTTTTTATCCTTTGTGAAATGGCACTGTGACTGACAGGGTAGCAAGAAAAGAGGAAAGGACGTTTTGAAGGGTCATTTGAATTACCCAATTAACAGGTCACAGATTTAACTAGGTTTATTTTGAAAAACTAAGAAGTCTTAACCATTTTTTAACATGTCCATGGTATATCTGAGAACAAGGAATTTGGACTATACCTGCAGTTACAGGAGATAGACTCTGGACACTGTAAATTGTCAGGGGACACAATCTTAGATTTTGCTATGTTAATAAAAAGCTACTGCAACCCTTTACTGTAAAAAGGTAATACTTTATAGAAAGAGGGAATTGATTTCATCTCTGAGCACAGAGCTGTGAAGCTACATCCAGATTAGCATTTTGAGTTCTAGTCCATATACTGTGTGAAGCCCAACAGAAGAAGGAGCTGACGGGGACTTCAGCGGTTAAACTATGCAGTTTGCAGACAAACCCAGGCTTCTCTCTGGGAAGGGACCTTTCCACTTTAACTGATTGTTTGAGCAGCGTCTGCTACTCAGCTGGTGCTGCGGAGCATCTACACCAGTGCTTGGTGGGAGCAGAACAGTCGGGCTGCAGTTAACCCAAAGTTCTCACTCCTTAATGGTAATGGTCATCTCATAGTCTTTTGTTTTATTAGTGAAGCTGGCTTTATGATGCAATCATAAGATCCTTCAGCATTTCCACACAGTCTGCCCTCTTCTTTACCATTCTGAATGATCTTTTATCAGAAGAAATCTTTGGCTTATCTCTCTGTTAACTCCAGGCCACTACAGTGGCCTTGGACACCAGTGTAAATTTTAGGGTCTTCTGTGAAATACAGGAATTTAGCCTGCAATGCTTCAGTAATATTAACATTATTAGATTAATCACTAAGTGCTTGGATAACATACAATGCCCAGTAATAATCAGGAACATGTGCTTCTGACATTAAACTCTGCAAAGCTTTAAAATACATTGAGCCCCTATTTCTGTACTGAGAACACAAATCATAATAGGGGGCATCTGAACATATGAACCCTTGTTTGCTATATATTTATTTCGTATGTCCTGTCTCTCTGCACCAGAGTCATTCTAGCATCCCACATGTTCTGTAATCCCCATCATTAAAGTATTTTTTATGTTCTCCCACATCTCCTATATATATGGGCTAAAATAGGACATATTGTGGCTGGTTAAGAACTACGTATGTACAGATTGGCAAGCCACCGTACGTGCCCAAGTGGACCGGCTAGCTTATGCCTTTTAAATATGTAAGGAATTAGTTTAGTCTGTATTTTTCCAAACTAGAAGAATAAATTAGAACAGTTTTCTTGTTCAATCATCTAACCATTTGACAGAAGTGTAGAAAATTATCTTGGGTACTTCTACTTCTGTGTTAAATTTAGTTGAAATTTGCCATGATGATGAATGGAGAGCTAGCACAACAGCATAAACTGTGCTAGTTTAGGAGACAAGGTTTGTGCAAGGAAGGGCAGCCTGCTGCCATTACTGCTTCCAGGACCTGTTAAGTTAGGAAGTGTACGGAGAAAGTCTAGAAGATACCACATAGTGAGGGTTTGAGGACTTGGAAGTGATGTCAAAGACCAAAGGGAGTGATCTCTCCCACACTGACTCCATGAGTAAGGGTAAAACTGCTTGTTGTAGGGAGGAGGAGGTGATCAGGAAAGAATTATTTCATCCAGAAGTGTCAATGTTTGTGAGCTTGAGGACATCTGCAGGCCTTGAACTTCTGCTATTTCTCATGGTTGCAGTGTCCCCATGGCATTTGTAGTCTCTCTTCACTTGGCCGTCATGCTGCATGCATGACAGCAATTAAACAATTAATATTGCTGATTACTAAAACTCTCACTCTTCTGTACTTCAGAGCGACTCAAACGTGCCAACTTTGACTTTTGGCAGCCTGTACCTATAGTTTCAGTAATCTTCCAAATTTCCTTTCACACCCTTGGAGAGAGTACAGTTGAACTCTTGGGGCTTATTAAGGACATCTTTCCACTGAAATTCTGTATGCAGTGTATCTGGCTGTCCCTGCTTCAGAAGAAACTTTGACAGGCAGCCATATTTGACAGCTGTTTGGCTTAATGTGGATAAGTCTCTTAATAACTGACTTAAGCCTTGAACTTTTAAGACTGCCGAGTGATGTCAAATAAGAAAACAATTTTCAACTTGTCATACTGAATAATTGTTGACATTGTACTACCATTTTCTTCCACCTTCAGCCTGCCAGCAAAGAAGTGTGGGGAATTCTAACCATCCCATTTTAACTTTACTATTAATATAATCCATCTATTTTATTTTCTATCAAATGCAATTCATAGCATTTTGCAGTTGCTAAGGCAGTTATATCATCACAATACTCTGAGGCTGAAATTAAAATTTAAAAGTATTTTTGCTTGATCTTTCTTGAGGGAGAAGGAGTTTGGTTGGTGATGGTGAATCGTAATGATCCAGTGAAGAGTTAATCTAAGAAAACCACTTTTTTTTTTCTCAATCTACTAACAATTTTCTCAAAATCTCTGGGATTTCTCTGATAACCTATGTGATTACATTATAAAATAAACATTAAAAAACCTGATAGAGATTTAACAGTATATGGGTTCTGTGCTATTGAGAGATTTAAAAAAAAGTGAGAAATTTCAATAAATATATATATATAACATATCAAGAAATATAGTTTCATCAGTCTACAGTCATTTCAAGTAACATGCCTAACTTTGAAATTTAGGGGAATCTGACAAGGTCTCATGCTTTCATAAAATTTGGCTCCTACTTCCTTCCTGCAAGTGCTTAGCTTAATAATTATCATATCATTACTGAAATGACTGCCCTTTCAAGGTCTTTTTTTTTTTTTTATTAATACACTTTTCTAGTAGCTGGCCATTTAAATTTAGCCAAGATGAGCTGTCATGAAGTGTGGTGAGTGGTTATTGCAGTTTTCTCCCTCCCATTTATGTGATACTTTCCAGTTAAAGTGCATATGAGATAGAAAGGGGTTCCTCAGCAATGACAAATGAAATAATGCTGACAGAAGGATTTTCACTTTATCAGAAAAAGGCATAATGAAATCCAATAGCTGGAAGAGAAAGCAGAGACAGTCTTATTAGAAATAGGGTGTGCAGTTTTCACAATGAGGGATAGCTGTCTATTGGAAAAGCATATCTAAAAATGCAGTGAGATCTATGTTATCTGGAATCTTTATATATAAAAATGGATTGGCTTTCTAAAATATATGTTCTAACTTCGGGGTAAAATATGAGCTACTTGTATATATATTTTTTTTTTGGTGACATTCCCTGGTCTGTCCTGTTCAGTAGATTAAAAAAAAGTGATCACAGTAGTCATTTTCTTATTTCCAAGCTGACGAATATGTGTTCTGCTGGTCCTCAAAACTTGTACTTTTGAACCAAATGGGGGGGGGGGGGGGGGAGTGTGTGGGAGAACGACACCCATAGCTGCAATTTTTGATATTTTTTCCTTTTTTTTTTTTTAATCCTATCTCTCTTTGACCTTTTTTTTTTTTTTTTTTACTTTCTGAGAGTGAGGTAGAGGACTCCTACAGATATCTTTCACCCAGAAGAAAAGTTTCTTATTTTGAAAAAAAATGTGAAAACGCATGCTAAGTTTAAAATACATTTCCATTTAGAAACAGGCAAGAAAAAAAACAAAGCCCAATCTGTATTTGTTTGAATTATTTTTTTATGATGAACCAGCACAAACTAATCTTTATGTGTAGTGGGTGTCTGTCTGTGAACTCTTAAGTATCTAGTCCAGAAACTTCAAAGAGGAGTGGTAAAAGTTCAATTGCATCTACAGCAGGTCTAATGAAATGTGATCATTAAATATTCAAACACCTTTTGACAAGGGGTGGAGATGGACTTTCCTATCTCTAGTTCAAAATTTTTGTTGCAATAGTATTTTTGGAAGAAAGAGATAATAAGGAGACAGTATTGGTTTATGTATAAAATGAGTTAACTGAGTTTGTGTGTTCTCCTTTTGTGTCTAGAGATCTAGTCATGTCTTTCACATTTATAGTGGTTTCCCATAGTTTGTGATCCATAGCCCCTGATGGGAGGGAGGGTCATGGCTCTAGTGAAGACTTTTCAGGGAGATATTTTTCATGATAAATTTGGAGGTTGCTTCCTTCACATATGAATGAACTCATGATCCTAACTCCAAAAATTTCTAATAGGGAAACTCATCCATCAGATGGATCTAAGAGTCTAGCACTGGAGACACAAACCTTCTACACATGGTTTACTACTTAATGGATTCATACCCTGGGCAGACAAGCCTTTTGGGTTTTTTTCCATTTCTCTTTGGCCAGGTATACATAGTATCACCATTAATGTGTATATGCACTTCTATTAAAGGACATTCTTATGTGTAAATTACACATTGATATAAATGCAAAAGGCTGATAGAGGATATATTTTCCCTCGCTGAAGTGCTAATGCAAAATTTACAAGGTGTTTCTGTAAAAAGAAGTGTTTTGGAATTTGGAGTGGTGCTTCATACCCTTCTCTTCCCTAAAGGGACTGCAGTGAAAGGACATCTCTTTAATTGCAGTTTGAGATAACACTTTCCAAATGTTAGGTACAGGGCAGCCAGGCTAACACGGAGCTATTAGCAGGTGGCTGGACCAGCTGGAGTAGAATTGCCACCTGCTACAACATTCACCATTAATTAACTAACTCATCATTAATTGCATGGCCTTCTAACTAAGATCATGTGCAATATCTATATACTATCTAATAAAATCTTTACCTCAGAATGATAAATCTGAACTCTTAGGGAGACTGGTTGTGTCCTAATGCTGCAGACATCAGATGCATGTTCAGAAAGAAGCAAACATCCCAGAAATGTTGAGTTCACAGAGCCAAATCTCAAACTGTTTTGTTTGGGCACAACACCAAGTCAACTGCCCTTTGGAGTCAGTGGGACATCAGTTTTTTGCTTGCTGAGAATCCCAATCTGGAGGACTGTGTTGAATGCAGCTTCATCAGTCCATGGATGATCTACTTGTCTTGAGACAGAAGGTGATTATCACCAAGAGAAGGAACTCTATGCTCTGCTGTTCTTTACTATAAATACTAATCAAAAGCAGCTTTGTTGTTAGCAGCCCAGGATTTTGCTCTTTGGGTTTCTGTCAGATGGTCAGGTTTTTATTTCTGTTTTTTCTCCTGTATCTCAGATACTTTGGGTTCTCCTCCTTTTGTAAAGAGTGTCAGACAATTTGCAGAGCAACACAACTCAAAGAAGCAGGGGTTGAAGTATAAGCAACAGTCATGCCTTTGAACATGCAAAACAACTTTTTTAAGTTGGTTTGGGAGATCTTACTGATTTCTAATAAGCTACATAAATTCCACCTAAAAAATAGGCTGGCTGTTTCTTAAATATTTGTTGGTGGAAGGACTGGGGAGATCTTCTGAAGTCCAGCTGCTGAAGCAGCACTGGTAGTGTTTGAAGATAGAATGTGTAATGCTTTTATGTTGCCAAAAAAGAACATTTTTGGCAATTTAGCTTTGAGAAAGTCCAGTCAGTGTTCAGCTACCATATGAGTAGCTGAGACTGTTTCTGTGCAGCACCCTGAAAGAGAAAAACAGGGGAAAGGAATTTTGTCCTTTGTCCTACTTATGTATTGAAATCATTACTTCAGATACTGTTAAAGGTGGGAATCTCTACTAAAATAAACCATCAGTGTGGCCCAGTATGTTTGGGTGTTTTAAGACCTTTTTTTTTTTACATTGGATCTGTGTGATGTGAAGACACCATTTTCAGGTCCAGTTCTACTGCCTATGTAAATCAAATTCAACTGCAAGTGGGAAGTTATTGGTAGGGACACTTTATGCGTGTTTTTTCCTTGTTTGACTCACAGTCAGAAGAAGACATTTCACTAGAATAAGTAATATAACAAGCTTGACAAGCTCTGAGAAATAGCAGATTTTTGTATCTCAGATTAATCTAAGGCCAGTACTCCATTCTGATTCTTAACTGCTGCTCTTGTTATGAAGCCAAATATCAGTTCTTAAACGGATGTACACAAACTTCTAATCTTCCAGTAATTAGTGTTCTGAAAATGGGTTATTTTTTCTTTATTTTCAAGCACAGTATTAAATTAAAATTCAGAAGGGAAACATTACATCTTATTTATGGATTGAAGAGCATATGATAGCCAATCATTATGATTTTAAAAAATTACAGGTGCTCTGAATTTGAATGATTCATTCTTCAGTTTTAAAATGGAAACTATTATAAATGTTCAAACAATTTGAGAATACAATGAACTTAGTTTTCAATTTTTTGTCATAATAAAACAACAAAAAGGGGAAAAAAAAGGAAGCACAGACATTAAATGAAATTATTTTAAGAAATAAAAAAAAAGTACCAAATAACTATAAAAAGCACAAATTGAGTAAGAAACTCTTAAATCTAGGAGAAAGATAGAAATCCTACATGAAAAAAAGAAACATTATTTTTATGTTTAATTATATGCTCTTTAAATCTACAGAGTAAAGGACATTGTTGCTCACTGTAGGACAAGTTTAAAGAAAGAGAAAAACAATTGTTTTGACCAGCAGCATTTTAATGTACATTTCTGCCTTTTGGTTCTGATTTCAGTTAAGTTGCAAGCTTTGTCTTGCAAGCTACTGAGGTGATTCAAAGTCCCTGAGCACAGGGGCAAAGGAGCTGGATAATTACCTGATTTGGAAAGGGAATAGTTGTTTGGGGATAACAAGCGGTGTTTCATAAAACATTGCCCCTTTTCTTTTTCACTAAAAATGAAGTCTTTTTTCTGTCTCAGGAATGTGCATCCATCTTTGGAACAGCAGCAGTAGCAATTCAGGTAATGTGTTTAACAGACAAGGAAGACTAACAGCTGCTGTATGTGTGTGGGTTTAGAGTATTTTTGTTTGTTTTGTGTTAAAATCAGGGTGTTTTTCATGAAAGGAAATAAAAGGGAAAAAAAGGTGAAGCATGTGGAATGGCATTAGATTGTTTTCTCAAGTCAGGCTTCAATTACATGACTTGGTCATAAATAGGAGGGTAGTGGAGAAACTTTCCAGAGAGATTTTTATTCTTACACTATAGTGTCCTGGCATTTCCAGAGTGAAATCATAGCAGCTTTGTTTCATTTTAAAAATTGATGGAAAAAATAATTTTAATCCCAATTTGGAATTTTATTCTGATTGTTAGAATAATTGCAGAATAGACAATCCTTTTTGCTAACCAACTCTTACAAGTCTGATCTCATGAAGAAATATGTGTTAATATCAGGGAAAAAAAAAAAAAAAAAAAAGAGGGGCTTTAATTATTTGACTTTGTGATCTTTGACTTCCAGTGGACTCTGGTTAGGTCTAAGTGTGGACTCTGGATGGGTCCAAAATTGCCTTGCATTCTTACCATGGCCAAATATTGCTATTTTTGCTACAAGGTTTCCATATATTATGTGTCTCTCCATAACTGTAATTCACAATCCAGCCATAGATCCCTGCCATGTTATGGCATCTCCCACCTTTCGCAGGGAAGGGATTTATTTCACTGAAAATTAAGTATTTTCAGATTTCCTGGTGATGCAGTCTTCACTCTGATACTTCTTTCAAACTGAGGAGTAAATATTCTGGGACATGATTTTAAGATCTTTTTGGCTGAAGTTTCCCCCATCTAAAAGCAACCTCCCTCTTGTCTCCCCCAAGATCCACATAGCACCTGGGAGGTAGTACTCTTAGAGCACATTGTGTTTTATTGTAAAAATATAGCACTGCACTGCACCTCATCTATACAAAGGGCATCCTTGTATCATCATTCAGACTTGATGCTTCCTCCTCTCCTTTAACACATTTTCAGCTTTTTACTTCTCAGCAATATGATTAAGCATATAAAATTATAAGACAAAATGTTAATAGAAAAATAAAGGTTGTAGAGACAACATAGGACTAATTTATTCCATTAATTAGAGTGATATTTTATGCAGTTATTCAAAATAAGTAGACATGCAAGTTATTCTATCACTTAATAAATTACCATAAGGTCTGCTCTAAATCTAGTATCTTTCAATTCCCCTAAAATGATGAATATTCCGATATCAATGACTTAATCCTCTAATAACTTCCACACAGCAAACTTCACTTTGGTGTATACACAAACAGTAATAGACTTAATAGGAGGTGTTTTTCTATACCAATTAAATTCGACCTTGAGGACCAGACAGTCAACTCATATGAGGTAGTGTATATTCTTTTAGGATATTGTATAGGATTAAATCCTGTGATTATGTAAATTGAGTCCAAAGAGAAACAACATTTTTATTTTTCTAAAGGCAGGCTGATATATGATTATGTCCATGAACACTTCCTAAAATTAGTTTAAGAATTTTCATTCAGGATCATTGTTTTGACAGAAAAGAACATTGCAAGGTACCTTGGTTAGATACTTTTTCTCAAATTATTTTTCATTAAAAATAAAATTTTCTTAATAAGTTTTTTCAAAAAATCTGTTATGATATTTTTCAGAAAGATAAATAATTTTTTTCATTTCCACAGAAGTTATTTATTTTAATCTATAAATTAGAAAAAGATATTTCATTCTGTTCTATGCAGCAGCTTCCTTTAATAGTTTTATATACAATAATAGAGGGCTTCAACTATTGCAGTCATTAAACATCTATTGCTGTATCATGTCTTGAAATTGTACGTCAGTAATATATGTTATGAAATAAAGGGAAAAGTAATTCTACACAGGAGGTATTTTAAAATTAATTCCTTTTTGAATGTCACATTTTAGCAGACAGCTTTTACCAAACCACGTTTTTCCTCAGATTCCCGAGATGTTATTTTCTTTCTTGCCAATTTGGCATGAAAATAGAAGTTTGAAACACTGAGATTTTCAGAAGGCAGGTTTTTTTTGTTGTTGGTTTATTTTTTAATCATCTGATCTTTCTGCAAAGCTGTATAATCTCACAAACCCAGTTTGGTGGTCAGTGTAAAAAAGCATGTAAAGGATAAATGCAGTGTTTTACACTGTTAAAATCTTGCATATATGTAGTGGGATGGCTGCTGTTTCTTGTAAGAGTGCTCTGTATTCATTTTATGCCCAAGGAGCAAGTCTTGGTTAACACAGATGTAGGCCTTATCCAGCTACAGAGGCAATGAATAAGTGGGTCTTTTCAGGTCCTCCTAAAATCAGGTTTTCTCAGCATCCTCCCTCTCCTAGATGTCCCCAAACACCAGCCTGATCTCTGTTGACTGACTCAGATTTGAGCATCTGGCTCAGAAGGAAATGAAAAAAACTAAGATTTTACTGAAACATAAATAAATGAACACGTGACTCAGCAACACTGCCTGGTGTTAAATGTTGTCCCAGCTATTTAGTAATTCGAAGTACTTTAACCCTTGTCGTCTTATTAGTGTCAGATGATTGCTTTGTTGATTCAAAACCCATAACCGTTCAATCAGGCAAGCCAGGACTGCAGGAATGATTGGATTTAAACTCAGATGATGCAGACTAGACATTATTTTCATGCTGCATGCCTTCATAGCAGTATGAAGATAGCAAGAGTTGTAGTTAATATACATGCTTCTTATAGTCCTGAAATACATTTTAATAATCAATAGTGTCTCAGTATCTTCACACAATATTTTTTGTGATAACATCATCATCTTTTTTCCTCACTTGTCAAACTGACTTGTCTTTATATGATTTATAAATGTGGCATCATATTTAAGATGCATAAATGTTTAGAAATACTTTTATATAGTACTTTCTCTTGTGCTAGTTAAATCAGAAAAACTGATTCTGACTAAACCTGAGCTCTTCAAAGAAAATAACATTTATTGAAAAAATTGGATTCAGCAACTGGTATCAACTGTATTGTTATTAATGTTTCACTGGACTAATATTACCTGTAAAACAGTAAGGACTTGTCTGTGAAGTAATACTGAGGACAGGTCTTTGAAATCAAATAAACCCGTTCATTTTAAAGTGGATTACTAATCTGAATTAAGACTGAATAATACTATCAAAGAGGATTTAAGTCATTTTAAGCTGTTTTAACATAATTCACTTTGGAAGTCAATGGAATTAAATTTAGTTGAATTTGGATTTACTTTTTTTTTTTAACCTGGATGAACCTGTAAAGACCAGGTGTCCTATGTCAGTGCCTGATTAGATGCTCTATAATTTAAATGGGAAAAGCAAATAAAAAGAAAAATGCAAAGGTGGGGTAACCTGTCTTGCCAGTGCTAGAACTTGGGGTCCTCTTGTGTCCTCCCTGTCTGCAGGTCCCAGGATGGAGCTGTCTGTCCATATTGGTGTGATATTACCTTCTACTGTGGCACCAGCTACAGAAAACATACAGAGGGAGGTGACCTTCCCAGCAAGACTGTAAAGCTTTCCCTTTGCTGTGTGCTTGGATGACAACTGTATACCTAACTCTTCCCATAAATTCTGAGAGCAGTGGATTTAGGTACTCCCTCTAATTCACTTAATAAATCAACAAAACAAGCTTTCTGAGAAATGAGCTTTCTGCTCTAAAAACAGGTTGAACACTGGCCGAGTAGTTAAGCAAAAATGCTCCTTATGAAAGGGGAGCTGGGAACAAAATATCTGTGACTGGGGAAGATGGCAAGTGGGGTCTGACTCTGCTATAAGGGTGATGGATAAGGGACAGAGACAGATAAGAAGCAGCAGAGCTGTGTATGTTCTTGCTGGCCAGGATAATTAGCTGGGGAGTTGTGTATTTGAGGGCAGCCAAAGGAGATTCAGTGATAGGAGTACTGAATGATATAGAACTGCACCACCACCAACACTGAAATAGCAGTAGAAATTTCACAGGATTTCAGAGGTAAAGCCAAAAGATTTTTGAACTAATTTTTTCCTTAGGAATGAGAATTTTTCAAGTCTCCCTGTGTGTGTGTGTATATATATATGTGTGTGGATATATAAAACCCTATATGTTTTCTTCTGGAAATTCAAAGTTGACCTCAAACAAGTTTTTCTTTTTTCCATTTTCTGTATTTCCCCTCAGCTTTCCTTCCCCACTTTTTTTCTGCAGGAAAAATCAGGGAGAAGGAAGATACTGAGGCTATGAGGGGTGAAGGGAGTCCTTCTTTTCCCAACATAGTGTTTTAAAAGCTAAAAAAATGCTGATAGTATTGGAGTTTGATATTTACTCTAGGAGAAAAAAGCTTATAAACTAATAGGAACAGCAGGGAATTAATTCCAATCCAATTCAATTAAAAATGGAGACAGAAGTAAGTCACAATGACAGAGATTTAGGTATTGAAAGAAACTACCAGAGAAAATTACAGATTTTGCAGATTTGGAGTCTGCAGACAAGGTTTGTTAACAGGGTTTTTGATTATCTGTTCTATAAACCTTTATTGTTTTAAAGTAATTGAATGTCGCATTGTTCTGAAAGTAAAAAGTTTTGGAAAAGAACCTGCTAGGTGCAATCAAAACCACCCTGACAGTAGGAGGCAAGTAGTCAGGCAGCAAACAGGAATCCTGTTGTTCTTGCAGCCCCTTCATTACCAGCCCAGCTACTGTCAAACCTTAGATTCACCCATAAATTTCTTGGACAGAAAAGTAAATGTGTGGAGGCAGACAAGGGTAGATGCAGGATAGAGGAGTGGGGGAAAGGAGAGACAGGCTGGGCTGTCTGTAGGGCAGGAGGGGCTCAGGGGGAAGAGTGGGTGCATGCGTACCTGCAGAAACTGAGCAGGAAAATGGAGCCTGATAATGATACAGGGGTCCTGGAGTATTGTGTGTCATGTGCCAAAATTTCATTTTTAGTTGTCCTGGGTTTATTTGTTCCTTAGCAAAACTAGCAATCCTCCTTCAAGTAAAGACTGGATGTCTCTTCATAAAAAGAGTTTTAGTTAAGCATCAGGATCCTTTTTTTCCTTTCCAGCTCAGCATAGCAGTAAAAGGTAACATTCTCTGCCATGTTAGATGGGAAGGAAAACTTGATGAACTAATGATCCCTCCTAGCCTTAAATCTATGAAGCTATCACCAGCTTGATTTATCAAGATTAAATGTTTGTTTGTCTTTCTCTTCTCTTGCTCAGCAAGAATAGCAAGGGGAATATTCATTGTGTTCAGGCTGCTGAGAAAAAAGTGATATAGAACTGCAATCTTAATTATCTTTTAATTTCCTTTATTGCAGCTTTTCTGGAGCAGTGTCTTACTATTATTACAATTAATACTGTTCTGTGTAAAAGATGCATCGCTGCAACTAGAATTCAGCAAACTGTAACAGCAAAAGCTTGCAAAGTGATTAATGCATGTGTGGCATTTAGGCTGGCACATTTTTATAACCTGTCTAAGTGGCACTGACACTGGTGGATAGTAAGCTCTCAAAGAGTCATAGAAGATGATTATAGATAGGGTCACCATTGGTTACAATGATGGAAGTAACTGATTAATGACTTGCAACAGTAGAGAAAGACCAGAGATTAAAGTTGGCAAGGCAGTCAGCCTGTGACGATGGAAGACGGATGGTTTCAGAAGAGGAGATGATTTTCGTAACCTGAAGAAATATGTGAGTGAATATGTGCAATAGCAAAAACAGATAGAATTAGGTTTTCAGTGTTATTGAATGGTCTGTATCACCACTATGGATCTAATGAAAGATCAATAAAGATAATACAAACAAATGTTTCTTATTTAAGAAATTGCACTTTCTGAAAGTTCAGCTGGTATCCTGTATGAATCAAACACTCACTCAGTTGAAATCAGTATAATTCAGTGGGATAACGTTAGCCCATAACATTGCAGAATCTATGTCTGAAACTTCAGGACTTCTTTTGCATTGACACGCTGTTTTGTACCGTCCAGTTGAAATCAACATCCACTCAGTAATAAGAGCTGCTCTCTGAGTGAACTGTAACAGCAGCAGGTACCCAGTTTGTGATTTTATCGTCAACGACTGTAATATTCACCATATTTACTTAGCACCTACCATAAGCAAGTGAACTTCCTTCAGCTTGTTGCTCATTCAAGAAAGCTCAAGTTTCGTCTTCGTGCCTGTAAATGTTTATGTTTCTCTGGCTAAGACCAAAAAGAGTTTCAAGAACTTCCCTGACCTGAAGAGTTTCTGATCTATTATGAATAACAACTTTCTTAAACTAATCATGCTTATTATTTCCATTATATCTAGCTGGAAATATATGCCTATAGAAAGAAAATGTGCAAATCCTGCTCTGTTTCCAGGTTGCTTATGGTATTCTTGTTATTGCTATAAATTTAGGGAAGGTAATTGTTAAGATACCTTCATTTTTGAAAAGGTAAGTTCTGTGCATTTCAGTGGAAGTGCTAAAATGAAATGATTGCTTTGTTAGGAAAGTAATGTGTCAGGGACAATCTTGTCAATTATCATACAGTCTTTAGTCTTTCAATATCAAAAGAAATTATTGAGAAAGTGATGAAACTCAAGCACCACAGGAGTCCTCTGGCTTCCCTAGATCTGATTTTAGCCAAGGTAAATTATTGACCATGTGCTAGACTTGCCCTCTGGTAATGGCAGAAGTCAAGACTGTTATTGCCCCTTGTGCCTTCAACCCTTTGCAGTGGTACCAAAGCTCTCTATGTTATTGGGAGATGTAAAACAATTCCATTTTGTCTATGAATCTTGAAATCCCTAGAAGTCTATTTAGTTAAGAAACAGAGATCAGCATGATTAAAAAGTTTTCCGGAATTCAAAATGAACATGACTTTTGATAGGTATTTTTTTTCTTTCTCTTTTCTAAAATATTGCCACTTGCTCTGTGGGATCATTATTGCTTTGCTGTGCCTAAGGATTTTGATATATCAGACCGTAATATTAACTCTGGTCATCTCCTTCTGAATGTGTACATGCTTAATATCTGTTTGTAACCTCTGGTATTTGAATAAGGGTTATTTGGTTTTCCACATGACCTAAGAATTTATTGCTTTTTCAAATGCCTTTCACTCATATAGACAGAAAAAGTTAACTAATAAACCTTATGCTGGCATTTTAATAATGGAGATCTTTAGAGTAGGAAAAAATAAAACATAGGCCAAATTGTTAAAACAGTGAGAAGTCTAAGATGAAATCCAGAAGTTTACATCTGAAGGATGGTATCAAACCATCTGGTTTTTGTATGGTTCAGAGAGTGGATTGCACACCAGTACATGAATTTTTTCCATTTACCAGAGCCCATGTACTATCTTGACAGCAAAACTGTGGCTAAGTGGGTTAAAAGATGGGAGAATATCTACACATATTAAAAGTTTTACTTGCTTCCAAGTGATAGATCCAAAATTATAGGAGGTACATACCTACGACTGACTTTGAGGGTCAAGAAAAGGAGGCATTGCAGGAGGGAATGGTGAAAGCAGTATAATTTTTCAGTGTTTAATAGTGTGGATTCAGTTGATCCAGAGCAGTTGTTGAAGAAGAAATACATTGCCCCATGTTAAAAGAAGCAGTTGCATTCTGCTGCTGAAAATGCACTGATATGTCAGTTCTTTGGAGCAAAAACAGGGATGTGCTTTAGAATTGTTTCAGGTATGCTCCATAATTCCCTAGGCTTCTAGCAAATAAATCTAAAAAAGATACATGTTCTAGTCCAAACAGTGCAAAAGCTGCAGCCCTCAGGGACACTGCAGACCATGGTGGACATGGGTTTGGGCACACCGAATGAAGAGCACAGTCTCTCAGGTACTCTGTAGTGCATATTTCATTGGATGAAGAAACAGGGAGGAGGATTTTGGTGCAGACAAAAAAAAGTGGTGAGATCATGATTTGAGGTTTACAGCATGGGTTTGAAGATGTGATGTCTGAGATTCATTATCCTCTTTCTCTGTTTTCCACTTCGGAGCTTCATCCAAGATAATGATTTCAATTTGTCCAGAATGCCTGGATACCTAACAATGCATTATCTGCCTCTAGTACTTCTGTTGTATGTTGACACTTCTCCAAGCACGTGCAAATTAGTCGTGTGTAGGTCTGACAATTCATGAAAGTGTGGGAGATTGCCTTCACGTGAACTCTTCTGTTAATTTACGTAGGTATAATCAATCTGATATTTCCCAAAGGCACTGGCATTAATTGTGTTTGTGTGTGTGTGCAGATCATATTTCTATCTCGGAAATTCAGAGAAGGTACTACTTCTGAAGAGAGCATTCATCTGGCCCTAACCTTTGTAAGAGTGTTCAGGCTCTAACAAACATCTTGCTCAAAATAAAACCCCAATCCATAGATGATGGTTCTAACATGCCATAAATCACAAAAGCAATGAAGCCACTAGTTTCTAATGGAAAGGACCTTACATGATCTGTCAGGGGAAAGGATTTTCTGTAGTTATCTGCATGGAATTTGTGCTTCAGATAGGAATGATTTCTTTGATCCAATTCTGAGCTTCTCCTAGTGGGTGATTTTAAAGGGCTCCTCCAAACTAAATATGAAATAAATATTTAAATGAGATATCAAAGGAGGTGTTTTCATAAAAAAAATCCTAAGGCACCAGTTGCTTGAAGTACAGATTATAAAGTATGTCAGAACCTGCAGATTTTTACTTTTAGAGGTTCCTTGCTTGCTCTGAGGTTTGGGATGCGCTGTATACACTGTCCCGGTTCAGGTCATTTTGCCGTGGTAGCTACTTCATCAGCAGGTTTTGTGCTAAAGCTATTTGGAATCTTTCATATTTGTTCAGACTCCTTTCTTTCTTGTCTGTCAGACTAGGGAATGTTATATAGGTTTGTTTGTTGGGTTTTGTTTGATTTTTTGTTTGTTTGTTTGGGTTTTTTTGTAAAACAGACACCTCACCTATCAAGCACTTACTTTTTTATCTAAGAATAATGCCAAAAAATTAGTAGATAAAAACAGGTCCAGAACACTTAAGGAGATATTCTTTGAAACCTCTTTGCATAATTGTCTCCTTTTCACTCTTCTTTCTCATTTGAATGATTTACAAGATAGTACTGTATAATATATAACAAAGAAAATTATTTTATTCTGATTAGAATAGCAGGCAGAGGTGAAAGGCACTGCCCCATCAAGATACCAAATTGAAAGAACGTGGTCAGTCTAATCTCTGATTTTTTCTTTTCTAATGGTGTCAGTTAATGTCTGCAAGATCATCGTACTCATTGATGCTAGCGTCTACCTCTGACAATTTCAACAAGCAGAATTTACAATCATTCAGAGAGAGGTAGGACCAGCCATCACTGCAATCTTTAGATGTATGGTTTTAGCTGTTACAAACTCAAGGTTTTGGTCCTTTGCCAGTCGACATATTAGCACCAACTTTATGCATTATGTGTTGGTAGCAAAACAATTCAAACTTGAAATGTATAGATCTTCTACGAGGAAGTTTGTTTGCTGTTTATGTAACTAACCTTTGCAATTTTTCTTTGTTGTTTGAGAGACCATAGTCTCCATAAATAACAGAGGTAAAGTTCTAGGCTTGTAATCAGTCAACTGTTATTTAAAGGAATTGAAAAGTGCTTGATTCAAATTCATATCCAAAATAAGTATCAGTGTCTGACAAAGCTTCAAGATTTATTCACAGCAAGATTTATTGTCTTAAATAAAGACAGTAAGTTCTGGAAAACTCTAGACACAACTGAACTTAAAAGATCACAATGAATTTGTCAATGAGTTGCAATATTGTCAAGGGCCTGTTTCTCTTCTGACTGTAGCGTATCAGGGCATATCTAAAGCAACTTTAAAATAGTGTCATTGACGTGAATTAAGTGCTAATTTGACCTTTTATTTTATTAAGAAGTATTTCTGACATATGAGGGAAAATTAAATAAACTTTTTCAATTTGATACAGGCAGAATCATACAGCTGGGGTGTTAGCCGAGGCCGGTGCAAAGCCTTTGCAGGTAGCTTATCACAGAAGACCCTAGCATCAGAATCACTTCTGGTGATTAAATCAGACTCGATCAACTTAAGTTTTTCTTCCTTTTTTTTTTTTTTTCTTTTTTTCATGAATGAAACAGAAGAAACTATAAACGGAGTTTCTATGGAGGTTTTATTTTCCTCCTTCCTAAACTAAATGGTTAAATATGGCCTCAGAAGAGGATTTTCTGTATGTAGCAACTGCTGCATCATTCTTATCAGGGTATTCTTTCCAATGAAAAGAAACTCTTTTTTTGAAGCAGCCAGAGACAGAAACAGTCATAATCAGACAGTTGGGTGTCTCTGACACCCTGACACTCTGCTTTCCTGCCTTTGGGTTCTGTCCTTGTCTCTGGCTCACACTAATCTATCAGAACTTTAGTTAATGTTCCTGAGAGTTAGCTGCAGTGATAGTTGCCCCAAAGCTGGCTGAGTTTGAGCATATTTATCAGGCACCAGTTTGACCCTCAGCAGAACGACTGAAGTAAACTCTACTTTTGCCACAACTTTGCCACAGCTCTGACCAGAATTTTTTTGTCTCTAACTGTTGTTTTTGATCTTGGGCGAACCTAAGAAATGTGGTTTTGTGGGGAGATGGGGACGTGTGTTATGCATATAATGGGAAAAAGAAAAAGGACTATTTTTTCCATGATGTTGCTGATATAACTTTTAAAAAAGCATATTGCTGGAAATTCAGACTTTTTGTCTCCAAATTAATAACATTCAGGACAAAATGCAGATAATTAATTACCATGGAAAAATTTAGGTAGGGGGGGAACATATGGAGGTTGTGTTATTCACCCTGCTTCAACTGAAAACAGGTCCAACTAGGTCAGGTTGGTCAGGGCTTTCTCCATTTGAGTTTTGAATATCTCAAAGAATAGAGATTCTTCAAACTGTGTTTAACAACAGACACTGTGTTTGATTCTCCCTGGCCTTTTGCCTCCTGCAGTTCTTACAAAAATGGCTATGAAATGCTTCAGGGCTGACAGGCATTATGTACATGCGCTTTGCAGAAGCATAAAAAAACTGTGCTTAATCAAATGCTCACATCTTCCCTCAGCCTTACAGTTTGGATACATCTACAGCATTTGACCACTGCAAGCTCCTCAGGGAAACATGGACTGAGGAGTTCCTGTATTCATCTTGAAAAATTCCTCTTTTTTTTCCCTAAATTCTTCTCTGAGGAGTTGGTGGTGGCCTCTTGGCCTGAAAATATCTTCCATTTTAAGACCTATAATCTTTCTTCTAAGAAGCCCAGCTGTAAGGCATCTGCTTTCTCTGATAAAGGATCTACCATTTATTTCATTACACGGCTTCTCTGTCCTGATGCTTTCTAATCATCCTGGTGATGTCAATGTAAATTCCCTCTGAAAGTCTCAAATTTTAGAGATTTGTGGTAAGCAGAGACAAGATGAAATAGAGATCACACTAAAACAGGATATATTGTGCCACAGTTCAGGCTTGTCAGAAAGCATTTTTGCAATTTTTAGACAAATACTGTAAAACAGTTGTGAAGATGTTACTTTTCTCTTTAAGACTAGTAAGAATTAAATATGCTGAACACCTTCCAGAATGAAATCTTTACAAAATTACCTCTCAGTTTGCTCTTATAATGAGTCACCCTTGTTAACTCTAAAAGAAAGCTCTTGGGTTTTTTGCCCTATGCATATAAAGAGTCATGATGGTAGCTTTCAGGGATGTCTGTATAATACAACATTATTTCCACTTAGATTTAAATTAAGATATATAAAAATAAAATTCATCATCTAAAAAAATGAGAAAAAAACCTGAGAAAATCTAGTCTCTCCTTTTGAATGACAAATACTCCATTCATATTTCCTGTTTCGAACTAAAATTAACATTTCACATGTTATATCTGAAGATTCAGCAGCAACACAGATTCTCCCCTGTCAGATATTTGCATGAATCTTTTCCTTGGCTCTTGCTGCTGGTTCATATGTAGTGCATGGTCTAAAGCAGTGGACTGTGAGGGACAGGGGATCCTAGAGCCTGCTTCCTGCAAAGCCACTTCCTTTCTGCTGCTCCTGTCTGCTCCTCCATGCCCCTTCCCAAAACTGGATCGTTTATGCTTAGAGATGGAGTAGGTTCTTGTAGCTTTGCTATAAATGAATATTTCACAGTTTCACATGAAATATCAACCCTCAAAGGAATGCGAAGGAGCTGGGGGGGGGGGGGGGGGGGGGGGGAATCCAAGCTTTCAGAGAAAGAGGGGGACAACATTTATTGGCTAGCTTTTATTTGTTTCAGCTGATTACATGGATCCAAGCAAGAGGGGAAGTTGGCCACGGTATGAATCTGTCCTGCTGAGAGAACCCTGGAGGTTTTAAGACACAGGTTTTCTCTTCTATCTGCAACTGAAAGTCCACCTTATCCAACAGCACCACTACTGTAAGAGATTGGATCAGTTTACCCCCAGAGGGAAGAGTGCTACAGACTTCCCCCACTGTCAGCAAAGCCTTATGTTCCCAGGTTGTCTCTCCTCCATGTACTCAGACATGCTTGACCTTACTTCGTAAACATAATATGGCAAAAGTCATGAGGATAATGTTGCAGGCTGAAAAATGAATATGTGCAGTACCTCATGCTGTCATTTTTTATTATCTCAAATGTCAGGTCAGTCTTCATTAGATATAAGACCAAATGCATCCTTCCTTCCCTTAGTAGCAGTTTCTCCTAGTCCCTCTTTTTCTATATTTCTCTCTTTCCTCATCTCATGGTTCTCGGTATGTTTTTAGCCCAGTTACTGCTGTGATATCCCCCCATTTTATGTAGTTTAGCAGAGCAAATGCATGCTCCACAGTTACAAGCTTTATTGTGCTTAAAAATGTGTTTGTATTGCAGCAAAGACTCTAGAAGTTCTGTGATATTATTTCTAGTAAGATGAATCAAATGCAGATTTTCTTTGCAGTTTTTCCAATTTGCCCCTCCTCTGATGACTCATCCTAAAAAGGTACAAGATATGCATATTCCACTTCAATAGTTTCTCTATATAGTTTTTCCAAGTTACTGAATCTTATATTTCAGTAATTATTTCTCCTGGTTTGTTCTCCTATACTTTATTGGTATCTCCAGTCTTCTAAGTGCTTTGGGATGCATAAAGCAATTTACAAATGCAATTAGACAGAGATAAAACATGCACAATAAAATAAAGACATCATAAAACATTAAAGAAAACCTTGGTGGTCTAGTGACTGGAGGCATGGGATGACAGTAGGAGCTTGTTTCTTCTTCAAAAACTAGCCTGGGCAGATTGTTACAAAATCATTTCATTGAAGATGAATGCTTCTATGCTGAAATGCTGAAGTGAAGTTCAGGACAGCAGGGTTCACTTTCCAGCTTTACCAAGAATTAGGGATATGACATTGCACAAATTCCTTGATTTCCTCTCTTCCTTAGGCTCTCACCTGAACAATGGGAAGAACACGTTTTTTTCTGAAAACCTCTGTATTTAGACCAAGATTTATTCGGCATAGTGTTTTTGTCTGAATCACTAACAAAAAGGGGAAGATGTGAGTAGGTGGGGTCACCAAGTGAAGTTCTATATCTGATGGACTATGGACAGCTGAGGAAAGGAGCTCAGGAGATATTAATTGTTAATAAAGTCTCCTACAAGGCCCTGGGATGATGACAATTACCTCTCCTGCTGTGTCTTTGGTCACACCATAGATTTTGTGGCTTGAAGCTATGTTGCTTTGTAATAAATTGGGGAGTAAAAAGTGGGTTTATTTGTTACATTTAAATAAGGATGTCTTATTTTGCCAGTTCCTCATGAGGGATTTCTGTTTCTGGTACATATGCAGAAAACCCCCAGGCTGAGAGATCAATTTATCCAGTTGTCCTTCCCGGCACCTGCCTCCTGCAAGCCTCTTCATCCCTCTTCTGCCACTTCACTGGAAGCCTGTCCAATTAAATACAGGAGATGGCTATATTCTTGTCTCATGCTGATTGAACTTCAGTTTCCAAAATAAAGGAGTACTGTTTGCTCAGGCCTCAGCGTAAAAGAATCTTGCCCTAATAAATGGATGTAGCGAAATTCCTTGCCTGAACAATATGAGCAATCTAATCTGAAAATTTAATTATCTTTAATTAGTTGTTATTTCATATTTATCCTGAATGGTTTGAGAATCCAAAGCAATCATTCTCAATATCACAGCATATTACTGGTTACTGTTTGGGTAGAGGAAATTCTTATGATTTCCTAGTGGGGAATACGGACTTGATTCCTTTCATAGAGCTGAATAGTTAGAATCATGCCCTTCAGTTAATTTGTGCAATTCATGTTTCTCATGCTACACTACGCAAGAAAGCAGAGCAGCGAGGGAAGAACAAAATGGCCTGATCAATAAAGATCTTTCTTCATGTTTAAATGTTGTGGAGGAGCAGGGATGGTAGTTATTTTCTTATCCCTACTCATTCTTTCTGCAGTCCAGTCCAACTAAATATCTTAAAATGGATTATATCCACAATGATAAATGGAGAAGTTTGTATTGATTTACTGAAATCACCCTATAATAACATAATTAGTATACTTATGAATTTTCTCTACTGTGAACTAAAAAAAAAAAAAAAAAAGCAGTAGAAGAAAAATTCCTGTTTACTCACTTAACACTTAAGGAAAAAACAACACCTAGGAGATGCTTCCACATAACACTGTGATAAATGCTTTACAGATGCTCCCTTTCACATTCTTCATGGTTACTGATTCAGGTTTCCATTGTGCATCCTCATTCCATGTGTACAGTTCTTTGACCCTCATCCAAGAAAGCACTTAAATATTTACTGAACATCTGTGGTTGTTGCTTTTTTGACACCCAGTTCTCACATTCTGTTCAGGTTATTAGACCACCTCCTTATTGCAGCATGGTGCTAATGCATCTATTGGCATGTTCTGTTTTGCTGGGTCAAAACATTCATCCAGTTTTATAGTAAGATTTAGCAATTGCTATGGGGTCTAGCATCCCAAAGAACTGAGAACCAGTCAGAGACATTGACACTGAAATTCTGGAAGCAGTGTAACTGTTCACTTTCTTCTCTTGTGCTACACCAGCTTTAATTCATTTGCAAGCTGCATGTTAATGTGAATCCTGACTCATGAGCTAATAATAAGTGACAGGAAAGAAAAGAGAAATGCTTAAAAAAATTTTTTTAAAAATTATGAGAGAGAGAAGGGAACAATAGACTGTTTGATCAATTGGGAAAAAGCAGCAAATTGAAATAATGAGGCAAAATTTTATTTTAAAGTCTTGAAAATGAGTCTTCAGAGTCTTCCTTTTACCTTTTTCATTTGTTAAAATAATGCTTACCTGGGAGGTGATAAAGATAACCCTGAAGTTTTTGGAATGAAAAACTGAAGTTTAAGCAAGCCCTTAGGATATGCCTTATTAAAATGTATTCTTGAAACTTATGTTCTTATTCCAAGCAAAAGGTGGTGATATTTTAACCTTTGTCATCATAGCCTTATAATAAAATTTTCTAGCTAAAAACCCTAGCAGAAAGCATAGAAGAAAGATACAATCAATGTCCATATGTAAATTCTGACAATTTTTATTTTTTTATTAATAAACATGTTTAACAGGTCTGAGAATATATATCTTCTGTTTACAGCACTGACTGTCATTAGCTGATTTAGGTGATTAATCTGAGCTAAAAATAGACAAGAAAATTTGCCCAGTGCAGAGTTCAGGTATGCTGAGAAATTAAACCACTTAGTGGTCAGTAGCTGGATTTAAGACACTGGTGTCTACTGATCACCCAATTACTATCAAATTGTGCACAAAATATAATCTCACTGTATTCCTGAATTAGTTCTTGAAATCCTGTCTCCTTCACAGGTCCGAGTTAAGGAGGAGAGATTGTATCAAGTACAGAAAGCTAAAAGCAATCCACATATAGATAGGACAATGAGGAAAAACATTTCAGAGATGAGAATCTCTGGAAAATTCATTCTTCTCCTTTTGCATGAAAAGACCTCAGACTTGTAGGCTTTTTCTGAGGTTCACAGTATTGCTTACTGTTTCATAAAGATAATGAATGTTGTGTGCTACATACCCCAAGATATCTTTATGGTCTGGTTTTCAGCACTATTAAACAGCTGGAGCAGTACTTAGTGTTTGTAAATCACGGGGCTTTTTGCCTAAAGATGCCAGTAATTAGTTGCTGCTCCCTAAAGGACAGTATCAGAAGGTCAGCACTTTTCAGGTGGAATAAAACCAAAGTGAAGGTGCTTGGGAAAAGCCAAGTGAAGTCTCTGCTCAGCCTGCTGCAAGAGGGTTTTGGTGGTATCACCCAGTTAAACTGATCAGTGTATCCTGGGCTAGGGAGGAACCCTCTCTGAGCTGAACTATTTTTCACCCTTCTCTGTACTCCGTCCTTGTGCTTTAATATTACAAAACAAAAGAAAACTCTGAGCTTTGACTTTCTTCTCCTGAGCACAATATACATCATGATTAAATTCCTGATTCCAGTATGACTGGGGTCTTCATAGGGGTGAACAATTTGGTCCATTGTCACTGTATTTCAGAGGTACTTGAACTTAATCTCTGGCCTGCCTTGGGGCAAGAAATGTGAGGTGTATCTGGGAATATGTTCAGAGTGAGGGCTCTACAGTGTGCAATATGGCTTTTCTTAGAAACCTTATCACAAGTATAATGATTGGAAGGGGGAACAATTTGGGTGTTTTTGGATTGTCATTGACCTGTGTAAAAAGATTACCATCTGCCACTAGTGTCAAGATGACTCTTGTTCCTCTGCTCTTTATCTGTATAAAGAAATTAGGCTGGCCCTAAGAAAAAATGACTGCCACTTCTCTGGATTTCAGAAAGAATCTGATGTGTTTAAAGCAAACAATTACCATCCTGTGGTTCAGGGTTGTGGAGACTTGTATTGGGTTTGAGTGACAAGGTTTTGGCAGCAGGGGGACTACAGCGGGGCCTTCTGTGAGAAGCTGCTAGAAGCTTTCTTTATGTCTGATAGAGCCAACAGCAGCTGGCTCCAAGACAGATTCACTGCTGGTCAAGCCCAAGCCCAAGCCCATCAGCAATGGTGGTAGCACCTCTGGGATAACATATTTAAGAAGGAAAAAAGTTGTTGGGCAATGGCAACTTCACTTAGAGGACTGAGAATGTGTGAGAGAAACAACTCTGCAGACACCAAGGTCAATGAAGGAGGGGGAGGAGGACCTCCAGGCACCAGAGCAGAGATTCCCCTGCAGCCCGTGGTGCAGACCATGGTGAGCCAGGCTGTGCCCTGCACCCATGGAGGTCCATGGCAGAGCAGATCTCCACCTGCAGCCCATGGAGACCCCACGCTAGAGCAGGTGGATGTGCCTGAAGGAGACTCTGACCCTGTGGGAAGCCCACATTGGAGCAGGTTCCTGGTGGGACCTGTGGACCCATGGAGAGAGGAGCCCATGCAGGAATAGGTTTGTTGGCAGGACTTGTGACCCCATGGGGGACCCACACTGGATCAGCCTGTTCCTGAGGGACTTCACCCCATGGAAGGGACCCACGCTAGAGCAGTTCATGAAGAACTGTAGCCCATGAGAAGGGCTCACGTTGGGAAGCTCGTGGAGGACTGTCTCCCATGGGAGGGTCCCCACGCTGGATCTGGGAAAGAGTCTGAAGAGTCCTCCCCCTGAGGAGGAAGGAGCAGCAGAGACCATGTGTGATGAACTGACTGCAACCCCCAATCCCCATCCCCTGCACCACTGTGGGGGAAGAGGTAGAGAAAATCAGGAAAGAAGTTAAGCCCAGGAAGAAAGGAGAGGTGGGGGGAAGGTGTTTTAATATTTGTTTTTATTTTCTCATTATCCCACTCTGATTTGATTTGCAATAAATTAATTTTTTTTTTTTCCTGAATTTGAGTCTGTTTTGCCCATGACAGTAATTGATCAGTGATCTCTCCCTGTCGATATCTCGACCCACGAGCCTTTCGTTATATTATCTCTTCCCCTGTCCAGCTGAGGAGGGGACTGATAGAGTGTTCAGCCAGTATCAACCCACCATTAAACTGGAAGCCAAAGAGAGACACTGGAAGTTGAGACTGGCCAGAGAGTGGTGACAACAGGAGAGCGAGATGCAGGGGATGCGTGAGGCAAAAGGGACACATGGAGAGGAGTTTCAAGGATCAGGTGAAGGTAATGTGCTGCAAAGACCTGTAACAGAAGAGAAAGAGGTCAAGAAAACAGTGAATGGTACATGTCACCAGAGATTTAAGGTTGGATTTTGTTCCTTTACAAGGGTGGGGATACATGGGGATGGGTTTTAGGTAGTTGTTCTCTAAAGCTTCAAATACCAAATAGTAAATATGGTTCCCTTTTTGCCTCTGTTCAGAGGTGTAAGGCTTAAGCCACTATTAAATTTGGAAGTGAGATACTCTGAAGAAATTCTGACTCCTGATTTTTATAGGCACATGGTTGGCAACAAAGTGTTTCCAAAGACCTCACGGGGGAAACAATGTTCCTGAGACACCATTCAGTCCAGTTGGTGGCTTCTGGAATTTTGTACTGGTCTCACAAACTTTCTGAGTTGTTGATGTCTCTCTACTATGAACCTTGAAAGCTTCTGAGATTTGCCCATAATGAGAGTAATTTCTTTGCTGTTGTGCACGATTGTTAACCAGCATACTGAGAAGTGTTTTAATAAAGACATCGCTTTAAAGTAAGCTACTACCATCTGTTCTGCCCTCTAATTACAAATAGGGAAAAAAGGGAAAGAGAATAATTTACAATTGCATCACAGAGACAGCAAGGATAAAGAAGTGACATAAAGGTGTGAAAGTCTCCAAACATGTCCTGCTTCACTTACGTTGCTTTCATGATTCATATACAAATGAAAGATGAAACTGTTCCCTTGTGAAAGAAAAAGTTCCCTATGATAGTGATTTGTTTTCAGGATACCAGAAGCTTAATCCGAAATGGCATGTCTCTAACAATATATACCAGTGCCTTCTCTTTTGGTGTCAGTTACTTAGTCCTGGAGAAAGCTATAGATGTGAGTTGTGTGTGCTTGAGATAAAATAAAAGATATGTTAAAAAAGATGATCTGGTAGGCAGTGGATTGAGATTCAGAAGAACTGCATTCAATTCCAGTTTCCATTCTTTTCAAGCAAAATAAAAAACAATTGGGAGTCTAACTTCAAGCGCAACTCTGGATTTGATGTTCTGTGAGGCTTACATAGTACATGCATAGTACTCGCATAGTACTCATAAAACAGGAATAACAGCCCCATATTGCATAAAAGTGTTGCCAAGATTCAATCAATGTATGTATGCATGTATGATGCACGGAGGCTTTGATCTGATTCCCTGCAGCCTTTTCTGCCATGCTTATTGCATCAGTATATGCTACCTTCTCTGCAGTACTTACATCTTCTCAACAAATATGGAGTAGGCTGAAAGATGCTCCACAGTCCCTCTGTGATGGTGAAATCACATACCCTTGTTCCCAGAGGTGCTGCCCAGTGTGGTTCATGCTGCTGCAGTGGAAAATGCTAAATCTCATGTGGTCGTAATGTTAATCACAATCCTCAGCCCTGGGAAGAGTGGCCAAGCAAGGAAACAACAGCTGCTTGAAGATACTTTCTTCACTCCGATTATCTCGGAGGCATGCAGGCTCTGAGCTTCTCTCTTTCTCAGCAGCTATGTTGCTGCTTCTGGTTTGAAATTATGCACTGCCTTAAGCTGGGGAAACACTGAGCTCCTGAAGAAAATTCCTGCAGGTCCCACAATATGTTTATGCATTTACTTAATCAAATTATTAGAGGATTTATCTGAAAGCATCTGAGCACACTGCACAAATTGAGCAAGAGCAAATTCCCATTTGATACAGGAAAACAAACTTAAAAGTGTGTGGCAAAAAGGAAACTTGGGTGATAGTTAATGAATCCTTCCAGTCAGGGGGGATGGGTTGGTATCTGATCAGCATGGACAATCAAATCAAATTAAGACCTTGTCTTAAACATCCACTAAGTGGTATGAAACATTGTGTGTAAAGGGAGAACAGGAATATAGCTCTTCCACTTTTCCCATTTCTCCAGTTCAAGCCTGAAGATCTGAGAATGTATGTCTTCTTTCCTAGCTGTAATTGGATTCGTTTCTTTACCAAAATGAGGTAAAGGTCTTATGAGGAGCGGCTGAGGGAACTGGGGTTCTTTAGTCTAGAGAAGAGGAGGCTGAGGGGAGACCTCATCGCCCTCTACAACTACCTGAAAGGAGGTTGCAGAGAACTGGGGATGAGTCTCTTTAACCAAGTAACTAGCAGTAGGACAAGAGGTAATGATCTCAAGTTGCACTAGGGAAGGTTTAGACTGGATATTATGAAGTATTTCTTTACAGAACGGGTAGTTAGGTGTTGGAATGGGCTGCCCAGGGAGGTGGTGGAGTCCCCATCCCTGGAGGTGTTTAAGAGTTGGGTTGACATAGTGCTGAGGGATATGGTGTAGTTGGGAACTGTCAGTGTTAGGTTAATGGTTGGACTGGATGATCTTCAAGGTCTTTTCCAACCTAGATGATTCTGTGATTCTGTAAAATAATGACAGTGAAAAATGGAGCAGAATTCTCTCTTTTCCATTACCCCTCAGATAGTAAAAGTGAACAAGACAAGCTGTTCCAAGACAGTGCCATCCACCAGTGTGCAACTGTAATCAATGTATTTGCCACACTGAGGACTGCACCAAAATCACTAAAATGTTCTTGAATAAAGAAAGGAATAAAACCCAGACCTGCCCTAACCAGTAATAATTTTCTGCAGTCATATGATGCAAGGGGATTTTAGCCATGGTGAATACTCTCACATGCTTTTTTCAGTTAATGTCTCTGGCTCAGAAGGGATTGTAAGCCTGGATTTAATCATGTCTCTAAAACTAGTTGAATCCTTAGGCACTACAGGAATGCAAATTACTATTAAGTTCAAATCCCAGACATAAAGCTCAGAGAGCTGTGTGCTCTTTTGATGCATTTCTCTATATGTAACTGCTGCAGATAAAAGATGGTCCATAAAACCTTCTCAGCCAGCACACAAATATATTCAGCTTTTTCTTCAAGCATGAAAAAAACAAACTTCAGGCCCAAACTTCCCAAAATATACTTATCAGGAAGCACTGGAAAGCTACCTACATTCATAAATATGATTTCAGGTTTTGATGACTAAAAGACCATCCTAGGACAGGGCTTCCCAGGAGACAGTGTGAGCCAGGGCAGGTGGCATTCTCCATGTTCCCGCAGAACATAAGAAAAGATACTTGCATGGCTATGAACCCTCTTCCTCCTCTGTTAGATGATTGCTGCTTGCAGAAAACCAGTGGATATGGTTTATTCTCAGAGGTTATCATAAGTCTGAAGTATCACACAATGGGTGAAGTTGGAAGGGACCTCTGGAGCACATCTGGTCAAACACCAATACTTAGCTACACCAAGCACTCTAGCTTTACATTCAGTGGAAGTGCTCAAAATGTTAACATGCGTTGGGACTAAGGAAAAAGACAGGAATGGTTTTGTAGCATTTCTGAGACCCCCCCCAGCAAACAGATGTGCTCTAATTCTGTCTTGTAGATGCCCTGAAACAATGTGCTGTCTCTCAGAAGGGAATGTTTAGTCTGACTATTAATATCATTTTGTAATGAAAGTTCTGAACTGTGTGAGAAATATTCCTTTACATAGCTGAGAAACCTTCTCAAGTCATTTAATATCCCCAAACAGAGATTACAAGGTCAACTTTCAAATAGAAGACAAAACTAGTATTGAAAATAAATGTAAATGATAAATGATCTTTCTGTTTCTGTGTTGTTATATTTTTCTGCACTCAGCAGACCATAGTGAAGAAATTACCTTGGATTTAATTTCTGGTTCTCTGCAAATATAGAAATTAGTTTGTGAGACAAATACTTCCAGAAGCCTCTATTGTACAGATAATATGTGTCTAATCTGAAATATTTTCCTATATCTGCAGCTCTCCAATAAAAGCAGGAGAGACTTTTTATATCTTTCTGTGTAACAAAATACTTTGATGGTCAGTAATGGCACTAATACTATAAAACTACTTCAACAGTTCAGGTAGTAGTACTAGCAGTTTGTTAGCTTTAAGTGGTACAATAAATGGAATGGAAAAACACTTCTTAAAATGCTCAAGAATCATACTTTTTAGATTAGTTGTTTGGATCTATAAATTATGTAAAAGAATTGAGGTTCCACAGTTGAAAGGACAACATTATTATTATTATTATTATTATTACTGCTCTTCTTCAGTACACTTGCAGAATCATAAGAATTATTTCCAATAAATTATTTCAAGATTTGTGTATTCTTGAGGGTTTTTTTGAAAATAACTGGAATTTTGAGGTGGCCTGTGGTGAAAAAAATCCTTTATTAAGGAATGAAACTCCTGGGTTTTTTATTTTGATGCATACTGGTTGCTGAACATATCTTAACATCTGGGAAAAATTATTTCAAGGACAAAAGCTAAATAATTTTTATTTTTGTTGAATAAGCATAAATGTTAATATAATCAACATGTTTGCTTGTACTTTGGGTATTCAAACTGAGATTATTAGCTTGAAAATTATTGCAGGGAAGAATGGCACCTTATTACTTAACAGAGCAGATCCAAATGTGTATTCAGTCATAATATATTTTCACTAGGGAGAGAGAAATAGCATTTCATTTATTATTTATTTTTCTATTAGCTCTTCGTACTAGCTCATTTTGTATAAACTAAGTTGTCTTCTAGTTCTCTGCACAACAGTAAAATAATCCCTCAAATATCATCTACATTGTGTCTTTGCTTTCTATGCTGCTTTAAGTCTCTGAGGAAACCACATAGACAGACTCCATACACAGTTTATATGAAACGTTTTTGTAAATATGAATTTCTATGCCTTATGCAGTCAGTTTTGATTCTTATGTATGGGGGTTTGAATCGTTTGATGTCATGAATTTGCTTTCCTCATTATACAGCAGTCATAAATATAAAAAGAAGGTAGACTATGGAGGGAGAAAGAAGGTAGACTATGGAGGAGAAAGAAGGAAAATGGAGAAGGGAAGATAGGAAAATGTTAGATGTATGAAAGAATATACTCTAAGGATGGGCATATTTTTAAGAATAGCAAAAGGAGTTTCTTCTCAAATATGTTTGCAAATACTTAATGGAAAGTAATAGCAATTGAAATAATATTATTACAACGAAAATAAAGTAAAATAGGAAGCATTTTAAGAAAAAAATCCTGACTTTTCAAGAAGAAAATGCCTTTTCCTTCCCAACTCTACAGCTGCTTGGTAAAGAGAAGGTTGTTAATATTTGTGTTCCAGCTTTTCTTAGGACATTTCTAACCCTCAGAATTTGACACAAATAATTGCTTTCTCAATGTGGAAAGGCTAATGGGTTTAGTTCAGTTACTTCACCCATAATGAGAAAAAATCAGACTTTTGAAGCAAGGAAGATCCTTACCTGATGGATATTGCCCAGTCTGACCAGCTGCATAGCACAGCCTCAACATTTCATCAAGGTCTGGGAAGGAATGGGGTGTGGTGATCCCGCTCCCAGGTGCTCTGACACCTTAAAAAGTGATGATCCCAATACTAGTCCTTCTCTTCCTCTGTTTGTTCAGTTCAGGAAGAAAGGAATAATTTTGTTCTCAGATCCTGTTTCCTTTTTAATTAAGGGCTCTGTACTCAAGAAAGATCCATGATTACTAATCACAGATGGAAGGAGACATGCAGGATTTGAACAGTGGGCAAAGCTCAATATTTAGAGAACTTGCTTGGGGGAAAATCCCCTTGGTCCCTCTCACAGATACCTAACTCCTTTTATGCATCTGTGAGAATCACCACAAATCAGGCCCTGGGGTACTTTCGTAGGGCAGTCCCTCTGTTTAGACACTCAGCACTTTTTCATAAAGCCCAGGAGCCTTTTTGTCAGAGCTGACATCTCAACATGATAATGAGAATGTCTTCTATTTCATCTGAGAAAGTCCAACAAGGAACTGAGACATCAAACAAACAGGAGAAGCTTTCATGTTTGGAAAGTTGACTGTTCTAACACACATCTTCACTGGTTTTTTTCTAGGGAAAAAAAGAAGCATTTGTCTTTACAAGAGGGTTAATTATATAAATGAAGCACTTTCCGTTCTAAGATACAGGATTAATGAAATGAAATCTCAGGACCTCTTAAAGTCTGATCCAAGGGGAAATAAAACCAACCACAACATAGGCCAATTGGCTGAATGTGTTAAGTAAAGGAGGAAAAGAAAAAGAAATTTTGACCATATACAGAAGTTTGAATAGAAAGTTAAAAACAAAAAATAAAAGAAGAAATTGATGATGAGTGAACATTCATATTGCCAGGGTGCTCCTAAAGCAGAATGCAGCTATTATTTGGAGTGGAAACAGTTTGTGAAGAGTTGACAGGCTAAAATGATTTAAGGGGCTCAGAATGCAACAATTATTTAGCAAAAGAAAAATATAAAGATGGGTAAAGGTTTTCTTAAGTCTTGAACAAAAAAGAAAAACAATCTTTCCTGAGGTGTGGTAAATGCTTTTTCTCAAACTAATTTTCAGTGTTGTAGGGAAGAAGGATACAGAGTTCAGTACCGGGCATCCTGTGTACAAACACGTCCATTACATCCTTTGTTCCCATTTGAAGGCTGCATAGTGGTAATCGCTCTGAGTCAGTATTAATTTGGATCTTTTTTCCTTGGGATGAACAAGGAACAGGGATGAACAAGGAACAACAATATTTCTTTTAGAGAAAACTATGACCATAAAAAAGTTATTCTGAGGAAAAAAAAAAAAAGAAAAACACAACCTGCAGATTCATCCTGGGTCCTATTAGATCTGCTTTAAAAAACCATAAAGAAATTCTCATTCAAATTCATGACTGCTTTACATAGCTTCAGTTGTGAAATTATACGTGTACCTGAACGTTGCTGTCATTTATAAAAAGATAGCTTGTGAGTATTGCGCTTGTAGAGATGTCGTAGGAAACATGAATCCTAAAGGTGCATAAACCAGGCGGGGGATATAAAAAGAATGTTAAATATATTTTATATCTTTCGAGATCTAACGGATGCTTTTCAAGTCTTCATGTTACATTTCATGAGGGCCTGATTCTGCTGGTGTGCATTAAACTTGCTGTGATGGGATCAGAGCAGAGCATGCCTCCACCTACCTGACTGAAATCCAGGGGCAGTTAGGCTGAGAAATTTCTGGATCCCTTTGGTGGTTTGGGACTGCTCTGCCATGGTCTGTAAAAGCTGCTGGTGTCTGTGGCTGTGCTGAGGGAGATTTACTCAGGGGAGTAACTCTTGTGACCAAGGGACGTCACAAACTGCAGCTGTGAGAGGATTAAATTCCTCCAGGATCAGAAGTGTTTTGGATTTTAACTTTCAATTGGAAGACTTTGTGTGCAGATTACTCTCCTTTTGGATCCACCCCAAGATCTTCAGTATGAAATCAAGCAAAATTTCCCTTTCATGAATCTTTGGATGCTGACTACCGGTGTTTTTGAATTCCCACTGTTCTTTCCCTCTGTTTTAGGAGTGGCTTAAGTAAATTGGGTGTTTCTTCCACTTCTTCTTCATATTTTGTTCTTTTTTTAGGAGAAAGGAATAGAATAATGAAACTAGGTGAGTTGTTTAGTGTGCTTAATTGCATAGTTGATCTAGTGACTAAACCAAGAACACTTTTCAACATATGATTTTTTTTTTTTTTTTTTTTGGCTAAGTTTAGCTGGTAACTACATTTACCAATTTTTTATCTTAATAAAGCCCTTTTTACGTTCTAAAGCCTATGTTTAAGCATTCTGAAATCACTGGAACAAAACCAGGAGTCAACATCCTCTCCCTTCCCACAGGGATGCATCCTGTGCCCCAGTGTCCTCTGAGAGCAGGTCAGGATAAGTGTCTCCAGCTGGCTTAATGCTGCAGAAGATTTTTCATCCTCTGTTATGATTGGCAATGCATTTCAGCCTGGTTTATGTGAACAAAGCTAGAGAGCAAGAAGCAATAGGGCATGGATCCTCTGAGGCTTCAAAGCCAAGCTTTTTCCACTTAAATGTCAGTTGACTACTCTTTGTCAGCATCATGGAAAGCCCTGACAGAAGGAAATTGAGTCTTTTCTGCTTCTTTAATAGCCACGTGGCAGTGTGTCGTGTGTGGTGCCACACTAGAAAATGAAATATGCTCAGAAAGAGCACGTCAAGGTGAGGCTTCTGCCTTGCAAGCATCCCATGCACAGACACTGCAGTGGGCTCAGGGCACCCTGACCCTCTCTTTTAAAGACCCACATCAGGGACAGGGGGATTTTCTCAATCTGCTTACTTTTTGCTTAGAAGAGGGTTTCCCAGGCAGCCTTTCCATACCTTAACAACTAGTTCTGGCTGTTTTGATGTTTTCCAGGGTGTATAACTGTGTATACATATCCAGGGGCACATGGGCTTTTCTAGGGCAGCCTCTGGCCCTGTTTATGAGTTTGTCCTCTGGCCCAACACTGAGTTTGGCAATGCGGAAAACACCAGAAAATCTCTGTCTGGACTCTGGGGGATGAGGCGTGGGGTATTCCCATATGTGAGGGCAGTAGGGTTAGGGTTTTAAGAACATGAGTCTGCAGTCCTTGTTTGCATCACCGACTTTTGAGGGGATTCTTTGGAAATCAAAGATGCTGTTTCTGTGAGTAAAAGGAAGAAAAGGACCCTGACTGTGTTTGTCTATAGCTGTGCTGAAATCAGGAATAGCACCTCTATCTTAAAAATATAGATTATAGTCAAAAGGGTTACTCTGATGAAAACTAATATTTCAGCTAGTTGTTCATAAGCCAAATGCTGAGATGACTCACCATTGGCTGAAGTTCATACTGCAGGTATCACTGCCTTAGTAAATAATGCTATTAATTGTTTGCATTTAGTTCTGTTTGTTAATCTCTCTTGGACATGTTATTTGCAGTTGTCATCAAGACAAATTTGCACCCTGCCAAACTGCAAACAAGGACTGCCATCCCTACCAGTTTATTCATGCCAGCGGTTTCAATTAGCTGAACTCTGAAATACATCTGTCTTAGGAAGAGAGTACCATACCTAACAAGTCATTTTTCCTTTGTGTCAAAATAGCAATATCACAATGAAGATATGATCTCAGTGACTGGAGTAGAACGATGAATAATAGTATCTAATCAAGATATTAATTAAAACTTGAAAAATTATCTTAATGGGAACATGTTCCAAAGTTAAATTGGATTTTTTTCCCCTTTTAAATTAGCACAGTCGATTAACAGGTGTTCTCCATATGTAATTATTTTCAGTGGAATGAAAAGCTGAGTTAAACATTACAGTTGTATAGGGGTATATTACGGTCAGGCACTTTGAGAGGATGAAGACAGAGAGGAGGAAAATGTGGACCAGGATGCTGTGGCTAAGTTCCAGTTTGCTAATCACATCGTACTTAGTCAAAGCTGCCTGGTGGTTTCAATTTGTTGGTGTGTTCTCCTCATATTTCCTTGGAGGGCTGGGTGGTTTACAATATAAAATTGAAAAGGTGCTTCCCACCACGTGTGCCTGCCTTTAACTCTCAAGTGACAAAGTTCAAATAACAGATCTATTTCAACTTAGTTTTTGTGTGCAGGAAAGGCTTTTCACTTTATATCTCTCTCTGTATAGTTATATATGTATGAACATACATATGTATGTTTTTCTTTAAAGGCTACCTACAAACAGTCTTCCTGTGGATAGAATAGTGGTTTTGATTTTCTTGTGGAAGATCCCTGCATGAAAATTTGTCATATTGTTTTAGCTGAAAAATCTGGTTGAATATTTTCTAGCTTTCTAGTTGTACAACTGATGGCCTCACAGGCTAATTCAGCTCATCACCCTGGCTGATTTTGAATGTTTTGACAATGGTGGTCTAATATTGAGCTTTGACAGCAGAAGACTTTAGAATCAGTCTCTTTTGATGGGCTGGTGATGGTGGGTTAAAACAGGGATATCTGGGTCTGAAGGCATGGGATAAAGGACAAAGCTGAGTTCATTCAGACAAAACCAGATTTTTTGTTATTTTGGTATTTGTCAAGTAGACTATTGAGCATCTGTGGTTACCCACATGTAGAGGTCATCATTGTGACTTGGTTGTGTGCTTTATGTCCCATAATGCTGAAAGGGTGGATCTACTCTTCAAGTAAGACTGAAAGGGCATTTCAAAATTAATTCTATTTACCCTCTTAAGAGTAAAATGAATATTCAACATTTATGTAAACAAAATCTGTTTCACCCCAAATCCAAAGCCTGTCAAAATCAATGGAAGACTTCCCATGAACTTCAGTGAGCTTCAGTTATAAGTGAAAAGAATTAATTTTGCAGAAATAAGAACATCTGAGCAGCCTTTACAAGCAAATATGTAATCATAGGAACAGTTTGCATTTATACAGAACTCTTCCCCTAAGGATTTCATCCTTTTTTGAAAATGGAGTCCTTGAACAGGCTTTAACTCCATTTAAATATGCATGTATAGAGATTGTTTTATTTAAGAAGGTTCCCCCCCGCCCCCCATCAAGCATAACTTCTTAATCATGCATTTTTACCCTCTTTCTGGTTTCTCAGTATTTTTCACCACCTCTAGCCAGACATTAGATTTCCTAGGACAGCCAGATCCCTGTCTTGACAAGGTTATTAATTATCACAGCTGGAGGTGGGGTGTTGTGGCTGTTCCTTGCTGTTTGTCATTTGACAGTAAAACTGGATGAAAACTAAGGCTTTGGAAGAAAATAGGAATAAACCCCAGCATTTGTATACAGTGCATATTGTCTGAACAGCTGCTGGGTTGTTTTTCAGAACATCTCCAATGTCTCTTATCCTTCTTTCTTGAACTTCTCTTTTCTGAACTCAGAGTTCTTTAAACAGAGAATATTGTGATAGCAGACCAGTACAGAACGTAGCAAATTGTTGCTGAAAATATTTTGCCTTAAAGATATTTCCCAGAAATCTTCAGAGCAAGGTTGAAGTAGTGTGGTGGTGAGAGGATACATTCAAAACAAAGAGAAGATGCCTTCCAACAAGGCCATTTACCAGCAATCACTCAGGAATTTAGGAGATCCTAAATTCCCTACATCTAGCTGTTGTCTGAAAACACTAATTTGTGGGGTGATTCGTTTGGTTTGGGGCAATGACTCAGTCACTGATTTCATGAATGCTTGCAGTGGTGAGTGTGACTGGCTGGGTAAGGTGGGTGTTTGCAGAAGGATGTTTGGGTTACCAGGAAGCCTTCTGTGAGCATCTACACCTCTCACACACTAAGGTGAAGCAAAGCTCTCTCCCCGGGTCATGCATGGGCCATGAGGAAATTTGACCCAGGGAAGGACAGTTCAGGCATCAGGGCCAGGAGGTGCAAAAGCAGTCAAGGGGCACCACTAGAAGCACAGAGCCTACAGAAATTGTCCTTTCCTTAGCTTCTGAGGCACCTCTGGGACTGATGTTGATCAGGAGCATAGAAAAGGAGTTGGAGGAGTTTGTGCAGCCCACACCAGGACAAAGCATCTCCTGAGAAAGATGAATTCGTATTGGTGTAAGGCTTATCTGTTTTCCCTGATATTCCTCAGGTTTAGCTGCTGTGAGTCTGTGAAGAGCAGACAATATCCAGGAGAGGGCAGTGCTGTACTCGCACATCAGCTGGATCAGGTTGGAAAGCCAGGACCGTTGTGGAAACATTGCGAGTGATGAGAAAATGTTCTTCTCATGTAATCAGTTCACTTAATTAGCTACAGATTCTTCTGCCACATTTATATTAATTTTATTTTTGTATCTGGTCAATCTCTATCATGGAAGTTACTAGATGTCGTCAAGGTAAATTGTGACAGCAGCGCGGCCTTGCGGTTTCATTTTTCTTTTCTTCCTAGTTACAATGAGATCTGTGAGGAAGAAAAGAGAGGAATGGTCATCCTAAGCCGGAATTTAATAATGGTGCTAAAAAGTTTCCTGAAAGTGAACAAACTCTGTTTCCTTTCCCCTTTCTCCAGAAGTTTTGCTGTGCCCAGATCCCTCAGCCTGGATATCTATCACCTGTAACTTGCTTGTACACTGTGGTGGGCTTCCTCATTCATTTCATCCCAAAGGACTCCAGCAGCCTTGGCTACAATCAAATGTAGCTAAATCAGTTGAGATCAGATTCTTTCATTGCTTTGCAGCATGGTACCAAGGCCTTAAATCGTGGAAGGAGGTAGGGACTGAGCTGATAACAAAGCTCCTGAAATATGGAAGAGACAGACTGTGCATTTGAACTAACCGGAGTCAGACAGTGAACTACAATGATCCACACTGGACATGACAAATGCATAGCTCATCCTGGCTTCCATCTGGGAAGAAAGGGAGAATAACAGATGCACTTCGGCTCCCAGGGAAAGACGTATGAGGATTTGTGAACTGAAGTGCCCCTGGAGCCACAGGAAGTGTCTGGCACTCCATACTGGCAAAAAGGGTGCTTTATGCCCAGCAAGCTGAAAGACTGGGACATTAGCCTGTGTCTGTATAAAGGCTTCTAGTAGTACCTGCCATTTCTCTCTTCTGTACTTGTTTTCAGAAACAGCTACTTCTTTCCTGTCTAAGTTTCTCTTGCCAAGTCTGTACTCCTACAGTTGCTCCTCTGCTGAAATGGAGACCTGCATGTTTGGCTCCTGCCTCCCACCTCACTGCAGCTCAGTCTGCATCCCAGAGGTGCCCACCACACAACAGCCTCTCTCCTGCTCCCAAACTGGTCACAGCTGTGAGCATCACCACCCTTGCTCTGAGCATGCACATCTGCTGTATGACTGTCACTCATCCTATTCCATGAAACTTAAATTTCAGGGTTCAAGTAACTTGAAAGGGCCAGAGAAGGCAAATTTCCTATGTGTAACATTTTGATGGCTCTCCTTGTTCTACCAAACCCCCAAATTCATCCCCCTCTTGCATAGTTGTGTTTCACATCAGAGACAGATTTCCTTGAGGAAAGAACACAGAGAAGAAAAGGAGCAATGAATGACAAACAAAACCAGTGAAGGCCAAGTTCAAAGCAAACAGGGTGTGATTCTTCACACACAGTGTAGTTAGGTTGTGAAAATGCTTGAAGTATATTTTGGAAATCATCCATTTATCTGGCTTTGCTGGAAAACTGGACAAATTCTTGAAAAATAATCTTCATGTCTTTCATCCCTCCAAATACTGTATTTTAGAAACAAAACACAGCTTGGGAGGTGATTCTCTGAGCAGTCTCCATTTACCAGCCTTTGAAAGTTTACTATTTTATACACAAAAAAAGAATGAAAAAGTTACCAACTAGATTAATTTTCTTTTTAAATCACCCAAACCTCTTAGTGTTAGTCAGTTGTGCTGCATACTAACATCGACATTCAAAGAAAACTTGTTTGCAAATTTGTCTTGAGGACAACCTAGAGAAGATGTTCAGTGAATGACCTTTTTTCAATTTACCTCCTCCCTGCAGACATTTTAGAGTCACAACAAGCCTGAAGCCATGATACTTGAATAATGATCTCAGATTTTGCAAACTAAGCAGGGTCAGGACCGGGACATGTTTGACTGAAGAAACCTCCAAGACAAATCCAGCAACCCTCAGGAGGTGACATGAGAATTTTAGAGCTGAACCAATATCACTGGATGGTAGGTGTTACTGATCTGCTGCTTTTTTACAGAACTTCTCCCTTAGGTAATGCACTTACTTACATATGAGTATATTCAACGGTGTGTTTGTAATTGGGACTCCCTCCACCTAATGGGAAAGCTTTCAGACTTCTCTTTGGTTATGAGTCAGAAAGATCCCATCAAACCCAGCGAGGAGACCAGATTATTTAAATGTTAATGTGAGAAGAGATGAACATAAAGGAACTATTCATAGACAATACCTTCTATTTGCTTGACATCCACTGGAGGGTCTAAAGTGAAATTACACACAAACATATCTAGAGTGCAAATAGCTGCGATAGTGTTGTGGGTTGACCTTGGATGTATGCCAGGTTCCCATCAAGCTGCACTATTGCTTGCCTCCTCAGCAGGACAGAAGGAAAGAAAATAAGATGGAAAAAAACCCTCATGGGTGAAGATAAAGGCAGTTTAATAAAGTGAAAGCAAAAGTCATGTGCAGAAGTAAAAGGAAGACAAAAGATTTTGTTCTCTGTTTCCCATCAGCAGGTGATGTCCAGCCACTTCCCAAGAAACAGGGCTTCAGTACACGGTTTCTCCGGAAGACAAATGTCATAAATAACAAATGCCCCCCCTTCCTCCTCCTTTCACTTAGCTTTGATTGCTGAGCAGACATCATATGGTATAGAATATCCCTTTGGTCAGTTTGGGTCAGCTGTCCCAGCTGTGTCCCCTCCCAAGATCTTGCCCACCCCCAGACTTCTGGTGAGGGGGGGAATGTTGGAGAGACAGCCTTGATGTTGTGCAAGCACTGCTCAGCAGCAGCCAGAACACTAGTGTGTTATCAACACCTTTCTAGGTACCAATACAAAGAACAGCACTATGAGAGCTGCCATGGGGAAAATTAACTCCATCTCAGCCAGACTCAATACAGATAGAAAAAGTATTTCTTATGTCAGTGACAGACCCTTTCAAAGGAAAGGACTTACCGCGGGCCTTATCATCATTCTGGTTCATGCTTTCTGAGAGATACAGTCATTTGGGGATTGCTGAATTGTTGCTATTTTAAAAACTTCAGGAGAGGGAAAGCTGAAATCTGAGCAGTCATAGCCTGATTACACCAGTTCCTCCTGAAATGTTAAGTGTATATAATAATGCCTTTTCCTTATGGAGCCTAAACTGATAATAGCCTTGCTGTTAAAACGCCATATTGTGCAAGGGAAGAAGCAGATGAATTCTGCTGGGTAGTGTACTGTTTGTCAGTGAAATTTTTGTAAAAGTTATGGGATCTTTAATATGTTATATCCAGGAGGTTCTGTCCATAGTTTGAATATTTGCCATTGGGACCCAAGTACAGACAGGTGCTTCTTCAGTGGGGAATAAAAATCTCAACCCCCACCTTACTGCCTTATTGAACTCGTTATCTCAGAGGGAAACACATTGCTGCCAGGCTCCTATTTACCATGAGAGGAGGTCAGTCAGTACCCTACCAGTTTCCATTCTTCCTCCATAATTGCTTCTCACATTGAAAGAAACATTTTTTATTACTCTCTGACAGTGTATGTTCTCCACATATCTCATGTCATGGATTTATTTTCTCTTCTAGCTTGCTGGTACGTCCATTTCTCAGTTCATCATCTATTTCTTTCTACAAGGAAAGGTTTACTAAATGTATATGTGTGTGTGTATAGAAGGGATTCAGACTTCAGTTTGACAGTCTTCCTGCTAGTCCCACAAATTCAGCTGCTTACGTCTCAAAAGTGCACTGCAGTTGGGTTAATATGAAAGAAATAAAGCAAATTAACTTGGCTTGTATTGAAAGTTTTGGAGATAGTTTACTGAGTGGCAACATATTTCAGCCACTTGCACTTACTACTTTGTATTGTCTTGTATGAATAATATATACTTGTGAAAAATTCCCTCAGAAAGGAATAATCTGGGAAAAGTACTTTTTTCATGTTGCAAAGTTGAAAAGCTACCTTCATCCAGAAATCAACATTTTGTCATAAAAACTAGATTTTCTCTTAGAAAACATCAAGGGGTCTGGGAGAATACTAAAGAAAATATTGTTTGTGTGTAAATGTAAAGTCCAGTAGTGTATTATATGGGAAATAACATGTGTTCATGCGATTAAAACCTGTGAACAGTATTGTCATCTCAGTGAACATTGCACAATGCATGATCTAATACATACCAAATTTTCGTGCAATCCCAGTGTGCTTGCAAACCAAGGAAAGGTAGCTATATATACTGTCAGAATAGGTACAGAGTCAAATTAGACTTAAAAATGTATGCACAGCTTTGCATAAAGCTGGACCATCTTGCTCATCAAAAATTGTGGCCCTTGCAGCTTTGGTTTCTGTGCATTGAAACAAATTGCTGCGGCGCCGACCTTCCTGTGCTCAGCACCCACGTTCCTGTGCTCAGTGCCCATGTTCCTGTGCTTAGTGCCCATCCTGTCTGCACATCTCCGTTAGTGGAGGCAGCAAGAATGAACATGTGCCCAACACATTTTGAAAGCTTCATTTTGTCGTGTTAATGGAAGCCCAGCTTCAAGGGTAGCTTAAGCTAATATGCTGTCTCCTGAATTCATTGTCCAACCTGTAAGCACACATTCCTTTATGGTGTCCAGGGGTGATAACCAGTGACAAAAAGCAGAGGGGAATAACACATTACACTCCCAAGTTAGATTTCAAAAGCCTTTAGTCTCTCTGAGCCTGTCTTCCACCTGTAAAAGTTGTTAGGAAGATAAATGTCTAAAGGCTTCCACAATGTGCCATATCAAGGATCAGAAATGTAACAAAACCAGACTGAATAGGTGGAATAGAAATCCAAGCCAGCCTGGTTCTCAGCATTAAAAACTGGTAGGATAATCTGGGTCTGTTATATTTTTCCTGGTTGACCTTCTACAGCTAGTGTACCAGATACAGAAGTTAGTCAAAGCATCAGTAATTTATTCTACCATTTCCCGTGTTGAAATCCCTTGATGACATGTTGATGAAACTCTACTCAGCTGGAGAGTCAAATTAAGTGCACAGCAGTTTATAAAGCTGGCTAAATTCAGACACAATCCACTGCAAAGCAGAGAAGTCTAACCAATACAAAAAGCCAGGCTTTCTGTGAGACATTCAAAAAATGAAAAAAAAAAGTTGGAAAAAAAAAAGTAGTAAAGGAACAGTTAAGTATATATTATGTATGTGTGTATATATAGGTACATATAAATACATACAGATATGTAAGTATGTGTATATATATGCAAAAGGTACAAAACTGGAATGGTGTGATTGACAGACTGAATGATAACACATCCCTTGGCTTTTGCTTAAATAATAAAACCACAGCACAGTGGTTTTCCAGAAAGTCCTCTCTTGTTTGTCAAACTTCTAAACCACAAAAGAATAGTTTTGAGCCTTAGCCAAATCCTTTCTCTATTGAGCTCACAGAGATCCCTTTTTCTGAATCAGTGCATAATATTACCATGCATGTTTATTGTAACAGCTCCACAACCCCTTTTGGCTGAAAAATTAGTGAAACTGCCCATGGTTTTGATGAGTAATCAAATATCATCTAATATCCAGTTGCTTCAGACAGACTGATAATTAGGGCTGAATTATAGAGCTTTTCTTAGCTATCACTGAGCTGATATTTTACCATTGGCCATTTTTATTTTCCTGCTGCCTTTGCCTGTATTGTTTGTTTTGTTTATTTGGTGGGCAGATACAATAGCTGCAATTTTGCATTGGATTTAACACAGTTAAAATCCAAGCTATTTTTGAAAAGGGTGCTGCTGCTTCTCCTTTCATCCCAGGCTATTCATTCCCTCATCCTCTTTTTGCCATGCCTAAAGCTGGTGTAGGTCTCTGATGAGTCAGACCAAGGAGCTGCTCTGGCTGAAAACTAACTTAAAATAAAAATCTGCACTCTCCAGAGTGCCCTGATCCCTCTCATGGCATAGCAAGGGCTGGACCAAAGAAAGGGCAGGAATTCACAACCAGGTGCAGTGAAATGACCTTCTTCAGCAACTCTGCTGATGTAGATTAGGCTTCATAGCGTTTTTAAGCCATCCTATTGCTTACTGGAAAAATACGCTGTATGTAGCACAGCTTTATACCAGTCTTGAATACACTGTCATAACATAAACAGGAAAGATGAAGTATTCCCTGCTGCTCAGAGAATAGTTTTGAAGAGTTCTTCAGTATCCAAAACTCATATTGATACAGAAATGACTCACTTTGGTAGTGTCTATATAAAGATGCTCAGTGTTAGATGTAGCTTTAATGGGAACCAGTGCTCAGAAATACTTTACAAACAGAGTAAGTTGCCCAAGCTGGAGATGGCTCTGGTCCTTCCCTGAAAATCTTGGGTTTGTATAATGAAATCTCACCTGTTAGTTTTGCAAATCCTCCAGAGATGAGCAAAATTATTTGCTATTAAATCTTACTAAATTAATTAGGTTATTCTGACAGACTAGATTTGGTTCATTTCAGAAGCAGCACTCCAGTTTCTGTAAAGTCACATCATCATTCTGAGGGCATAATATCTCTGATAACATACTTTCCTTTCATGCAGATTTTTCTAGCCTAAATCCAGAGCTAGGAGAAAAGCTGATTTTTGTTCAGAAATGAAGGCTTGGGTTGTTTTTTTTTAGCATAAACCATTTGTAATTCTTGCATTTGCTTTGTGTAAGCAAGCTGGAATGAATGATTGACAACATAATCATTTGGTCATAGTTATTATAGAACAATAAAGATTTTGCCTTCTTTTTAGTTTTCTATCTGCAAAGTGGGGATACAGTTTCTGTCTCAGAGGAGAGTTATGAAGATTTGTTGGTTAATGCTTGGACTGCATTTTGTCTGTGCTAAGTACCATATAATTATTTAATGTCCCAGTTACAGACAGTTGACACTGTGTCGCATCCTTGGAGTATTGCTCACTTGTTTTATTTTTTAAGATTCTGAAAATCTGAATGATACGCTTGTTCTGAGCACAATGCATCAAACATCAAAGCACAAATGTGGTTTTTTTATAATACTAATACTCGAATGTATGCAATTTTTCATTTGTTTGCTCCTAATACACAATATGTTTCTATCATTTTATACAAAACTGACCAAAAAAAATCTGTTATACTTCTTTGTAATCTCAGGAAGACTCTTGAATGTTTCCTTCTTCATATGGTCTAGACTGTGCCATCATGTTATTACAAAATTCACCTTTGGAGGATAGAGCTATTTATATGATTAAATTTCAGGTGTGCTCAAAAACATGACTGCAGTGTTGAGGAGTCTAATAAAAGCTCATCACTTATTAATTGGAAATTAGTTTTAGTATGTGCACCTGAGCACAAAAAAATAGCAAAACTGAGTCACTGAAAGTTGTTGTAGAAGAAAATCTGTCTGTTTTTTCTAACAATTCAATGGCTTCAGGACTCAACACTCCACACTCTCTGGTTGCAGCAACCGCTCATAATGAGTACTGTCATTTTAAGTGAGTTACATTTATTTGACTTCACTCGCTGGAGCCTCTAAACAGAAGAGGCACCTGCCCAACACCAAACAGCCCAGTCGCCAGTGGATGGAGCAAAGTGAGCAAGAGCATGACTTAGTGGTCTAGAAATTGTGAATACACTTCATATCGAGTTTTGTTGGATTTATGAGAGAAATAAAATCAAACAGAAACGATTTAAAAAATGCCTGTGTGATTCAGTTGCCTTCAGTATCCCCTCCTACATGTTGTGCTCTGATTATTGCACTATGGAGTCATGTTCTTCCTTCAGTACACTACTGCTTTGATCTCATATGTCCTGTTGAATTTGTCTCTGGTTCTTAGATGTCTTCTCTCCTTCCCTCAGAGCACAGTGGTAGGACACCCTCCACGCAAAGGTGCGTGACTTCTTGCTGTGGTAGATGGTTCTGTGGTAAAGTTGATGCTTACCTTGTGCTTTAGGGATATCCCAGTCTCTGACCCTGCAAGGTCTTAAATGTCACTCTGTGAAGCAGGGTCTGATGGGGTTCACTTGGAGACCCCCAAAGGGTAGCCTTGGACATGTTCCCTGTACTATCCTTGCACACAGACTGGACAGCAGGCAAACAGCTTCTATGGTCATGGCTTGTTAAAAACCTGTCATGGGAATTTTGGGATCAAAAATACAAATGCCTAATGAGATCAGATGCTGCTAAACTAGACTGATAACTAGTGTTATATTATAGCATGACACTTAGAAATGAAGAAAACTTTCAAGTCCCCTTTTAGATGCCCAGGTTTTTTCATTAGACCTGTCTATGTGCTTTGAAGAGATCTGCCTCCTTCAACAGTTAAGTTCTAGTTGTGTCTGCATTATCATGACTTTCTGTAGTCAGCTCTCGGACTTCCTATCTCCAAAGTTAAATCACAGGTGACTGTCAGAAATACAGCCTGCAGACTTTGATCCACTAAGATACATGCTTAAAACATGAGTCTTAAGATGTGAGACATACTTGTAGTGTATTTACATAGATGCTTTGGAATAGAGTTTCATGGAGGCCCGACTTCACAACACACCATTTAGGGAAATGGCTGAGACCTACCCCACACTTCAATTTCACATCCTATATCCCCAAAAACCAACACCCCAAACTTTTAACTCCCCCACTATATACCCACATCTTTCCAAATCAGGGCTATCACTGCATTTTTCTTTCTCACTTTCTCACTCTTGTGTGATACACCTTCACCTCTCCAAAACATATCCCTACCTACCCTTGCCTCTATCTTTTTTTATCCTCTTGGAAGATATGATTTCTTCTGGATGTATTCAGTCTTATGTCTGTGATCTCATCCAGCTTCACAATTCTTTGCTGCCCACCTTGGAGGGCTGCCCAGCTTTCTAGTTGGCCATTGGCTCAACAGAGATCCTTTGCAAGATGCTGCACATCACGCAGTAGGAAAGCTGCAAGAGACAGCTTTTGCCTCCCATGGGAGCGAGTTACCCGAGATTGGCTGCCACACAGTGTCTTGTTCCTGCTTGAGGCAGCAGCTCCTAGCTCCTGAACTTTTCATTTCATTTCCATACATATTGCTGTCCAAAATTAATGCCTTTCACATTTCAGCATGCTAAAATATGCAGTCAGAAAATCAGCACATTTGATAAGCAAGCAGATCATGAACTGCTCATGAGCCACTCTTGGCCATGACTATTATAGTCAATAAAGAGAAGCTACAGAAAAATTGACCATAGTATATAAATATGAAAGCTTTGAGAAAGGTATTAATGTTTTCTTTATCTCTTGAAGACATGAAAGGATGTCTTTGTGTCTCCTGAAATTCTACCAGAGGTACAGCAGGGACGAATCTGCTCCATAAAAACAAAATTACACAAAAGAAAATTAAACTAATAAAAAGAGAGAAAGAGAGATTACAATAACAATAAAAAACAATAGGCAAAGGAGAAAACAACTCCCCCTCCTTATTGTTATGCATCCAGAATCAGTGTCTTACTCATTTGTTAAACTTTTATGGCACTGGGAGACTCAAATACTAATTTTCTTCAGCATGAAAGTGCCCTTTTTAATGGGATGAATATGATGCTCCCAATGCAGGCAAGAGCAGGCATCTGGGGGATGCTAATTTTATATTCTACCCTGCTGGAGGTCTGTGGGCAGGACACCTTTGTCTCATTGTTTCTCCTACCCTCATTCTGCCCTAACCTGCTGATGCTGCAAGAACATCTGGTCAAAAAACATCTGTTAAAACCAACTGTAACAGAATTTTGATGTTGCTGTGTTACAATTTTCATTAGCAGTGAGGCTAAAAAATCACTTTCCCAGGAAGTAAAACCTTCTGCCTCAAAAAATGAAATGGTGTCCATGTGGAGATGAGGTGTGCATACCTAGTGGGAAAGGCAGTCTGGTGGTGTGCTGTCATGGCTGTCCATGAGCCACCAGACTTCACTTCCAAGGGGACATCATGGTGGGGAAGTTCCTTGCATCCTGCTAAGTGAGGGTGTGATGAATCATAGGAGGGGTTATCCTAGGAACAAGGAGAGAAAGAGGCAGTGCAGTAGCATTATTTATTTGCAATAATGGGAATTCCTGTTGGAAAAAGAATGTCCTTCATACTTCTGTGAAAAATGGAGAATTAAAGTTTTACATGTGACAAACTGAAAAATCTGTGTACAGTGATGAAAACCTTTCCTTCAAGGTCTTCATATGGGTAAGCATTCAACTGAGCCCAGTATGACTCAACATGGAATTTCAACACTCATAATAGAAATAATTAGCTATACTGGTTTGTTTGCAGAGGTTTTCATTACTTGCTGAGCTTTATTTAGTGCACTGTGTGTATACTAACAACACACAGCTCTCCAGGACTTTTGAAAAAGTAGGCCATTTAAACAGGCGAACATCATAGGGTAACCTTAACTATTGGTAAGAAGATGGACCAGAAATTATGTTCATGGCCATACTTGCAAGACTCTGATGATGATAATAATAATAATAATAAAAAAAGATATCATGCCATTGACAAATAGAAACAATTTTATATCTAATAGGATTTAAGTAATAAAGGCTGAAGGGCTGCAACAGCTGCAAAGAGATTAGATATGTTATGTTTTCTCAGTGTAATAAAACTTGTCAAATAAAGCTGAATAAAATCTTCTTATCTGTGTTTCTGGCTTATTTTTCCTGCAGCCTCTTTCCTTTCAGCTGATTGTGGGAATCACCATTTCTCTAGAATGGTTACACACACGACAGTTCAATTAGAGTCAAGTTAGTGAAAGTTATTGCTGGATTTGCTTTTGGTTGCGCTTTTTTTTAAAAGCAAAGGACATCTGCAGCATTTGGAAAGTATGAAGCAGATCAGAAAAACCGCTCTGCCAGTCTGTTACCAATCTCCACTGATATTTACTGGACAACTGGGCTGGACTGTGTATATCACTGTAGTACCATTAAATTTAGCACAGGTTTACACCAGATCTGGATCTGATTTAAAAATAAAACACATCAAAATAACATGACAGCCTTCCCCAACCACACTTGATGCTGCCTTGGATACTGCAACCCGTTCCTTTGTAAGGTCTCCCTTTTCTCACCTGTCTGCTCCCACCTCTGGGCACTGTCTGGAATCCTCCATTCCTTCTGTTTCTCCTGCCTCAGTTTCTCCCTATCTCTAAAGGAAAACATTGTCTTTCTAGGGCTGGTGTGCTAATGTTTGCTGAGCGCTTTAGGATATGCAGATGGTATTTGTGCTAAAAAGTGTGAGTTGTTATTATTACTGTTAAGAAGATGTGACAGGCTGACATTTTGTTAACCTTTCCATGAAATCCAAGGCCAAACATTTGTCTGGGCTACAAACATGCTTGTATTTGCCGTGTGGTCCATCCTTCCACCCAGGCCAGTATTTCTGAACTTGTGTGCATGTCTGTTTTAAATTACATGAGCATCTAAAACAGAAGTATTTTTTTAAATGCTGACTGGGAAGAGCAAATGATGATGCATGTTTGAGCAGCATTGCTGTTGCCTTTGGCACATATTTGAACAAAGTATATTACCTTCCAAGGCAAACCTGTGAACCTAGTAAGAAAAGCGAAGGGATCTGTCCAGGCTAATGTAATACATAGAGACACAAACATCATCCATAAATCAATAGGCATTGATTTAGGTAAATGAGATCTTTGCCCTTAGGTAAGAAAAATTTTACTTATTTATATGTATTTATTTAAAATGTTTCATGAAAGATTTCTGGGGACACATATCCAATATTAATTAAAAAATAAGTGTGTTGTGTCAGTGCCCACAAACCCATTATTTAAGATTTTTTTTTTCAAATTAAAGCTTTTCTCTTACATTATTTTCTCCTCCAGATAGAAAGCTCAGGAAACCAATGCATGATGACAATATGATTACCAATTAGGGAAAAAAAGCTGAAACAAGATGCTCATGCTGAGACTACCATCAAAATCTACAGTGTATCTGTATCTGAAATAATTTCTGGCCACTGTTTTAAACACATCTGTTCCTTGGGGCAGACAAGGAAAAGAAATTTCTAAATAAATGTAATATAATAATTTAGTGTCAGCTCTAATTGCATAGAACTGTGAAGACACTAGGAAAATCAGGGTGGGTGTAATCCCTATGTCACCCTGCTGAGAAGTGCTGCAGTCAGGTCTGAGCGAGCCAGCGTGAGTCCTCAGGGAAGTCACTGCATTAACCAGAGTGCTCCCAGCCTCTAAGCTGGCATCGCAGAGGCTGTATGTGCAGGTTTATTAGAAGGATGGGAAGGGAATTAAGATGCTTCTCTTCTTTTAATAGCAGAGGAACTCTCATGACTGGAAGGATGCATTACTCTAAAGCAACGAGGCTGACCCAGCTGTCAGCAGATGGTATACACACATCACGTTTGGCATCTGTCTTGTCTGATCTCAACTGCAGCCCTGGTCTCCAGCATGGGCAGACTTTCTGCAGAGCAGGCTGAAGTGTGAGTGTGCACCATCTCAGCCCAGTGGTCAACATTTCTGGGGGTCTTGAGCTCTCTTCCCCAACTCTCCACTTCTCCACCTGTATGTTTCTATTATTACTACTACAACATTATTCTTCCTTCCTTACAAAGTAAGGGAGAATTGTGTTGGGAAATACTCTTCACAGGTTTAAGTCAAAAATAACTCCACTGATTTTAATTAAGTCTGTTCAGATTGTTTCCAGCTGAAGTTGTCATCCATTTGTTGAGATGGCCTTAGGTATAGCTGCTGATAAAAGGTATTATATTAGTAGTTGGACAGGTAAAATAACATTTTAAAACATGCACCTCTTTTCCACTTGTCCCCCTCCTGTGAAGTCAAGTTGTACCCAGTGGCTTGAGTATAAATAAATGTAGGGAAGAGTCTACTTAAAGTTATTCCTTTCCCTGTCCTGGTCAAGGGGTTTTTCCATAAATCCCTTCCCACTGAGGTGCAGCTTTCCCAGTGTGACAGGAGATTTAAAAAGGCATCAGCATGGCTCAGCCCTCTGAATGCAAAACTTTTCATGTAGGTACAGAACCAGCTAGGAATATGAACAGGAGTTAAGATAGTATAGAAAATGCAGAATTACATCCTCTGATTAAATTTCTCCACCTTCCTCTCTTCCTGCAAGATTATGAAAAAAACCTCTGTGCGAGTAGAGACATGCTTTAGCTCTTGTCCGAAGTTCACATTTTAATATTAGTTTCTTTCTGTTTTGTTTGGGTTCTCTCCTTTTCTTCTGCTGGTAAAGACTTAATGAAAGTTAACCTGACAGCAAATGCTGGGATCCAAGCTGTGGATGGTTTGCTGCCATCAAAGTTCTTTTAGCCTTAAAGTTCATCCTTATCACTGCTATTGAATATAACAGCATCGTGAGATTACTTTCTGGCATCAGTTTTCACACATGATTGACAGATGTAACAAGCAGGTAGGCAAGAAACTTAACTTGTTGCAGGACAATGGATTTGCACATTAGAAGATTTCTGAAATGCAGAATGTTACTAAAGGCCATAACCTGATATCAGCAGTGGAGATGGCTGCAAACCACTCGGTGCACTTCAGTTCTTAATATTTTTTTTTTGTTTCATTGCTTACCTCTTGTAATAGATCAGTACTCATGTCCTCAAGGTATTTCTTGCATACCAGGAGCCCCCAGGACATGGGAACCAATTAAAGGCATTGATATTCTTGCTGCAACAGTAAGCCAAGGAAAGAATTGACAGGAATTTCAAGTTCATTGTGCATGCAGGATGTGGTTACCATTTCCATATGGTTTTCAGACTGTCTTCACTCCCAGTGAAAACCCACGCCTGGGGAAGACGCAGCAGGGCCTGAGGCATGATTCGCTCCAAACAGCTTTTGATTCCCACCAGCATAATTTATTGGAAACATTTTGCTTTTGTTGGAAACATTTGCAGACAGTATGGGAGCTACTGAAATATGTCCCTAACAGTAGAACTGATTTTGAATGACAAAGCCCAAAGTAGCCATGGCCAGTGGCTGGACAAAGCATCTCGTGACCATCCTTGCAGCAGGTCCCAGATCACATATACACTCATGCTTTCAGTCACTTGGGGTTTTTTTATATTGGACATTTAGAAGTCCCACTGCCAGGCCACGCTGGAGTCCCAGCCTTGCACCAGCAGTGTTGTCCTTTTGGATTTCACCAAACTGAACAGATGTTGCTTATGGTCCCCAGCTGATACTGTATGAAATGCTGTGTGATGGTGGATGGGGAGGAGAAGGGGAAGGAAGGAGATCCTTAAGGTCTAAAGATGCAATGATCCATATGATCTGCTCTTAGCTCATGCTCAATATGCTTTGCAGCCTGGCCATGTTCTTGAACTCTGCTCAGGAGCATGACGCCAGCTCTAGTGTGGTGTTGTGAACACCTTTTTCCCTGCGTGAAAGAGGAAAGAGGCATTGTGCTATAGACCTGAGAGATTTATGGGGCTTAGCTTGGCATTTCTAATTTTGGCCTGCCTCGTTTGCTTGTCAGTTCTTAAGCACACAAAGCATACATAAATATAAGCGCCGTATTTCTCAGGAGTAACTCTATGAATTAGTGGAACAAAAATTATCTATAAGCATCTCAAATTTCATTTGCTATGTGTGGAAGGTCCAATAACTGTATTTTACATGGCAACTGAGTGTATTACACTGCTGTTTTACTTGCTTTCATGCCAGCGACAAATCTCATTCCCAACCAGTTTTGACTAAAGAAAGGGAGTTGATCAGATGACTTTCAAGGTGCATTTTTAGTTTGAGTCACCCTCTTCTTTCTGTGTTGTTTCACTCCCCATCTCTTCCAGTTTCAGCCTTAGGCAGGTGAAGACCTGACTTGCTATTGTTTCAAGAAGCAGTTCCCATGTACAGTTAAATGGCTGCAGTGTTTCTCTGCAACAGTCATTGTGTTTCAGAGAGAGGCGAAATGGTGCTGGTTATACTGCAGTTTGTATTTTGCAATTGCCCAGATACATGTCTGAGATAAGGGACGAGGGATGTTTCTGATTAATATTACTGATGTTTGCTCTCTGTGCAGCAGTAGAGACAGACCTCCACTACTCTAGGTGCAACAGGTACATCTAATGAGAGTCCATGTCTATAAAGAGTAAGCAAACATTCATCTCTCTGACCTTGGTTATCTAAAAGATTCGTGTCTAATCTGACCCCCTTGTCCAACCTCCCTCTGTACTTGGTGGAGAGGGTGATAAATCCGTCCAGTTCCAGACACCTCTCTCAGGCTGGGATTAATCATCTCAGGAGATAATCTTTCTCTGTTGGCTCTAGTGGAAGCTGATGCAACTAACATGGATTAGATAGCTATATTTTAGATTACTGATTTCCTTATTCCATTATGTTTGGTAGACTGAAGCCTTCTCTTCTGTATAGGTGGGAAAGAAATGGACAAAGCCATCATTTCATGATGGTGCCAGGTAGTGTGACTGTCAAATATCCACACTTATCTTCATTTTGTGTACACCCAGCTTGCAAGCAGGAATAAGAAATTGGATTATGATTCTTGCTCTCTTGTCATTTCCTCAAGTAGCAGATTGATAAATCAGCACAAAATATTCACCTATAATAAATATATAATTAATCCATTATATAATAACTATAATGAACGGGTTCTTTTGGTTGGGGTTTTCTTATGTTTACATAGCAAATAAATATGTCTGTTTGCAATTGTCAAGGCTAAAGAAATACATATCTGCCAATTTGCCTTTTAATTGGACTGAAATTCTTCTAACAGCACTGTAATATTACCACTTCCTTCTGACCCTGTGGAAGAATAATCAGAAAAGCAACAATACTCAGAGGCTCAAGGTGAGATTATCTGTCTTTCTCCTCAGCAGCAGGAGCTGCTCAGAATGTTAATCAATGCTGTTTCCAAGCTGGAAGCCATCTAATTCCAGCAGCAAACATTTAAACTATTCAGTCCTGTCACAGTTTAAGCCCAGTCAGCAACTAAGCACCATGCAGCCGCTCGCTCACCTCTCACTACCATGGTGGGATGGGGAGGAGAAAATATAGCAGAAAGGTTTCTGAGTCAAAATAAGGACAGAAGAGATCATTCACCAATTATGGTCGTGGGCAAAACAGACTCGACTTTGGGAAAAAACATCAATTTAATTTATTACCAATCAAATCAGAGCAGAATAATGAGAAATAAAACCATCTCTTAAAAACACCATTCCCCATCCCTTCCTTCTTCCCAGGCTTAACTTTACTCCTAATTTTCTCTACCTTCCCCCCTCCAGTGGCACAGAGAGACGGGAAATGGGGGTCGCAGACATTTCATCACTCGTTGTTTCTGCCACTCGTTTCTCTTCAGGGGGAGGACTCCTCACACTCTTCTCCAGCTCTAATGTGGGGTTCCTCCCATGGGAGACAGTATTCCATGAGCTTACCAATGTAAGTCCTTCCCACAGGCAGCAGCTCTTCACAAACTTCTCCAGTGTGGGTCCCTTCCATGGGGTGCAGTCCTTCAGGAACAGACTGCTCCAAGTGTGGCTTTCCTTCAGAATACTGGCCTCCTTCAGGCACACCCACCTGCTCCACCATTAACCTCCATGGGTGCAGGGGCACAGCCTGCCTCACCATGGTCTTCACCACAGGCTGCAGCACCTGGAGCATGTCCTCCCCCTTCTTCTTCACTGACCTTGTTGTCTGCAGTTGTTTCTCTCATCCCACTCCTCTCCCTGCTGCAGGTTGCCCAGCAGGTTTTTTTCCCTTCTTAAATATGTTATCACAGAGGCGCAACCACAGATGCTAATTGGCTCAGCCTCGGCTAGAGGTGGGTCCAATTTAGAGCTGGGGAAGCTTCTAGCAGCTTCTCACAAGAGCGACACTTGTAGCCCATCTCCTGCTATCAAAACCATGCCACACAAACCCAATACAAGTCCTTAATGAAGTTGTCCCAACGGCACATCTTTCCTTTACAATCCACTTCTTGTACCCCTACACTGCCCAGATGTAACTGTCAAGGGCTTTATAGCCTCTCCTTGCTCTTATCCTGTTCATGAGCAGTTATCCTGCTCAAAAGTGACAAAATTGAAAGGAAAAATTAGGAAGGGTCGTTGCTCTGGCCTGGCTGGGAAGATGCTACTGTGTGTAGATATTGGGTTGGATGCCTTCAGGCAGCAAAGTCCAGGTACTTCGTATTAAAGATTCTGCCAATTATAGGGGATGTTCGTTCATATTCCTCATAAACAACCAGTAGAAATCTGCAGCCTGCAAACAGGATGTGCTGGTTTTGGCTGAGATAGAGTTAATTTTCTTCACAGTATCTAATAGGGGGCTACGTTTTGGATTTGTGCATAGATGTTTTTGTTATTGCTGAGCAGCGCTTACACAGAGTCAAGGACTTTACTGCTTCTCACACCTCAAGGGGGCTGGGGTGCACAAGAAGTTGGGAGGGGACACAGCTGGGACAGCTGAACCCAACTGACCACAGGGCTATTCCATACCATATGACATCATGATGAGCATATAAACCTGGGGGAAGAAGAAGGAAGGGGGGGGGGGTGGGGAGGGTGGCATTTGGAGTGATGGCATTTGTCTTCCCTTACTTCTAACAGTAACTGTTATGCGTGATGGAGCCTTGGTTTCCTGGAGATCGGCAAACACCTGACTGCCAATGGGAAGTGGTGAATGAAACCCTGTTTTGTTTTTGCTTGCATGCATGGTTTTTGCTTTACCTATTAGACTGTCTTTATCTCAAACCATGACTTTTCTCACTTTTACTCTTCCAATTCTCTCTCCAATCCCAGCAGGGTGGGGACTGAGCAAGCAGCTGTGTGGGGCTTAGTTGCCATATGGGTTTAAACCATGACAGTCCATTTTGGCACCCAGTGTGGGGCTTGAAGGGTTCAAGGTAACGACAGATTTGATTGGAACATGCTAGATCAAATTTATAGCTGTTATTGCTGTTTAGCTATTAATCAGCAGGCTCCTGTGCTTGCCATAGGGCTTGCCTGCCTCACTGACTATCAGAGTCTAGTGCTTGTTAGTGGTTGCTTTTTGCTTTTCCTGCTTGCTGTACTGCTTATCATCTTACTCTGCTGTGCCTGGGAACATTTTTATAACAGCCATGGCGATGCGCCTGTGCTGGCAGATGGCTGCTGTTTCTGTGCTGTTGTTTCTGTGCTGCTGTACTGGGCAGGCTGGAACTCCAGTGTGAACTCATGTCGAAGCTCTGTGACCTGTGGATGAGTCAATGCAGGAGCAGGACACCCCAAAGTATCTGTGGCCATGGATAGGTCCACGCCAGAGCAGGTACATCTCAAAGTGTCTGTGGCCATGGCTATGTCTGTGCTGCAGGAGGTATTACCTCTGAAGAGATTGTGGCCCAAGGGTTAGTCCACATTGGAGAAGTTACATCTCAAAGCATCTGTGGCTGTGGATATGTGCACACTGCAGCAAGTACACCTTGAAGCATCAGTGGCTGTGCATGAGGTCATGCTGGAGCACCTTAAAGCTTGTGGCCATGGATAAGCCAACAACACAGGAAAAACTTGTCAAATTTGGCGTTGTCCTGTGAATTTGATTTTGGCCAGCATCTGAATTGGTCCTTTCCTGCAAGATGTGTTCAGAGACACCAGCAGCTATAAAGCTTCCCATAGCTCTATTGTGAGATTTTATAATTCCTGCACCAAAAGAGCACAGGGTGGCTCCCCCATCCCAAAATCTTACCCTGAATGGGGAAGAGCATGGCAGGAGACCAGGAGCTCTCTGTCTGCTCCATGCAAGGATCAATGTTTGAAACCAGGAGCTGCCATTTGTTAGACTGATTTATTTTCATAGCACAGCATTTAAAAGAGGGATTTGATTATGAAGCACTTCACTTGCAGAAAAGGACCAACATATATTTTTTTTCATAGCTTTTAGATTTAAAGCCCGGTTTAAAGGAGGATTAAATTAGAGACACTTCTCTGGTATGAAATGGTGCAGCTTCTCAGTGACTGATGAAAATATATCCAAGCCCATATCCTGGGCTGCATCAAGAGAAGTGTGGCCAGCAGGTCAAGAAAGGTGATTCTCCCCTTCTACTCTGCTCTCGTGAGACCCCACCTGGAGTACTGTGTCCAGCTCTGGGGCCCCCAACAGAAGAAGGACATGGACCTGTTGGAGCAAGTCCAGAGGAGGCTACGAAGATGGCCAGGAGGCTGGAGCACCTCCCGTGTGAGGACAGGCTGAGAGAGTTGGGATTGTTCAGCCTGGACAAGAGAAGGGTCTGGGTAGGCCTTATAGCAGCCTTCCAGTACTTAGTGGGGGCTACAGAAAAGATGGGGAGGGACTCTTTATCAGGGAGTGTAGTGATAGGACAATGGGTAACAGTTTTAAACTGAAAGAGGGTTGATTTAGATTAGATATAAGGAAGAAATTCTTTACGGTGAGGGTGGTGAGACACTGGAACAGGTTGCCCAGAGAAGTTGGGGATGCCTTCTACCTGGAAGAGTTCAAGGCCAAGTTGGACGGGGCTTTGAGCAACCTGGTCTAGTGGAAGGTGTCCCTGCCCATGGCAGGGGGGCTGGAACTAGATCATCTTTAAGGTCCCTTCCAACCCAAACCATTCTGTGACTATATGAAATGTTTCCATCACCTACGGATGAAGCCGAGCAGCAGGACCATGGAAAACCAGAATAAGAAAAACCCCATATAGAGCATTTTCCAATTTAATTATATATTTTATGAAAAGATAGCTGCTTACTTTTTTGGGACTGCAATAAGAATTTGCATATTCTGCTTGTAAACAGTCCTCTGGGCACTTTATCTCTGTTTGCAAGTGATATTTCCCTCTAAGTATTTGTTGTGTTTGTTGAACACATGATAAACACAGGTTAGAGGTCATCAAGACTCTAACATTGCACGTGGTTTTTTCCTTCTTTCCCCTCCCCCCTGTTTTCGTTGGTTTGGGTTTTTTGACCTCCTAATGTCTTTGCTCCCTGACCCAGAACATCAAGAAACAAATCAAATCACCACAAGGGAAATGTGCTTGTTAAAACTTGCTTTGGTTTTCAATGCAGCAGCAGCACAAAGTTGGAGCATTTTTGACACAAATAACCTCAGTCTTTAACATGCAGCATTGGTTTACGTAACACTCAGCAGTCTTGACAACATATGAGGGAAAAAAATATATTCCTAGATTTTTCTTCTTTGGGACAAATAAAAAAGCACTTGTCAAGGACAAGTATTTTAATGTCAGAGTTATGGGTTTTCTTTTTCTTTTTCATCTCTTCAGTTCAGTTCAGTTACTTTAGGAAGGTGCTTAGTTCTAAGTGTTTGAGTTTGAAAACAGAATTTTTTTTTTTTTTTTTTAAATTAGATATCAACAGCTGGAAAAGAGTTCCTGGGGGACATCTGCAATGTGTATGAGTCTAACTGATCCCCCTATTGAAGATACATTCATGAACATCATCCTTTGTCATCTGCCATAACTCTTTCCATCAAGACAGACAGAAGTTGCTCTTCGAGCAACCTGGGATCAGGACCTGGGAAGCATCAGCACTGTGCTGAGTCTGGGGAATGTTGCCTTGCCTTGAGCAAGTCATTTGAGGATGGTCCAAAGCCAAGGAATTTCACAGGTTTGTAAATCTGCAGAGACTGTGCCGATCAGTTAGTGTTTCCTGCTCCTGTAGGATTTCCCTGATTGAATTTCTGTTTAAGCTTAGCTATGTCTTTAAGTAAAAATCATGTAAACCTTTCTTAACTTTAACATGCCCAGTAACACTACAGCTTTTGGTAATCATTCCCCTGGTTAATTACTATTCATATCAAAGAAACCATGGTGTTCTTGAGGAAGTACAAAGCCTGGAGTTTACATATTTATTTTCCCTCTATAGTATCATTACATAAAGAATACAACAGAGGAAACAGGATTTAATTTCTGACTCCCAATTGTATCTGCCTCAGCAATACCAAAGTATCTGAGCTAGTTTGATGTGAAAGAGTCCAGATCTCAATGCATTTTAATTGGATGTGTTGATTATTAGCTCAGGCACAGATCTAGGTTGAGGCAGTTTAGTTTTGTGCAGCCCGAGCGATAAGACAGAGTGGATCTGTGCTGAACCAGTGGTGCTGACCAGCTTGGGCTTTTCTGTCCCAGATGCCACAGCACCACTTCACAATTCCAGCTAGTTCATGCCATGCTCACAAGGCAGGACTCTTTGGGCAGGACAAGGTTTCAGGTAGGGCTCAAGGTTTGTTTACAGAGATCTGGAAGCCCTGTGGAGTAATACTACTGTACTGACCCTCAGACCAGGCTTCTAGTGTCTGACCAGGTCCACCATGTGGCCAGCTTTTAGGTGTTGAGCCCTCATTTAGGCAGTGTGAGAAATACTATTGCAAAGGCACGCTCACATCAGAGATGCTGCAACATGATTAGATAAACAGTATTGTGACAGACAGATTCTCTGCACCGTTTGAGCAGGATTAAGGTGCCTAAACATAAGCATATAGGGGACTCCACCAGGTCTAGCACAGCTGGCAGCATTGCTTGGAAATGTCAGACATCCGAGGGCATTGGAAATGGCACTAGACTGCAGTGTATGGATATTTCAATCACAGCACCATTAATGGAAGAGAAACTCCTTGATCTACTTGGGTTTGATCAAGAAGTACAGTTCACAAATCTCAGTGATCCATTAAAGTGTCTGTTTCACAAAGCTAGGCTCCTTAAGACCAAACTAATCCACTCTAAACTTCAGTATTTAAGACAGGGTTAAGAACCTGTGTACCATGAATACCTTCTGTAGTCAGTAAAAAGAGAGGTATATCTAAGTTTATCTAAAATCTAGCAGATTCTACATGGGACTATTCCAGGATTTGCCAGCTATCTAATTGTTGGCCAGGGACTTTCTTCCTACATGTTTATTTTGATGAACATGGGATGTATTTTGGCTTTGTGACAGCAGTTTCCTGAAAGTAGGAGGTCTGGATGAGTCTAAGCTTGTGGATGAGTCCAGGTTTGTGAGTGAGTCCAAGCTTATGAATAACAACTCCCCTGGAGCCAGTGGAGCTACATCTGCCTTTGAAAATGTATGAGAGCAGAAGCAGGTTCCCCCATTGTGCTCAGAAACCAAGCTGGATATCAGATAGCATCCAGCATTTGCGTCCTTGAAAGTCCCTGCTGCAGCTGATGAAATGTACACTCTAGTTAAGTCTTGTTACCCTTTTGTCATATAGATCAGAATTATCTAGATCCAAACAGCTCTGTCAGTAAAAGGGAGAGAGCGGGGAAGCAGAAGAAACAGTAATGCATGAAATGACATTTTAATGAGAAGTTTGCCATTCAGCTGACAGATGAAATCTAAATTTCAGGAAGATGAGGAGCGTGGAGTCATGTGGGCAGACCTTACATACTACAAGGGCTTGAATTTTTGAGGGATGAACTGATATGGACATTTGAAAATGACAGCTTACAGGGTAGCAGACCCAAATGGTGGGAACAATATCCAGTTAGAGGAATATCCATAGGTTGTTGTTATGCTTTATTTTATGATATGAAGGCTTTGGAATGCATTCATGTAATAAATAAATAAATAAATAAATAAAGCGCATCACTGTCACCAAGGGCCTTTTCTGATATTTATCAGAGAGATGCTGTGTTTTCCTGTTGAATAACAATGCTCTTCACTGCTGACAGATTTATGTAGGAGAATCTCAAAATCTTAAAGGAGAATTGAATGGGGTTTTCAGCAGAATTAAAACATAGTGAATGAAATATTACTATGTTTTTGCTGACTTAGCAGCTTCAATAAGCTGAGAAAGTTGGATATAGAAAGATCCAATGTGTGTCGGAAAGTCTTGGAGTAAAACTTATTTTCATGATGTAAGAATCAAGATACATTACACTGTCACCTCTATTTTAATTAGAAAGTTGTCTTTTATGCCATTGATGAACTACTGAAATAGGTTTGATATTTACACCACTTTTTATACCATTCTATTGGGTCTTACTACTGATCACTTTAAATTGCAGAGAATGGTCATAATCATCATGGTTTTTCATCTGGAGCATGGTCCAATGTCTAGTTTCAGATTATATTATTTTAAGAACCAGATCCTGGGCAATTGCAAATTTCCTCTGACACGTTATGCTAAACTGACAATACCCTGCTCTGCCTATAGATATGTAAATAGAGAGGCAGTGAATGGGTGCTCAGGACTGTGTAGAATTGTTTAAGAACTTGGTAGGCACAGTAAGTTAGTTCCTGTTAGTTACTTCACATAGCTCTTCAGCACAACTCTACACCAGCTTTCCACCAGCAATCAGTCTGTATTCCTTAGCTTTGTAGACTTTCCTGCCCTTTGTTAGCACCAAAAAATTGTTGGTTTTGTTCTGCACGGTTGTGCTTTCTGCCATACAATAGCACTTCCATCTCAAAGAAACATTTCTCAGCCATTTAAGTGGCTTAGGGTTTGTGGGTTTGGGTTTTTTTCTTTTTTTCCCCACTATTTTCATTCTTCATTTTCCAATGTAAGCTTAACCTGTGACAAGATATTTGAATAGGAAAATCATGCTGAGGATTTCATAATTGAAACTGAAGTGTAACATAGGGAAAAGAAAAAGAAGAGGTGAGAGAGCTGAGCTATTCAAGCATGAGTGAAAGGATAGGAGTTAAAAGATGGAACTTGTATTGAGCATTTTCAGATCAGCCAGAAATTCTTCCTTAAAGGAGGTGGAATGAAAACAGTTGGGAATATTCAACATTAAAGAATTTGGAGAAAAGATCCTTAACCTGCTTCATCACTACTTTGGAAAGTGATGTTCTGCAACTCTGGGCAAGTTGCTCCTTCTTTCGTTTATCTCTTCCTTTAGTCTTGTTTGCCCTGGTTTGTATCTGCGTTTTGCAAGCTCTTACAGGAGATTTTAAAAAGTAGAGCTTTCCATAGCATAGTTATAGTAACTGTTAAATAACATTTTCTGATCTGAAACAAACGAAGGATCTGTCACATGAAAGTCTCAGACAGATCTATCCTCATGGCTCTGAGTGCCCAGCATCCAAAGGTGATAGAATGAGGTGTAATGCTCCATCAGCTGCTTCCAGCAAACATATTGGATAGGAGATGAAGTTAAGTATGTTTCTGAAGTAAGTTTCAGGATATGTGGCTTCAATTCCCAGGCACTGGAACAGGCTGCCCAGTGAAGTGGTTGTCACCATCCCTGGGGGTATTTAAAGGATGTGTAGATGTGGCATTTAGGGACACTGCTTAGTGGTAGACTTGGCAGTGTGAGGTTTACTGTTGGACTCAATGACTATAAGGTTCTTTTCAAACCTAGAGGATTCTATGATTCCATGATTAATCATGAACTTTTTGCAGGACTGGTAAAGCAATTTAATATAATGAAGCCTCAGCTGACCAATATTAATCTATGTGATGATGCTGTCCAGTGTTCCAGGAATGTTACTGTGGCCACAATCTATCACTGTTTATAAGTAGTTTAAATAATATGGGTTATATTCATCCTGTAGATCTGAATCAAGTTAGGATGGGTTAAACCGTGAGCTTGGTAAGGCTCTATATTCAGAGCAGTTTACTGGTCATAACATCAAATGAAAACCTGAAACATTGTTTTGAATTGAAATTCAAATAATTTTGAAAAACAAAAAATGTTTAATCTGCTTTTTTCTTCCTCATTTCCCATATAAAAACTGCACTTTTCAAAGAAAAAAATCTTTATTTAAAAGATAATGTATGTATTATCTAAAATAATTGCTCATTGTTAAGTAAACTTCTCACTTCTTTGCCGTTGCTGAGCTCCTGTCTTCCCTCTTTCTTCTCAGTTCCATATGTGCAGTCATTTGCATTGAGTCTGTATGATACAGAGAGCTCATGTCATCATCACAACTGTTTTAGGGCTTCACTTAGGTCATTCTCTTCCTTGTCAACATTATTATTTTTTATCAAAATTAACAGTACCAACAGAAAGTGGATTTTTTCCCCCCCTCTTTCAGCTAAACAAAGGAGAACTTGAACCCTCTAGTTATTTCTGCTTCCCAGAGCTAAACCTTAGGTTCAAGCAGGTGGCATTTTTTACATTTGGAGAGGCTCAGCCTCTGCAAGCAATCGTTCCAGACAGACCAGGAGAGGGTAAGGACAGAAAACAGGACTGTGTTGGAAGACCTGATTTCCATCCTTGGCTTGAATGGTATCAGGCTGTCATATATCCTTGCTGTGTCTCAGTTTTCAGAACAATAAAATTCAGTAAGAAGCTGTGATCAGCTCTTCTTTATTTCCTTCAGTCAAAACCTCTTTTCTCCTCACTCTTCCTTTTAAATGATCTGGGTTAAAATCGGTCAGGCAGAACTTTTCTGCTTTGCACTGCCTTAGGACAGAAGAAGGCTTCAAGCAGTGTCCATGGGACCCATTTGGTGGTGGATTGGTGTGCTTAAATGCACCAGTCCCCTGCCGTGATAAACACACTGGTCATTTGCATGCAAGCACCAGTCTGGTTCTCATTTAAAATCCTTTGAAGAAATTTTTAAGCTTCCTTTGCTGTAAAACAGAAACTCTTCTCTCACTGCCCCTTCTGCCTCTATCTGGCTGGTGGACTACTGATTACTTGTCCGGAACCATGACGTGAACTATGCCAGCAAGAATATAAGTATTACTTAAATCCTGTTTGCGTTAAGCTAACAGCAGAATGTTGACAGCATTAAGGAGGGAGAGAGAAAGAGAGAGAGAATTTAAAAAATAAAATCTCCCATCAGAATGCAGTTAGCCTGCTGCTCACTTTCTCCTTTATGGAGTGTCAGAAGGAAACTTTTGTGTATTTATGTCATGACAACATAACTCTTTTTTCCTTCTTCCTTGTCATAAATCAAGATCCAAACTGATTCCTGTTGATACTCAGCTGTTGAGTTCACTCATTTTAAAAAATACCTGCCCTGCAGATCATTGGAAATTGGGAGAGTATTCCAAGGAAATATCACGATAGGCTTGTGCTAATTCTATATTTGTCCCTTGACATTTGCTGTTGGGGGAGGATACTGTGGTAGATACATTGTTAGGCTGACATTGCCCAGCTGCTGCTATGTTCCAGTGGATTAGAGGGGGTTTCACTGGAAGGACGAGAGTACACTGATTTTGCTTTCCATGAGTGTCTGTATCTCCTGGCAGTGGCTGGCTGCAGGACTGGGTCCATAAGAGGTTTGATTTCTAACAGAGGTGTCACATTATGGTTAGCTGCCAAGTAAATGGTTCTGCAGGATCAAAATCCCATCTTTCCTACCTAATGGTATGAAAGGACTGTCAAATATGAACACATGTCCTTTTTTTAGTTCTGTGCTGGTTTTGGCTGGGTTGGAGTTAACTTTCTTCATAGTAGCTCGTATGGGGCTACGTTTTGGATTTGTGCTGAAAACAGTGTTGGTAACACAGGGATGTTTTCATTATTGCTGAGTAGTCTTTACACAGTGTCAAGGCATTTCTGCTTCTCACATCACTCCACCAGTGAGGGGGCTGGGGATGCACAAGAAGTTGTGATGGGACACAGCTGGGACAGCTGACCCCAACTGATCAAAGGTATATCCCACACCACATGATGTCATGCTCAGCAATAAAAGCTGGGAGAAGAAGAAGGAAGGGGGGGATGTTTGGCATGATGGCATTTGTCTTCCCAAGTAACCCTTATGCATGATGGACCCCTGCCTTCCTGGAGATGGCTGAGCACCTGCCTGACAATGGGAAGTAGTGAATGAAACCCTTGTTTTGTTTTGCTTGTGTGCACGGCTTTTGCTCTACCTATTAAGCTGTCTTTATCTCAACCCACATATTTTCTCACTTTTACTCTTCCAATTTTCCATCCCCCATCACACCATGGGGGAGCGAGTGAGCGGCTGTGTGGGGCTTAGTTGCCAGCTAGGGTTAAACCATGACAAGTTCAAACGTTGAGACCACAAAAAGGTAGCTGAAGAGAGCAATGAAGATCAAGGCTGGTCTTTATACTGAGGAATCATTTGGATATGTGAATCAGTTTTTCTTATTCCACTGTTTCTGATCCTTTCTGAGTTTTAAAAGTGTAAAGAGTCAGAACAGCTGAAAAAGTAAATACACCAAAATAAACTAAAGTCTCCTTAGGTTTTGTACAATATTATTTCCTGGGTCCAGGTGAAGTCAAACAGAGAACAGAAAGGTTGCCTCTTTTCCTGAGGGTCTCCAAAGTAAATGTAAGAAGAGACATTATAGACAAATGCAATAACAGGAAAATACAGAGGAAAAGCATGACAGAATTGAGTAATGAGTTCAGGAGCTCAGCACTGCAACATCTTCACATCCCTATATATTTCATCTATTTATTATTTTGCAAAGCAATTTTCTTTAAAAATGTACACACACAGAGAAAAATTATTTTTTCAAAATCCTTTTTTATAAGAAAGCTACCACGTATCAGCTCACAAAACCTCAGAGAGCTCAGCTGGCTCCACTACTGATGAGCTTATGAGGCTGAGCAAATCACTTATCTCATTTTGACTTCATTTCAGCCTGCCGGTGGTATGTTCCAGATAATTCTAGTATTTGCCTATTGGTCAAAGGGTATCTTGTCTATCTACTGCTATGCTACATGTCTGTGCAGCACATAGGATGACTGTGTCCCAGTCCGTTTCTGTCATTGTAATGCCAATATTAAAAAATAATAAATCATATACATATAATATACAACAACTGGTAGCAAAAGTAAGATGGAACTTTTGTAAACCACAGTACTACTTTCTGGGTTACAGATTCTAAACTGGGTTTTGACAGACAGAAATCAAAATAATGCTATTTGTTCCAACAAAGCTGCGCCAGTTTACACTACATAATATATAAGCATGCTTGCTTAAAAAATCTTGAGTGCACAGCTTTTGCAACTGTGATTTTTATTTCTCATTTTTCCCCCAAAGAATTGAAAGAAAACTTACTGTCTACCAAGAGGAGATCTAACATATTAAATTAGATCACAGACTAAATATATTACATCAACATCTGTGCTCTCAGAAGAGTTCTGTTACTGTCAATAACACAACCTGACAGCTTTAGGATCAATCATCTTATTAAAACTTTCTTCTCTCTTTCCCTTCCCCCCCCTCCCCATTCCTCGAAGGAGCTTGGCAAAGTTTATTTGTTTGTTTGTTTGGTTTTTTCTACTTCAGAATTTCTCTCACTAATACTTCCCTGAGAAATAGATTTGCCTCAAGTAGCTTACATTAATCTGGGACACAATAATGAATAAATATTTGGAATAAATAATGCATAATGTCTAAGTCTGATAATCATACTAATGATGACTGACATCCTCCTCGCACCTTCCAACCCCAAATCCCAAGGCATTTAACTGAATGACTACAGATCTGGGAGCTGTGGGATGAGATGGAGAAAGATCCTGAGCTGCGGTGAGCTGTCAAAGCTTCTCTGATGTTGCTTGCGCCTCTTTACCATGCTTGAAGTCTGCTTTTGTTTACAGGACCCTCACTATTAACTATAAAATAGGATGCTTTTTATTCTGAAAATGGCTCCCTAAAAATACTTCTTATGTTGATGGCTTACTGGGCAAAGAGACGTGAAGGGCCAATACTTGGGAGACCTAGCTGGTGCACCACCTCTTGGAGCAGTCTATGCCATGGTGATCCCCATCTGCTGCAAGGACAGAGGCAAGTAAGGGACTAACAGAGAGCAGCCTAGGGAAGGCAGCAGCTGTTGCCAAGGCATGGGATAGCGCTTCGCTTCCGTGATGAAGAATATGGGGTGGCTAACGAAAAGCAGACATCTTGGATGAGGACCAGCAAATGAGACTTATAGGATGCTGCTGAGATTTCAGGGTTGGATGGAAAGGACAATGCACTCCTGGAAAGCCCACCGACTCTGGCACGTTAATGAAGAGGTGTTGCACCATTCTACCTCATGCTCCTTCACAGATAGGAAGCAGTTCTTGCCATTGATGTCAATGGTCATGAGAGGCATGTTTCAGACCCAGGTCTTTTCTAATCAGCTTTCCCTTGGCTTGATGCTCTCCAAATCCAAAGTGAATGAGAGGGATAAAGGGATGAAGGAGTTGTAAACTGAGGCATGTCCCAGAGGATGCAATTTCATAAAAGCTAGCATTGGAAAGAAGCTGCTGGCTTTTGGTCAGTATGCCTAGGGTGATTTGGAGGACATATCCAAAAGCAGTGGGTCACCTTTCTGCCAGAGCATCACTTTAAATGCTGGCAGAGAAGCAAAAGCTACTTCATTTTTCCCTTTGAGGAAAGACTGCCTCCAGGCCACTTTGCTCCAAAATTCACCTCCCCTGGAGAATTCTGGGTACCAGAACCTCTGGGCTCCACCTCTTGATGTGAAGCTCCTTCACTGTGGGTTGTTGTTTTTTCTTTCTGATGGCAGCCCTCACAAGTAAGCACATTCTATATAAAGCTGGCAGGTGTTATAGTGGCTAGTGGTCAGAGTAACACCTGGACATCCCTCTTACAGTGGCCTGTTGAGCACTGTAAAGTTTGTGAACGTTCTACAAGTACCACGAAAAGGATCATGCCTTAGGTGTCAGGGACATGACAATCATTTTAAAAGTCTGTTTTGTCTCCGATTTAATTCTAATGGAAGTAGAAAAGCTCCCAGATATTATAGGGCTGACTCTGAACCCATGTTCTGGAGCAGATCTATACAAGAGGAGCATAGCAGGGACTTCTTCTGGAAAGTATACAGATTTATCCATGGGGTCATAGCCTTTGACGAGCCATATACATCCTCCATTTCATAAATGCTTCAGTGGGACTATTCACAAGAGGAAAGATAATACAATGATTTGCCTATATAAGCGTGGCAGACAGAAACACAATGTGCAGCTGGAGAGCGATAAGGGAAATTGATTTCTTTTTCCTATTCCTTTTCACTTTATTTCTCCTGGATGGCAGCAGCAGTTCTGTTCATCAATACATTGCCTTCTTCTCCTATATGGAGGCAAATTCTCTAACATTCTTGAGCCTGCTGCAGGTAGATATATTGAATAATCTGCCCTTTAAAAAGAGAGCTGACTTTTCATGAAATTCTGCTCTATGTTGCTCAGGTTATTGGAATATTTTCCATTTTTCTTTATACTATTCACTAAGCTATAGGACTAACAACATTGCTCTGACTGTCATGCAACTGTCCTATTCGGCTGGTGATTTGGAGAGATACATGTCACCTAAATCATGTTTTTTTGCTGGCTCTTATTGCTGTGCTAGATATGGTATTAAACACTTAACCACTCATAAGAGTGCAGTCTCTGCTTGTGTTAGGCTGCAGATGAAGAAATATCAACACAAGCATGATAAATTGGAGGTTTCTTCCACAGAGCACTTGCATGAACACAAACAAACAATTCATTAGCAAGATGATAAACAAAACAAACCCCACAGCAGTCCCCACGAATGTGTCAGTAAATTGCTTCAGGGTGAGAAAACACCCTCTGCATCAACTCCAGGATATCAGGGAGACTGGGGAGGTGCTGCTGGGCTGGAAGCATCTTTTGGGCTGTGTGTTGCCTCTGTGAGAGGAGGCTGCAGAGTAGGAATCCTCCCCTCACCCAAAGGGCAGGTCCTGCTGGCCCTTGTCAGGTTGCTGCTGGGCTTCTGTAGCTCTCCAGGATTTGGTGCTTTGCCTGAAAACCAGTCCTGTGAAGTTACTCAAGATGAAGCAGTTGGAGTTAATGCATTCTGCCACATGTGGGCTCACTCTGAAGACTGCCCGTGTCCCCCTCTTATTTAACTGTGTGTTTTGAAATTCTGCTACAGGGACTGATGCCCCTTAGGGAGAAGGGTAATGTTTGTCTTCTCTTGGGTCTAAGAAACAGTTGCAAATAATAGTTTCAATGATGTTTATCTTTCTGCAATCAATTTGTAGAGAAGGGCTTAGGAAATACACACAAAGAAGTTCCATTAGGAAGTATGGTTTTCCCTATGATTTTTTAATTCTGATTTTTGACTATAATTGAAAATGTTAACTTATTTAGTATTTTGCACCCCTCCCACCCACCCACTTCTGTTGAGCACAACAGAAAGAGTGATACCTATGGGATTCAGCTGTTTTGATTTTTTTCCTCCATTTATGTATTTATTCAGCTGCCTTAACTTTGTAAAAGGTAAGGCAAAGTAATTTTCTCTTTGTTGTCAAGTTGTGCTGAGATGCATCTTCATTTTTTTTTGAATATGTATTTTTACATTAGCTTTGTTTGAGAGTGTAACTATTGATTTCAAAGGTTGTAAATCTAAAGAAAATTAAATACAAGAAAATAGAGGAAAAAAACAGCTATGAAGCTCATCCATAAAGAATTTGGAGACTGAAGGTGAGGGAGAGGAATATTGAGGAGCACATATTTAAAAATGGAAAGGAAAAGAGGAAAAGCAAATGATATGTTAAACCTAATAAAAGTAACACAGTATTGGAAGGTTGTAAGTATATATCTTTTAGAGAGATTTTGGAAAGATTGAGGCTGGCCTGTTTGATGAATAATTTTCTCTGTGACTTATCAGATAACTATTTCATATGCTAACTTTAGACTGTGTGATGTTCACATTCTCTAGAATCAAGGAAGTCTAGGCTGTCTTCACTCATCCTTATCACTTGGTGATTCAAATTATTTTATTAGGAGAATTCAGTGAAACTAAAAAAAAATACACTTCTTTCCAAAGAAAATTTTTTATTCGTAAGAACTTGAATAAATTTGCCACCACTAACAAGTTTAATTGTTTTATGTTACACATTATTTCTGAACCAATATAGTAAGGTAGGAACACTACCCTTTCTGGAAAGATCATCCACATAGATTTGTCTTCTTACAGAAACCTTTTTTTTCCTCCCTGCTGCATGCTGAGGTGAAGCTGGTTCTTTACATTGGTAGACTTATAGAGGTGACTTTTTTTTTTTTTCTGGTAGTAATATCACAGTGACCTGTTGCTCTCTACCTGCTTCTACCTAGTGAGTATTCTGTTTTTTTGGTTTTTTTTTTTGTTTTTCTTCATGGTGCTTGGATGTTTCTTAGCATATTGTCCCAGAATATATGCATATCTGACTGAGTTTGTTGTGGGATGAAATAAGTAACTTAAGTATATTATTTTACATAAGAAGCCTAAATCATTCATCAAGAGTGAGAAAACTTTTCTTTTAAATCATTAAAGGCAGCTAGTACTTAAATATCTTGTGTAGTATAGTTTCTTTAAACAAGGTGCTGAAATAAAATGCATGGATTCAGGAAAATGTACATTAGACTTGTAAAACAATCCTACAAAAATACAGTTGAATTGTCTTGATAGGTATGTTTCAGACATACCTGTGCCTCTTAGGTAGTTTTTTATACGGATGTATGTGGTTTGAAAGACTTCCTCTGTATTTTTAAGCTTCGGATGCCTTGAAGATGTTTTTTATATTATGCAATCCTACATTCGTGGTACTGCCCCTTCAATCTTTCCTCAGCTAGATCTTTTTCTTTTACCACTTCTTTTTGCCTCTGTCTTTAATTCAGATTCACAAAAGTTCATGCTTCTTATTGCTCAAGTCTCTTTTTCTCTCTTTGTAATTTTTTGTTAAGTGTATATATATATAAAATCCTGTGTCATGGGTGGGACTCAACTAATGAGCAGCTTGAGAATCTGAGTTCTTATAAATTTTTTTACTTTTTAGGTAGTTTTTCTTTCTTTCATTATTCTTTTCTAAAGAGGAACAAGTATGATTGGGAAGTGATCTTGCTTTTCTTCCCTGTAAAAATGTTTGGGAGGGTCATATGGGCTTCTCAGAAGTTAGTAAATTAAATAACTGGAATGAATTGAAAAAAGTAAAGATATGATCAGGTCAAAAGTGTCTACAGTTGTAACTCCATAATAGAGATGTTCAGTACTTTGTACCACTTAACTTTTTGTGTACTATATCATTTATATTAAATGTATTTATTTTCAGGCGTATAATTAGTCTCTGCACATGAGAAAATAACTTTCTTCAATTCTATATTTTCAAATAAATGTCACCAAGACTCACTGTCATCTCAGAACTGACGCTGTTCATGGAGGTTTGATGCTTTCTGACTCTTATTGCTGTTGGTGTATTTACATCACAAATAAAGAATTATAAAATGAGGCTTTAAACAGAGCTATCTATGCTAGATGAATCAATTCCACAATGTTTTATGTTCCCTGTGTGGGTAATATTTCAGTGGCATTTTTTTTCAGTTTTTGTCAAGCATTACGCTTTGTGTTTGCATTTGATATGGTGTCGGATGTTCACACCATCACACTCTTCTTCCCACTGCCCTCCCAAAAATATGGTAGGATTTTTACAGTGATTTATTTAGCAGTTCACTGGGAATCTGACTCTTCAATTTTATCACTTTTGCTTTTCTTTCAGTTTTGTAAACTTATTATTGCCTCAATACAGAGAAGTTTTTTGGCATTTAACATACAGAAAGCTGTGCTTAAAATACCATTACCATTGTAACAAACCAATAAAACCTGAAGAATTCATTTGAAAGGCTGAAATTATATCCCTAATTTACATGCTTTTCCTTCTCCTTGTTAAGAACAGTGGTGATGAAGTGTTATCCTTAACTTTGAATTGCTCAGCATCTGTTGGTTTGTGGCACAGCCCAACCCTAACATTATTTAAATGTATTTTTGTGCATCTGAATATTAAATGGTGCCCTAAGGATTCAATCCAGCAGCCCAGACTATGGTAGTTACAAGGTTATAATTTCTCTTGTGCTTATTTTTTGTTCAAACTTCTATCTAACCAGCTCAGTTAAAAAAAAATAAAAGAGGGGGAGGGAATCCAGATTATTTTGTGGAAATATTATGAAGGTAGGGTTACCAATATACTTCTTTCCTTTAAATATTCAAGTTAATTCCCCAGAGCAAGAATACTTTAAATTTCTCACAGCATTTCATGTCAGGTTTGCAAATTGCAGGGAGTTCATCTGTTCTTAGATTTGTTTTGATTTTCCTTACAAGATGAACCACAAAAACATATGCATATATAATATATACACAACATGTCAGCTGAGGAACACTGAAAGCTGAAATCCATTTCTACCAGAAGAAAAAGGTGAAACTAATTTGAGAAGAAACCTACCAACAAATCATCTAAGTCTGCAAATGGTGGCAGACTGCCTCTGTGTTAAGATTCTCTGTTCTCAAGCATTGCCATGACTTTTACACAGGTTTAAATGGTGATAAATTCAGTAACTCCATTTTAAATGGACAGATTGGATTGCTAATATTTGGATTAAAAGTAGTATTAAAAATAGGGCTTTTGAGAATATGGGGTTTGGTTCAGTTTTTTGGATTCACAGAAGTCATTTTTCAAAAGAACCCAGACATTTTTATTATTTTTAGAAAAACTCTTCTGTTTTCAGTTGTATGAGCTTTAATAAAATGTGAGTAAACACTGTGTAAAAACTTAACGTTTTGTTTTACCCTTAGATTTCACATCTCTGACCCTACATAAGATTTTTTGATTTTAAAAAGAGATTTAGAATCACAGATGTTTTGAAAATATTGTTCAGTTTTCCACCCCTGGGAATTATCTTTTTTTTTTTCTTTAAAAGATAGATAAATTTATTATAACACTTCAGGCATTTGGGCTTAGGAAAAATGAAAGATGAAACAATGTTGAAAGCAGTAAAATAATTGGAGTTTTTCACTACAAGTGTTGCTTCTTTTGAATGCTTTTTCCTTCTTGCTCACCAGGTAATATCAGCTGGTGGCTTCTCAGGGAAAATTCTAGTTTTGTTAAGGGGAAGAATATACCTTGTTGAGGCAAAGAAATAAAAGCAATCACACTCTTTCTTCACATTCTCTGCACTCGTTCATCTCTCTTCCTCCTAATTATTCATCTTTCATATGTGGCCTGGAGCAGAATCTCATCTATTTACAATAATGGGAAAAATATTGCAAAATAGTAGATCCTTTCCAAGCTCCATTAGCTAAGCAATATGATGCATGTTGATGAAAGGTGCTGACAGCCTCTCGTAACTCAGGTCTGGAGAAAGGTTCCATAATCAGGGTCAGATCCATTGCTCAAAGCTCACGCTTAATGCTACCTCTTAAGAAGGCCACATGAGGGACACCATTCTTTGACTGGACTAACATTGGCATGAAACCTGCAAGGAGCTTGATTCCATACCTCTTTCTCTTGTGATGATTTCTTGTTTGAGTGGTGTAGGGTCTCTGCAGGCAAAGAGTGCCTCAGGACCCTTAAGTATCTTATTATCTTTAGGCTTTGGTGTTTCTAAGCATCAAGAACATACGAGCAAATCATAATAAATGGTGGAACTGCTTTCAGAATGATACCTGCAGTCTCAAGTCATCATTGGTGTACTCTTGTTTACAGATACTGTTGGCTCACCCCATATTGCTTTGTTAGACTCAACTTCTTTAAAATTAGTGCTCTGGCTGATCTTGAGAAACCTCTTTGTGAGACCCATCTGAGGCCTGTTGGTTGCTGGTAGTGTCCAAAGCTGTATCACCACATGTAAGAATGTGCTTGGCTGAAAATGTAAATCACTTTTGAGGTGAGGTAGAAGTGTTGCAAGTATTGCAACATTTGCCTAGTATTGCAATATTTGCCTAGATTATATAAGGGCAAACCAGTGAGGGCCAGTATGACACAGTACCTACACAAAACAAAATGTGAAAATAAGCTGTGGTTTCCAACATATCTTCATCCAGAAGAAGTAGAGAAACAGACCTGAACAACAGTGTTTTTCATCCTACTTATGTTGTTGCTTTCAAAGGTGTTATTCTATTATGTGAGAATGATGTGCATAGCATAGCTGTCAAAACATCAAGGAACCACATCCAGGCAGTTGTTGAACACCTGCAAATCCCACTGAAGTTGGTGGAAGATGCAGCTGCCAAGCTGTAACTCAGCTCCTTGAAGGGACTAACTACAGTAAGTAATAACAAAAGCAATAAAAAAAGCAATTAAAAGCCACAACTACCTTGCAATGTCTATTTTAAGGAGATAGGTTATGTGTTCTAGAAAATCAAACTCCATTTCTTTACTGGAAATAAAATGAGACTAATTAACTGTTGCACACTACTGACTATTCTGATTGGTATACAAAGGCTATGTAAGTTTTCTGCTTTTTTTGATTCATGGAACTTTTGGTGTTGTTGCCTCAACAGCAGTTATGCTAAGGTTTAAGAGCCTGACAGGAACTCTAATAAACACTTTTTTTAAAGCGTTCAGAAAGTTTGTGCACAATTGTTAAATAAAAAGCAGGATCAGTGAAAGAAATTAAACTGCCATACCTGATGCCAACAGGGGACTGTAGTCAATGTTGACTCTGAAAACCTGGGTCCTAAATTTAGACCACTGCATCTGCAGGAGATTAGCAAGTAGGCATCAAACTGAGATAATGAATTTATCATTAAAAAAAATATAAATCACCTTACTGCAAGAAGAAGTTGCATGAGGGCCTTGAGGAACCCAATGAAAGGCAAGCTGTGTGTAACCTCTTAAGATCTCACGAATGATCTCTACCTCTGTTTGCTTCAGTGCATTACAAACAGGTATGTATTTGTAATATTTTGCAGTCTGTCTGCAGAGATCTGTTTTTTCTCCAAGATCAAGTAGAGAAAATGACTCCACAGGCTTCCGGTTCTTCATGAAAATATTTTACTTACAGAGGAAGAGTCTTCTTGATTCTTCCATAATTGCTTTATGTATGCATATGTTGACCAGTTGATAGATTACATTCACTTCAGATGTCTTTCATTTGTACTTTGTTAAGTTTTAGCCATTTCTGTCTTTTGGAAAGATGTCAGTGGTGATTTTGAAGAAAACATAGATGTTTGTGTCTCTGGTCACCGCAATCTTTTCAGTGGGACTTTTCCTTCTCATTCACACAGAAAGTCTTGGTTGTGAAATACCTGTATGGGTTGCCACACCCTCTTGGACTTCTGTGGGGCAACGAAGGACTGCATGAGTCATCTCCTATCTTCATTCATTAAGTTCTCCAAAGAATTTCAATTTTACAATGGCTTTGCATGACACTTCATGTGATTTCTTATAATACTTTATTCTACTAGCTTTAAGATCAACAGTGCATAGAACAAAAAATACTGCATTGGTTATTTTATTGATGGATGCTGTGGACCTGCTCGGAACTTGGAGAATAGAATTGATCTTTTGACTAACTTTCCCTTTGGATCTGTCTTTAAGACTGACCTCATAAAGTAGGCAACTTCAGTACCAGTGCATGAGCTTCAAACAGATGGAATCATCTTTGTGTACATTTTCTTTGAACTGTCATCATGTCCTTGGCTCCTTTGTGGTTTTATTTTTTCTTGTTGTTGCTGTTTTTCCCTTCTTGATTCTCTTTTCTGTCTCAGTCCTTTCATATTCTTCAACTCTGAGTTAAAATGACTTGTGTGTAGTTGGCAACATGAACACAGAATTCATTTATATTTGGCATTTAATCAACAGGGAGCAAAGCCCAATGTCAAATTAACACTACAACACTACTTTGTTGTTTAACAGCACAGGAAAATACAAAGTGTATTTTCTTCAAGTTTGTTTGTGAATCTTCTGCCCAGATGTGTCTGAAACTGTATGTATATGTGTTTGGAGGGCAGTTTACCCAGTTTACCTTTATTTTGCTACAAATATGCCTTTTTTTTTTTTTTTTTTTTTTAATAGTAACATTAAGGACTAGGAGCATCACCCTCAGAACAAATGAAACAATGTTTGGTGGCTGGTTTATCATCCTCTTTCCATTATGGCCTGAGCCTATCCTACACAAGATATCTTGTCTGGGTGTTGTCTTGTATCGAGGATAGACATGACATGAGTAGAGCTGCTGCTGTTAGTGGACTGCAGTCTGGCTACTTTCTCTTGTCTTTAACTGGCTTTGGACCCCAGACTAAAGGTTGGAAACATATGCCACATCCCTGTGTTCAAAATACAGCATATGTACATGCACACACATAAACACAGCATGAGTTTATGTGACAATTATGCTGTTCTAATTGCTACTATGGGGATACAGCAGTTTCCTATATATGGAATGTTTGGATGCAACAGTCTGGCAGCTCAGTAGCTATGTAAAAGTAGAGTTTTTTACCATGTCAGGTATTTTTGTCACATTTCTCTGGAGAGGGCTTTGGGTTTAGACTTGTAAAATAAGTGGAAGTCAGCATCATCTCTGTAGTTATCTATACCTATGTGTTGACTCCCCTGGAGCAGTCAGGCCCATGAGTAAGGTTTGTATGTAAGAAAACACTTTACTGCAAACCTGCGTGCTCGTCACAGATGAAGGCTGAGGAAAGCTTGCTTTATATCCTAGAAACTTACACTGTAAGAAAACAAGGAAAAGATTAGAGCACTAGGAGACAACTGAGTGCATTCAGTTATTGAAAACTGATGGGCATGATAGGTAATCATTTTGCCTTTTAAAAAGAAATGAAGTCACGCAACTAAATTTCATCTATGCTTTGGGAAAATGTGAACATTGCTATCCAGAAGAGATTGTTTATTTCGTAAGACAGATCTTGCTGTTCTTTTCTAATTCCTTTACTAGACCTCTGATATATCACAAAGTTGAAGCATTGATTAAACAAGATATTAACTACTTAAAGGCTAAAAAGTGTTTTTTTCCTAAAGACAAACTATTCGGACCCAGTAAAATACTTCTATCTAGAATTAATAAATTTAAAAAAATAATGTTGCTTTCAGTTAATTTCAAGGTTGGAGGAGAAAATTTATTACTGCCTGATTTGATCTGTGGTTTAATGCATTCTGTGTATTTTTACCCTATAACTTCTATTTGAGTTACGGCATATATTTTAGACAGCTTTTAGCCTTTATTCAACAGTCACAGATAATGAAGACTTTACCACATCTGTTAGTAGTTTCTCCTAATGGCTAATCACTTTGCTATTAAATGTGTTTTGTAACTTTACTGTGATTTTTTTTTTTTGGTCTGTTTTAAGTTTCCAGCCATTGGCTCTCATTATCTTAAAAACTTGACCTGTCAGTTGTGGGCAAGTTGCTTTATAACACTGTATTGGTTAAATGATATTGAGAAGCTTTCTTTGTTTCTGCTGCTTTACACAAGTGTTGGTTTGTCCTCTAATATCTCTCACAGCTCTTCTGTGATTCTATTCCAGCCTTGAGACCCAGCATGGTTCCACAATAGCCTTAGGCAGGACCACAGGCCCTTCTTCTGCTCCCCAGTGTACTTGTCATGATATTATGCCATCCCATTTATCTATAGCGTCATGCTGTGGGGTGGTTATGTTGGGGTTTTTTTCACCAAACCTTACTCAGATAACCAGTTGCCTCTGGGATTCTGATGAAAGTGTTGTGCTATTTTGGGGTTCACCCAGGTGCTTTCATAGGTCATGTGAAAATACATGTTTGAAGAAGCAAAAAAACTGTGATGAGAGTCCCCTTCTCCCTAAATGTAAATTAGTGGAATTAGTGAAACACTCAGATTTCTGCATAAGTACTATATTACTGGAAGGTTCTGTAACTCTCTTCCTCTTTTTTTAGCCTCCCATCACAAGTAACTTTTTTCAGATATGATTCTTTAAAAATATAATTATCCAAACACTCACCTTAGGGTAAGCTGGCCCACTGCTGCTGTGCATTTAAAACTATTAAATCTCTGCTAACATATCCATTAGAAATGAATGAAATAATGATGTGGATGAAGCTAAACCAAAGCACACAATTAATTAGATTTCATTTTCTATTGTGATGGATTCCTGGAGCTCTGTGGGCACTGACCAAAGATACATTTGCTTTCCTCATGTAGGGTAATTGGATTACTAGGTAGTATGAGTCTTTAATCTTTGCTGATAGAGCGAGATAAATGTCTGCTAAATACTCTGAGCAAACAAGAGTAGCTTAAGAAAAGAAGTGACAAAAAAGGTGTTGTGAATGTAGAGGCTTAAGCAATATTTCTTCTTGTGATGGAGAGGAAAAAGCTGTTCTGTTGTCACTTGGTCGGTTAAACATACTGTGACAATAGGGGTAGCTGCTTCTCTGCACACTTTAATAATGTCTCCCTGTATGCACTGAATTTTTAAATGGGGTGTCTGCTTTACATGTCTGCATAAGTGTCTTTGCTTTTCAGGGAATAGGTGTCTGAAAATACTTGGAAATTTTTCTCTGTGAGGAACTCTGAAATATAGAGTGGTAAAATTGAGGTGTCAGTCATTTCTAAGGTTGAAAATGGATGTCAGTTTTTCATCCTGTGATCAGGAGAAAATACAGTGTGTGCTTTGGTATTTTGGAGTTGGGGTGGGGGTGCATGTTTGGTTTATTTTTTAAAGTATTGGAACATAAAAGGAAATATGACAAAAATGAAATTACTTTACAATTCCAGTGATTCATCCTACCAATCACCACTCTAAAAAAACAATGTCAGTCATCTGTGACTAGTCATAGACCTTCATTCAAGCAAAAACAGAGCATGAAAATAAAGAAAAGATTATGGGCTGGGATGTTTGGTGGGTGAAAATAAATAAATTGGGGTTGTGCTGGTTTGCGATTGGAAGCAATTTCCTGTGGAAGACCTTTCCTCCCAACCTGTAATTTATGCCCTGCTTGAATGCTAAGGCAGAACCTGATCTCTTTTGAATATCTGAGAAGCATAGGAGGAAGCACAGATGTAGCCTCCAGCTGTGGGAAATAGATACTGAGATCTGAGTGCCTCTGCAAGAGCTCCAGGGACATCTTACATAGCCAGAGAGGGGGACTTACTTTCAAAGAGACAGCATGTGGCCACCTTCTGTCCACCTTCCCTTAAAAGACATCTGAGCTGTTTAATTCATCCATGGTGCTTGGAAAACTTGGCCCTTCAAGGAGCAGGTCTGGAGGACTAAACAAACAGGTTGAACTCCAGTAAGTGGGCAGACCACCTCCAGAAGTATTGATATCCTGATGTCCTGTCATGAAGGCAGCTCTGGCCTGTGAAGGAGCTCAAGGGGTGGCTTATATTCTGGGGGGTCAGATCACTGCCAATTTTAAATTCAACAGGGATTGTCAAATTCACTTGTTAAAGCTTGTTTGAATAGATATCCTGAACTTGTTTCATTTTAGGAAAGCCAGCAATAAAGAGCTAACACCCAGCCCAAACTCTAGAGACCAACTTCCCCTCTTTCTGGGTCGTTTTGTGGTTGTAGGATTCTGGGAAACATGCAAATATATCCTGAACCGTTTCATAAATGCCAGAGAGGTCAATCTTCTTTCCTTGCTGTTTCACAGGGACGTGATTGATGCTTGGTACTTCTGTATAATAATAAAACATTTCCAAAGTTTATGGTCAATAAATTTGTGTAATAAAAAATGCATCCCTGTGCTATTATAGTTCATACTTCCACTTCAATAACTTCGCAGGCTAAGATAATGTAAGTTTTGGTCATGCTTTTTTCCTTTTCAAAGAGCAAAGACTGAAATTTCTTTTAAGGTAGTGCATGTTAAGGTTAGTGTCTCCTTCAAAGAGTGATTTCTGGTGGAATCAAAACTGTAATTTTAATTCGAATTTTCTATGAGTCATTGTAAAACAGTGTGGTCTGGGACTTTAAGTGGGTGGCAAATATTCTCATGTTAGTTATTTTTCTGGAGACATCTGAATACATCTGTATTTTTTCAGTGAAGTACCCCACAAAACTGGCTTTCTGATCAGGTATCTATTAATGAAGTGTTATGACGTCTACAATCTAACCCAAAGTACAGTGCAATCATTGGATAAGTCTTCACTGCCTCTACCAATATTTGAATAAAAGCTTCAGGTAAAGAGATCTATAAAAGCACTCATCTTTCTTCAGGGTGTAGAGTTCATAAGGTCTTTGCTTTTCTTTTTTTCTTTTGTTTTTGCTGACAGACTCTTTTTTTTTTTTTTTCCCTGACTTTGGATTCAGACAGCAACAGTAAATGGGGCTGATAGAAAAGGACTCCAGTCTTATCTCTACTGAAATGGTAGAAATGACATGGGTTTCTGTTGAGAACTGTGAAGGTTCCTAATTGTTCATGTGAGGGATGTAAATAGAGGTCAGGGACCAGATTTATGTGATTTTCAGTCATAGAAATCCCTAACTGTTCCAGAACCACATTTCAGCTAGCTTTAGAAATTAGCTTTAAATGTTTGTTTTCCTTTTAAAACCTCCTATCAGGTTTTTTGAGACTTTTGGATATGTTAGGCAATGTTTTGTGTTTGCTGGTTTTCATGCAACCATGATAGTTAGGCATGAATTCAGTTGCCAGACCATAAATACAGAGATAGTGGCATAACCAGGCTTCAGCCAGCACTGCAGAATGGGGGTAGTTATTCTTTGGGTCCTGTGCCATACCTACTAGCCTCATCTGAGGCACCTTAAGGGGTCTGCAATATCTGCCTGTGTGTAGACAACTGAATTGACATGTTAATGTGCTTGCTTTTGCTTCCTTTTGCAAGGAAAGAAATAAAAATAGTCTGGACTGAAAAAGCTCTGAATTTCCCTTCATTATTCATTAAAAAATTAACAAGTTTTTTGTTGGTTTTTTTTTTTTTTCCTTGATTTTACCCCTTTTTTCCCAGAACTGAAAATTTTGGTTAAGAAAATATTTAGAAGATGAACTAATAGAGAACAGAAGGTACTCATACTTCTTCAAGTCCATCTTTTAAGAAACTATTCTCTAAAAACTAATTCTGAAAGGTAATTTCAAGGAATTTTCTCCCCATAGCAGATATCAAGAATACACACTATTCTGGAATATGTGCCTGTTTGGGAATGCCTGTTCTCTGTTAGGGTTTGCAGGATTGATAAAGTGATGGTGGGGAGACATAGAAAAAACCATAGAAAAATTAGAACTGACACAAGAGGAAGGTGTTAGTGGTTAGGATCTCAGACTTTGTTTGACAAGGGATTCATCTTGTCACGCTGAGTTTAACCTAATTATCCAGGGTCCTCCTGAGAGAGAAGAACAATCTCCAGAAAAAAGCTTCTCCCATCATCTGAAGAAAGGAGGCCATATGAAACTGATCCTAACCTGTCTCTTTGCTTTCCTCTGGAGTTGACTTGTGAGAGAAAAATTGTGACTTAACATCTTTGCTTTGTTTTTGATAAAACTTTAAGCATTTTTCTGCAGTCTTGTCAGGAGATGACATGTGCCCTCTGCTTTGTCCTCGTGCCTTCTGTCTCATTTCTGCTGTCCTTGTGCATGCTGATAGGATATGATCTAGCTTTTTCTACCCAAAAAATATAGAATCACATTTCTAGACCTGTCCAGTACTGTGCAATAGCTCATATCTCTGACTTCTGCCTATTTCTTCTCACTCCATAAAGGCCAGGGCAATATTTCATGCATTCAGGCAGTCCTTCAGCGTCACAGCAGCTCTGGACCCCCAATTTATAATCTATTACCAGCTGCTGTCCCCCTTCTGAACTGCCACACAACAGCCGCCTACAGAGAAGATTGATGCCTCCAAATTAATCCATGAATGCCAGGGATTAATTTAGGCACAGAAAGCTAGTTCATAACGAGTTCTCAGTGTTCGTGTATAAAAATACTCTAGTAGATTTGCAGCTTTAGAGAAGCGAGTTTAAAAGATGAAAACACGGCAGTTGATGGCCAAAAGGAGTCTGCATGGGGGAGAAAATACATGGTCACTTGAAAGCTGCAATCTGCTGAAACCCAGAGGGTTCTTTTAAGTTTGTCTTTTCTCTGGTCTGTGTTTGTTTATTCCAGCAGAACATGCTATTGTCCAGAAGATATTTTGTGCTTCAAATAAAACATACAACGTTCACAAAGAGCTCTCTATTTTAAGCTGATATCAACCATTTATGAAGTTCATTGTGGAAACTGCACAAACAGAAATGTGAAGATTCCAGCTTTTAAGGACAGGCTTTTCTCTCTGACTGGGGAGGTCATAGTATCTATGTCTTTTTCTTGTAAAACTTGCACATTGCTGATAAAAGCATTTGGGGCCTCTCCAGCAGATAGCAAAGGTAGGACAATTTTTACATCCCTGGGCTTACAGCTACTCATGACATTGTTCTGTGAACTGTTACTTTTAGGTAAAGAATTTGGGCTTAAATTAGATGTAGTTTTCTTTGTATAGGTCCTCTCTTTGCTTCATTTATTCTATTATACTCAAACTGAATATCGCTACAGAAACAGAACCACACTGTGTGTGATACTATAAACACACAATAAGCTACACTTTCTATGCTCAAGAAGCAAGTAGGCCAAACAGATGAGAGGACAAAGAGAAGGAGTAAAGAAAAATCAGCCCCTTTGTAAATGCTGGGAACCTGAAGTTCAGAGCTTGTTCAAGGTCACTCAGGAGCTGTTCACCAGAGATGAGATTTAACCAGGCTTTCTGAATTCGAGACCAGCATTGCAATCACTAAAATATCTCTTCATCCAGAAGTTTGCAGTCACTTGACATTTGTGTTAATGCCTGACACTTGACTTCAACGTTTCAGCTTTGATAAGGACACACTATCTTCATTTAAGATGAAAAGAGGTTTTTTTTTTTAAAAAAAAAAAAAAAGCAGGGGACTGTTTGTTGTGAAGGCTCCTTCATGGTATGTGAAAAGAGCTCTGTCAACTCACTTTCACTGAATTGGTACCAGAAATTATTTTAATAAAACCTTATTGTAAGGATAGATTAATATGATCAGTGGTTGCCTGTACTCCTCATTGAGACAAGGGAAGTATCTTGTCTCTTCACCATGAATAGCTTAGGCAAATATTTGCCAACACAAATCAGGGGTGTTTCTTACTTTTTTCAGATTTTTTTATGGTAGAAATATACAGGCCTTATGCCAATACTTAGCGTGTGATAATTCTGGAGAATCAGTCTGGAGAGCATGGGACTTTGTAGATCAAGGTGGGCTCATCTAACCTGAAGGTCTGGGCTACTATTATTATTACTACTATTACCACTCGTAGTGTCTTAGAATTTTCAGATAATTTGAGGATTGGTTTCTATGGGTTTGATCTGTGGGATATGCCACAATTTTTGGAGGGGCACATTCTTTTCATTATTTTAATGTCTTTCTCACGTGCTGCCTAGTCCTTTAGGTGAGGGAAAGGGGGTGGGAAGAAAAACAGAAATAAGACTGCACCTACAAGACATCCAGCTTGTGCAGAGGTATCGCTGCTGGGTAAAGTTACTGGAAGAGGCCACCTTGTGGAAGCCAGTAACACAACTGCACATTTCTGCAAACCACTGGCTCATGAGCAGAGGGATTTTTTGGTTTACAGACTGATTGTTAACTATTACTGACTAAGCAGGGAAAAAAGAACCCCTTTTTTGAGACTTCTGTCAGTGCAGCTTCACAGGCTGACATAGAGAGCGCTTAAATTGTAGCATTTAATCTAATGAAGGCAAATACCTTCGCAATTTCAATATTTTCAAGAACATCTCCTTCTCTCTCTTTCACTCCCTTCCCTTTTCTTGTACCCAACTGCCAATTACCCAATAACTACTGGGAATCTGTTTATTTATAATAGTTTTTAGAGAAGCAGCTGGCCATAATATCAGCAATGACTCTCCAGGTTTCTAATTTGTTACTTTTTTTTTTTTTTTTTTTTGTAGTGCTTGCCTTTGCTTCTGCTCTTTTCAAATGCTTTCAGTGCTGCTAATTGTCTGTTTGGATTATATTCAGAAAATTATTATTATTGTTTTTAACTATGTACTCAAAGTCACTTCCCTGTTTTTATGTAAGAAAGGAAAAAAGTTGTGTCAAGCAAAGAACAGCTGTCATGTATCAAACATGACATTTAAAAGGAAGTCAATAGCAGGTGCTGTGAGCAGACAGCTCCTGCCAAGGTACATAGGTACCCAACTTAGGGGCAAAGCCACAACATGGAGGCAGGACATGGGGTACACTGACAATCTGGGATGTAGAGTGCTCCCATGTGTTTCAGAGGGGGGTATGTTTCATGTACCTCTTGTTTTCCCATGGAATTTCCTTGTGTTATCATTTTGACACATCACGTGTGTGAGGGTGACTGGTAGTCAGGGTTTGGCTTGAATAGGCCAAAGTCAGAGAAGGCAAATGATTTACAGGACAATATTTTAACAAGTGGTTAAAGAATGAATTGCCATGTCTATGTTTATTTTCTTTGTTAAAGTAGAAGTGTAAAACACCCATAACCCTGCAATGGAATTAGTGCCAGACTGTCTTCAGAACCTAAAAAACTAGAAACATGTGGCACAAAATACATTAGTAACGTTGGTATATGTTTTTCTACCTGAAAGGAAAGATTTAAAAGAGAAAAACAGCTAATCCTATGCAAAACAGTTAAATTTTTTTAAAAATGTTTGAAGTCATCAAATAGAATAGAAGAGAGGGACCTGGTTTTTACTTGAGAGGAAACATGTCAAATGAACTGTGAGTAAGCTTGGTGATTTTTCCATTTGGGAAGGCAGAGACAAGTTGTACTTAAAGTACCTAAATGAGGGTTGAGTAGTTATATGACATCTAATAAATTAAAGGAGTGACAGCCTGTCTCCTGAGTGATTCCTTGTAGTCACCCCTGTTGGGATCCTAGGGGGGGGGGAAATTTCATTGTCTTTTTCCTGCCTGGCATAGCAGCAAAATATCATAGCAGAACCCAGAAAAACAGACCAGTAATGTGGTAGAGCCTCCAAAAAAGATAAATCAAATAAAAGATGCACTCAGTCAAAGAATCTGAAGGGTAATGGCAAATGAGTTCTCATCACTGTGTAAAGAGGACCAAGAGTTGTTAGTCTGAAAACATCCTTTGTTAACACAGCTTGTAACTTGGTGTGCTCTCTGAAAGGAGTAGTGGGTAAGCTAGTGTTAATGTCAGATTTATGTTAACATGCACAGAGGAAATCAATACAAGGTAACATTGTTTGCATAGGGTAAACAGATTTCTGGCATGCTTGCTGCTTTTGATTATCCAAAATCGTGGATGCAGAGATGTGAATTTGCACTGCATTGTGCAAACCAGAGAGTAGTTCTCCTGTGCAGAGAAACCAACACATTTCAATAAAGCAGCAGAAAGAGCTTAGAGCCAATTTTCCCTATTGCTTGGCACAGGGGTAGGGGCTGCCCTTTACAACAGTTTGTTTCTTTGGTCTGGATCTTACTCGCTTGCATGTCAACTTGTTCCTGGGGCAGTCTTTTTAACTCTGCTGAGAAAGTGTAAACTGAATTATTTCTATGAAGGAGGGAGTGTGTGGGAAATCTTAGACACAACCAAAACAAAGGACTTACAAGAACCTATTCTCAAGCAAAAAGGTGCACTTAAGGATGCTCAGAACATTCCTTTCTTTGCCATACAGTTAGATCTGAAATGCATATGCAAATCTAGTCAGAAATAATATTTGATCCCAATCGGACTGATTTTACATGCTTTTTGAAATCCTAATATTTTCTCTCATCAGTGGCTGAAATTTTCATCAGCTGCAAGTTACAGTGTATTTAATAAAAAGTTAGGAGAATCTGCATCTCTGCAGATCTTATTTTTCCTTCCCGTACTGTGGTACTACCTGTTTTATACGTTTAATATCCAGTTGTCAGTTTAGTGTAACTTTTTCCTAGGAGACCTGTTAGTGTGCTTGGTCTCTCACCCCTTAATGAAACATGGATTGTTTACAGCTAATGAAGCTCACAGTATCCCACTTTAATTTGAGGCTAATTTTCCTGGGCCCAACCAAAACCTTTAAACCATAAAGAGCATAAGTGGGGCCTGACTGAAGGTCTGAGGTTGTTCAGTCCTCAATTCCCTGGCCTGCCCTCATGCTGCTAGAAGTTATTTCTTTTCATAATGAACTGAGGATGCAATGTTCCCAGCAGGACGGGGCCGTAGGGAAGCAGAGAGGTTTTGACAGCCTTCGGCTGCTGCTGCTGCAGCAGGAGTGATGGACTGGGGCTTTGGGCTCTAAGAAATGTCTCTGTACCCCAGAGGCAGGGCATGCCAAGCTTCATATACCAGTTCTCATTTTCAAAGAGTGCAAGCTTATTTTCTCACATCCCTAGGTGTGGAGATGTCTCCAGTTTGGGAACTGCTATCTTGCATCTGATCCTTTTGACCTGTTTGGGACCAGTTTCATTAAAGCAAAACCTTTCTCAGTGAGAAAGATACAGAGCCACTTCACCAAAGAGCATATTTCTTTCTATCCCTCTCCTACCCTGAAAGAGCAGGCTAGTTTTGTACAGTGAACTGTTAGGGATATATTTCCCCTTAGAAAGATCCATCTTCCACATCCTGAAGGTGCACACTGTCTTTTTGTGGCAGGAAACTTCTACACAGATTCCTCTTTAGGTAAGAAAAGTAAGGGAAGAAAATAAAATGTTGCTCTTTGCTTGCAACTTCACTCCAGACACAACAGCATCTGTAACATTTATTTCTAGACTGTGTGATATTTGGTTTCTGCACCACAGGATGGAAGACTGATTTTCTCACTGCTTCTCCCAAACCCATCAGTATTAATAATCCAAATAATAAATCTAAAAAGGACTCCAGCCCCCTCCTTTACAAGAATAGCCTCTGTGTGTTGTGTTTTGGTTGATATAATACTTCTGTTTTGCTTAATTCAGAAGCATTTATTTTTTCTTCCATCATTCATTTTACTGAATGTTAGTGGTTCTGTGGGGATTCAGTTGATTAATGACTAATTTCCATCCTATGCATGCTCAAGAGGAACCTGCTCTCACAGTACTTCCCTCCAAAATAATATAATCTTAAAGGAGGGGGGATCTTAGGGGAGGAAGACTTTCATGTGAAAACAAAAATCCAGTAGAATCGCAACGGAAAGATGGGACGTGTTGAAAATATCTGTATTTCAGTAGTTTCCTGGGTGCAAGAGCACTTCTCCTGAACTGGATGCCTATTCATGCATTCCCTTTTGACTGCCCCAGAAGCTGAAGATGTTACTGTCACTAACTGGCTCATGTCATGACCCATTTGGAGGTTAACCCTCTACTGTCTTAACTGGCTGGCTGAATTCCTGACAGCTTATATCAGCTTCCTTTTTAGAGAGCTAGAAAAGGATGGGTAAACACAGTATCATGCTCTTTTCTCCCCTAAGAGAGAACAGAAGCAGGGTCAGAAAGTAGATTGCTCTGGGTCATGCTACAGATAGGTGGCAGTCAAAAATTGGTCCCAAATCCAATTCAGCCCCAATCACAGAATTACAGAATGGTTTGGGTTGGAAGGGATCCTAAAGATCATTTAGTTCCAACCCCCCTGCCATGGGCAGGGACACCTTCCACTAGACCAAGCTGCTGAAAGCCCCGTCCAATCTGGCCTTGAACACTTCCAGGGAGGGGGCAGCCACAGCTTCTCTGGGCAGCCTGTTCCAGTGTCTCACCACCCTCACCGTAAAGAATTTCTTCCTTATATCTAATCTAAATAAACTCTCTCTCAGTTTAAACCCATTACGCCTTGTCCTATCCCTACACTTCCTGGTAAAGGCTACCTTTCCTGGAGCCCCCTTTAAGTACTGGAAGGCTGCTATAAGGCCTACCCAGACCCTTCTCTTCTTCAGGCTGAACAATCCCAACTCTCTCAGCCTGTCCTCGTAGGGAAGGTGCTCCAGCCTCCTGACCATCTTCATGGCCTCCTCTGGAACTGCTCCAACAGGTCCATGTCCTTCTTCTTATGTTGGAGGCCCCAGAGCCGGACACAGTACTCCAGGTGGGGTCTCACAAGAGTGGAGTAGAGGGGGGAATCCCCTCCCTTGACCTGCTGGCCACACTTCTCTTGATGTAGCCCAGGACATAGTTGGCTTTCTGGGCTGCAAGCGCACATTGCTGGCTTATATTCAGTTTTTCATCCACCAACACCCCCAAGTCCTTCTCCTCAAGTCTGGTCTCAATCCACTCATCAACCAGCCTGTATTTGTGCTTGGGACTGTCTTGACCCATAAATACTGCCTGAACTGCTAAATGTATCCTGTATCCTCTGAGACATCAAAAACCAAGAAATAAGCAATCAGCTCTCAGCAGAGACCGAATACCTCCAAAACCCCACCTGATGCCTGGAAGTGTGCAACACTTCTGAGTGCTTCTGTCTTTGCAGGGAGGAAGATGTGATCTTTGTAAATGAGTTGAACCTGAAAGTTTGCAGTAAAATTCAGTCAGATCCTGGTAATGGCTCCTCTGTGAGGGAGAGCCAAGCCTTCCTCTGCAGGATCACCACATGTCTTTTACTTGCAATATTTTAAGTGGTTTTATGATGTTAGTGTACCCTTAACGATAACACAGAATTCAACAAAATACCACAGGCATTTTGGAAACTGTCCTTTTTCAAGGAATTAACCATTTAAATTAGTATGTCCACAAGTGAATTGAAATGCAGGCAGATACTGCAGACAGCAGATTTGGATTTCATCATTTCGCACATCACAAGAGTCATAGGCATCTTGCAAAGGACACCAAAAAACCAACCTTCTCCGGTTACTTCCTTATGCTTCCTCTGAGAATGCCACAATCTTTTAATAGGTATCTCAATGCAATCATAGATTTTTTTTTTTCTTGTTGGAAATGAACCAGAGGCAGAGTTCCATTGCTAAATCAATTAGAAAGAAAACTGCAGGTGCTCTTGTAATGCTGCTTGCAGGAAGACAGATTTCCTGATAAATCAGTTCCTTTGACACGCTGTTAATGAGAAATTAAGAACCACGTTGTACTCTGTGCCTAGGCCTGACTGACTTAAATTTCTTTTCTTTCCTCTTTGAGTGTAAAATATATTGGGGAAAAAAAAAAAGGTATAGTAATTCCTAGCACTAAGTAGATTTTTTTTTCTAATATGCACATTTATGCATTAGTCTAGACACACAGATAGATTATTAATATGCTGAAAGGACTTGCCTTTGCCAACTTCAAGAATACACAAAAAGAATATTCTTTAATTACTAACAACTAAACATCTTGTCAAAAAGTTTTGAAGCAAACCTGTAAAGTAAGATGTCAGAAAGGAGTATGCAGCATCTTACCAACAAATCAGAAGTCAGAAGAGCTGCAGCTTAAGGTCAACCCACAGATATAGCATACCTATTTTGGACCATCATATTCTCCTACCTTAGACTTTGACCATGTGTCTGTGAGTTGCTTTGTGAATGAATTTTTAGCCAGCTGTGTTGGATGGACTCATATATGAGTGTGTAGGTTCTGATCCTGCAAAGTATGAAATGCCTTGTAAGAGCTGTAGAGTGTCCAGTGTTGGCTGTGATGGGAAGTGAAAATGTTCAAATGCTGTATTTCTCTGCTTATGAATGTCAAATATATGTTTCAGCATCAAAATGGTTCTGCTGTGCTGTTATTGAACCACATCAAGTAGAAAACAGTCTCAGCCTCCAAAACAAAGTCATGCACTTGCCTTGCCTGTTTTACTAGAAAGTTACAATCCATATTAGGACTGGGAAAGGAGAAGCAGCATCCCTCACCTGTTACAGTTCATAGTCACAGTGCAAACATGCCTTCCCCAGCCCTCAGACATAAAATGCCAGTCTGAAGTGTAACAACTGAGAAGTCAGCACCTATTCCCTTTTGTTGTGCCTGGTCCACGGAGGGTAACCTCCATGCACAAGATGAAGCTTGCAGCTGGATCTGATAAGGTATTAAATTACAGCAGCAAAAATTTCTAGACTCTATCATTGTTTCAGAAACTTTTGCTATGATTTTTTTTCTGTTTTTGTTTGGTTGTTGTTGGTGTTTTGTTTTGTTGGTTTTTTTTTTTCCTACTGCCAAGGGCAGTGAGCACATTGTGCTGGCCCTAGTTAGCTAGAATTTCTCTCAGTAGAAGATGGACTCTACACTGGCCTAACTCATGATACTTTATATGTCATAATTTTATGATAGCAGCTGAAATTTGTTAGTTGTTCATAGGAAGACTGGTCTCACAAGATCATCTTTCTTCTACAGATAATCGCTTTTCCCCATGAGATTTCACAAAGAGAGTGCATATGCAAACACACACATACTCTATTTTAAAAAAATCCTCTATTTGTTGTTCCATTACAACATGGATAGATAATCTGCATGTCTCTAGTGATACATTCTGGCTTTGTGTTCAAAGTCTGTTGATCTCATGTTTTACTAGATTAATTGTTTCCTGTCAGTCCTTCCTTTTTTTGGTAAGCTCTTTGAAAAGGTATTTTTTGTGTTTGACACAGAGTGAAACTGGAATTTTTTTTCAATGCAGTAGGTATCAAAGGCAAGGTCTGTAACACAGCAGGGGGGGGGTCAGTAGTTAAAGGTGTTCATGTTTTGCTAATGTAGATTAGAAGGGCTCTGCTGAAGCCAGCAGAACTGAATCAGTTTGTATCATTTGGGGATGTGGTCGATATATTTAAGGATGGAGTGTATGCTTTTAAAAAGTAAGTTAGTTGGATTTTTTTCTGGTGACTATTTCAGTTGATCACATCTCATGTGCAGCTAATATTATATTCTTGGGGGACTAAACCATACTTCTTTACCACTCAGACCTACATAGACCTGACTTCATGGGAATATCAAGTTTATGAATATTAAGCATTCTTTTGTTTCTATTTCTGAGGTAAAAGTTAGGAGCTGAATTGCTGGATGAATAGGCTAATCTTTACAAAAGTGGCTAATGATGACCTGCCAACACAAAGTAATTGACCAGTCAACACAAGTTGGACCCCACCAGAAATTATGTTGTTTCATGATTAATTTATATAAATTCAAGATAATCTGTCTGACCTTTACTAATTAGTTACGAGGCAAAATCACAGACAAGTGCAACTCTACATCCACATCAATTGCTGTAAGCCACTTTTGCTCCTCTGTGGCCAGCTGCTTGTGCACTGCTAAGAAAATTCTCAATGTGTCCTTGGTGGCTTGAGAGAGGATGCAAAGTCTTCTCTCCATTAAAAAGTGCTATCAAAATGGAAAAAGAAAATAAATGAAGAAAAATCATTCCATTATGATATTTTCATCTGAGTAGATGTATCGACAAAAGTGCTGTGAACAAATGTCTAGATCAGTCCTTCTCACTACTGGATGTATAAGTTGCCTAAGTAAGATCAGTCTTTTTGCTCAGACACCTGAGGTGGTATCATGCCATTCCTGCCTAGTTGAGACTATCTATTTAGTCTTCTACCACTCTCCCTATACACCTGAATATGTATAATTTGCAGTATTTGAAGGTCTGGCTATCGCTTCACCAAGCTCACTAGTGAAATCTCCACTGGTGTCAATGGTATCAGGTAAAACCTCAAATAATTCCATGTTTTACAATAAACCACCCAAGCCCTGTTCTCAAGGGCTGCTTGGAGAAGGCATTCCCTAGTGACAAAACAACAAGGTCCTACCAGTCCTCATATCCCCAGCTAAAAGCCCTTTGACTCTTATAAAGTGTCTGCTCACCACACTCAGGTGCACCCAGTGATGGTGAACATTTAGTGTTTTGAAGGAAACCTGTTTCCTTTTCCATCATAGGGCAGGTTAGATGGTGATCTCTTGTATCTTTTCTCATTTTTATCAGCTGGCATACATCCTCCCTCACCAATGAACAACTTTGTATAATAGAAAGGCACTGCTTACAATAAAGTAATTTACTTGCAAGCCATCGGAAATGGTGTATGGTCAAAAAAAGCACAATGTTATACAAAGCAAAACACCAGAGAAAAAAAATTCTTATCAAAGAAAAGGCAAAGCAAAGAAAATCAGAATGTGTGTTAAAGATAAATCTTATGTCACGACCCTAAAAAACTCCAGCTGGGATTCTGCTATTCAGAATAGCCCTTGGAAATTATTTTCAAAGGTTAGCTGCATGTGAAAAAGGAACAAAATAAAGTTTGATCACCCAGGGATTTGCAAACATGTTTGTGGGAGCTACCAGAAGGCCCTGTACAGATGACCTGAACAGAGGAAGAAACAGTTCCGTTTTCCAACCAAGCAAGCAGGAGTGAATGTTCTGTAAACATTTGAATATCAAAGGAAGCCTTTTAAAACCAAAACTCAACTTCACAGGAAGCCAGTTTAATGAACATACACCATAAAAAGTAAATTACAGGGCTGGAATACATTACTTGGTGAGATCACACCATTTTGAGGGCTGTCATTTTCCAAAAACTTTTCTGTGCAGGTCAAGGTGCAAGCTCTGATCTGAACCTCATGGTATGATTAGTAGGGCAAGAAAAAGCATCTTAGGTTTAGAAAGGACCTGGATTAATGTGTAACATTTAAGAATGCACCTGGAGCCAGCTGCTACTAGAAAAACAGTAGACACTTGGCATGAAATAATCCTTTCAAGAGGTTTAATGAAGCTTTGTCTCACAGATAGTCCCTTCTGGTTTCTAATTTCTTATTACTCTATGTCCTTGCTGAATTACTTATTGCTGATGAAGCAGAATTATTACAATACCTAAAAGCTGTGTTGAAGTCTGGGCTTGGTTTCTGATGCGCCTTTTCAGGTGGACAAAGATACAGAGAAGCCTTAAAATGCCGTCTTACGAATAGGAACCCTGAGTGCAACAGTTCAAATTTGGTGAAGGGGAAATTACAGTCTCATCAGTTCTGTACCATATAGTCCTATGCACCAACAACTTCCATTTACCTCCAATAAATTAAATGTAAAAGCATGAGGAAAAACCAGACCTTATTAATTTCACCTTTTTTCTTTTTTCCTTCCTGGAATTCCTTTCAAAGTAATAGGACTATATTCAATCTCTTGGAACTTCACTTTGTAAAACTGAACTTCAGATACACCCATTTTTGAGCAAGCAGTGAAACGCTGGTGCCCGTGCCTACCCTGTGCAAGGTTTCTTCACATCTTCTGCCAGACACAAGCAAAATTTTTCTTTTTATGTCAAAAGTACGACTGGGTTCACTGAAGGGTTAGACAAATTCACATATCTTAATTGTAGCCTGGTCGTTACTTCCAACTCCAGATGTCTCTGTACCACTAATTACAGTAAATCAGGAAACTGTACTGAGGAAAAAATTGCTCTTAATATGTCATCATTATTATATTCCTCAATTAGCTCTAGACCCCTGCTGGAGCTGGGAGGCTGAACTCGATGGGCTCAGCTCCACCC